>NC_073744.1:127374541-127726416 GCF_029784135.1 Toxorhynchites rutilus septentrionalis
ATTCTGGCAGCACCGTAAAACAAATACTGATCAAAACAAACGAACATGTGTTGAAAATTGAAATGTTTCCCAAAGGAAAGTATCAGGGACGCAAACCAAAACAAAATTATTCTCTGAAGATATGCAAAAAGCGAACCAAACAACTCGAAAATTTCTGACACTTGCATCGATAGCTATCACTCGCTCGGTGCTATCGAATTGCTCGATTGCTATAATAGTAAAATAGAGCTAACGAGCAAAATTCTTATCACCTCGATTTCTATAATAGGGCCCAATGTTTCACGATTCCTTGGTCAGTGCGCTCAGATCGATCGATAAAAAGTTTGCCGATATGACGTACTACAATCGGAAAATTTCTAAACGATTGACTGATATGCACCAAACAATGAAGGATGATAGTCCACCGTGCTTCTGAGCGGAAAATACATTTTTGATGTCCTGGACGATATACTGAAATGCTGCCTTGCTCAAACGAAAGTTCTTCCTAAATATGAAAGTAAAGATAAAGTGTTAACTCTGAACATTTTGACGTAGGACTACGTCTTTCATTTCTATACCGGGGTGTAAAATCAAAGTTTCGAAAACGAAAGCGTTACACCGGAGACCGAGATTTTGAGCGTCAATAGCTCTTAAACAACTGACCGAAATGGTATGATAAACACTTCATTCGAAAGATAAAATGTCTACGCGGTATATACTTGTTACTTTTTCATCCAAAAACTTGCTTCAATTGCCTTAAAATTGCTTTCAAAACAGGCTATTGAAATCACCAATCGGTATATAAGCGAGCGCCGCTCGGAAATCCACTCAGTTATAATTGAACAGCGATTGGAGCATGTTGTCGCTGTTCTGGTGAAGCTGACTTCGTTCATCATGAAAGCGCTGGTGCGCTTATTATGACCTGACCTGACCTGACCTGACCTGACCTGACCTGACCTGACCTGACCTGACCTGACCTGACCTGACCTGACCTGACCTGACCTGACCTGACCTGACCTGATATAAGTCTGATATAGATAAGTCTGACCTGACCTTTTTTTTTTTTTGGCAGACTTATCTCACTTCTTAACTAGGCGAACCTAGCCAGAATTTTCACCTGCCCCCGGGCTTCTGAATGCCAAAGGGGGACTAGGCTCTGCGGAATGCACGTATCTGCATGCTCGTGCTGTTTTAGTCCTGACCGAGGAATTGTCGGACAATCGCGCAGGTGCTAAGGATGACCGACTTTTGGATGCCGGCCAATTCCTTCTCGATGTTCAACACCTTTAGCGCTTCCAGAAGTGTCTTCGGGATAATTCCAGTTCCAGAGAGAACGACTGGAACAATTCTTGGGACCTCCCTTAGCCCCCACAGTTCCTTGAGCTCCACGGCCAATGGTCGGTACTTGCAGATTTTGCGACCATGGGTCTCCTCCAGATTCTGGTTCAGTGGAATAGCGACATCGATGATGGTGACTTTGCGGTCGCTCTTGTCGTAAACCATTATATCTGGGCGGTTGTGGTGGATCGAGAGGTCGGTCAGAACAGTGCGATCCCAGTACAGCTTGAAACGGTCATTTTCCAGGACAGGTGCAGGCAGGTACCGGTAGTTTGGTACGTTGTCTTCCAGTAGAGCACATTGGAGCGCCAGTTGTCGATGAACAATACGGGCCACGTTGTTGTGGCGCTCGGTGTAGGCTGCGTTGGCCAAAACGGGACAGCCTCCCATAATGTGCTCTATGTTTTCACCTGGTTGATGGCACATCCGGCAAATGTCATCAACGTCTTGATGCCAGACGTACCGCCTGCAGTTTCTCGTCGGCATTATCCTGTCCTGGATGGCTATCATGTCGGCTTCTACTACTGAAGAGAGTTCACCACGCGTTAGCCACAGATTAGATGCGGCCTTGTCGACGTGTGGCCGGTCCAGTTGATGGGGGTGGGCACCATGCACTGCCTTCTGCTTCCAAGCTGCAATCTTCTCCTCCACTGTCTGCAGATTGCAGTTGAGTTGGTACTCCGCTTGCGCCAAGTGCAGAGCGCTGTATCCTCTGTCGGCGGCGCAGACAGCCCGGTATAGCGCGTTTTGGTTGGCGCGTTCTGCGAAGTACTCGCGCAGTTGTCGTACCTGGGCAACACACAGTGCAGAAATGTCGACGATTCCAAGTCCCCCTTCTTTGCGTGGTAGTGAAACTCTCTCCAGTGCCGATTGAGGATGGTGCATTCCGGCCTCTTTGAATGCTTTCCTCATCCTCCTCTCAAGGTCCTCTAGGTTTTTTTTTTATAGAGGTGAGGAACGCTCTTCCAGCCTTATCTGGGAAGGGATAACCCAGACGTCGAGTGGGGATCGCACCCACAAAAACCAAGCCCTCTACTCGTAGCCTCATTCCCCCCGGGACCACATCTAGGCGACTACTTCAGGGGGCGGCTGTGCTCATGCACTTCACGAGTTTTCAACGCTAACTAGCGTTGATCCTTCCCTTTTTCTCTATACATCTCATTTACGTTTCCGTTGTACTCCGCCACGACGTGTACCGATTAGGAATTGCCCTCCAACTTGACGCGCAACCCGTCACAGTCACCCTCGCGGGGTTTCTCACCTGTCGAGACGTGAACCGATTAGGAAGCGCCCTCCATCTTGACGCGCGCCCCGTCACAGCCACCCTCGCAGGATTTCTCTTCCCAACGGAGCGCCGATTAGGCAGTGCCCTCCAACATAACGCGCACTCCGTCACAGCAACTCTCGTGGGGGTACCCACCGATTTGATGATGCTCTCCTAGGCTCTCGCTCCGCCGAAACGACCCTCGCAATGTTCCTCTCTCAATCCACCAACAGGCATTGCCAGCATTTTCTTGACCCTGCTCTCCAGATTCCGCTTATCCGTCGAGACGTGTACCGATTAGGAATTGCCCTCCAGCTTGACGCGCAACCCGTCACAGTCACCCTCGCGGGGTTTCTCACCTGTCGAGACGTGAACCGATTAGGAAGCGCCCTCCAACTTGACGCGCGCCCCGTCACAGCCACCCTCGCAGGATTTCTCTTCCCAACGGATCGCCGATTAGGCAGTGCCCTCCAACATAACGCGCACTCCGTCACAACGACTCTCGTGGGGTACTACACTTTGCAACAGCCCTCGCATTTGTTCCTCTTCTATGGTCAGGGGTTATTACTACGCTGGTCGGCCCTCCACTTCCGCTGTAGCTCGGACATGATGTGTATGATTACACTGTTCACAGCGTTCCAGGTGCCCTCGTCGCGACACATTTTCTCTACTATGTTCCCGGCATGAAGGGCAGGCAGCCCCTCGCGTCTTGCGGTGAACCTGGGACACACAAATACCACGTGTTCTGGTGTTTCCTCCACATCTTCACACTCCGGACAGAGTGGCGACGTTGCGTGCCCGAACCGGTGCAAATATTGCCTGAAGCAGCCATGTCCAGACAGGAACTGTGTCAGATGAAAATTCACCTCCCCGTGCTTCCTGTTCAGCCAGGTCGATAGTACCGGTATGAGCCCATACGTCCACCTGCCTTTCTCCGCCGTGTCCCATTCCTGCTGCCACTTCAAGAGTGATTCTACTCTCGCTGTTTTCCGGATACCCCTGATTTCCTTTCGTCTGTAGCACTCTCTGTCTTCCGCCAGAGTGATGCCAATAGGGATCATGCCGGCGATAACGCAGACTGCCTCCAACGAGATCGTCCTATACGCGCTCGCAACTCTCATCGCCATGAGCCGAAACGTACGGTCCAGTTTTCTACGATTCCGGTGGGTTTCGAGAGCCGCCGACCAGGCTGGTGCTCCGTACCGCAGTATGGACGAGGATACAGCAGCCAGGAGACGCCTTTTGCTACTGCAAGGTCCTGCGTTATTCGGCATTATTCTCGCTATCGCGCTAATGGACTTCTCTGCTTTCTCGCAGACGTAGTCGACGTGGTTGTTGAAATTCAGCCGGTCGTCGATCATAACTCCCAAGTATTTCAACCTACGCTTAGAAGTTATCACGTGTTCCCCGACTGTGATTTCCGCTCGCTGCACGGCTTTGCAGTTACTCACCAACAATACTTCCGTTTTATTATGAGCAATCTGCAGTTTCGCTGCTTGCATCCAGTTCTCTACTGAGACGATGGACTCGATTGCAAGCATCTTCACCTCTTCGAGTGTCTCGCCTGCCACTGTGAGAGCGATATCATCCGCGAAGCCCACGATCTCCACGCCTTTGGGAAGCTTCAGATTCAGTACTCCGTTATACATTACGTTCCAGAGCGTTGGGCCCAGGATAGAGCCTTGTGGTACTCCGGCCGTTATATTCAACGTTGTCTGCCCCGTGCTCGTCTCGTAGACTAGGACGCGGTTCTGGAAGTAGCTTCCTAGAATTCTGCACAGGTACCCAGGAACCTTCATACGGTGTAGGGACTCGGCAATGGCTTCCCAGCTAGCGCTGTTGAAAGCATTCCTCACGTCGATCGTTACTATAGCACAATGTCGGTCGCCCCTCCGCTTTTGCTGTGACGCCTTCTCTGCCTTTTCAACCACTGTCCGGATAGCATCAACGGTGGACCTACCTTTCCGGAATCCAAACTGCATCTTTGACAGACCATGGTCACTCTCCGTACATTTCGTCAGTCTGTTGAGGATAATCCTTTCCAAGAGTTTCCCAAGAGTATCCAGCAGGCATATAGGCCTATAGGATGTTGGTACCCCCGGGGGCTTTCCTGGTTTTGGCAGCAACACTAACTTTTGGATCTTCCATTTCTTAGGAAAGTGACCATCATCCAAGCATTTCTGTAGCACTATCCTGAAAATGTCCGGGAACGCCTGAATCGCCGTTTTCAAGGCCGCGTTGGGGATTCCGTCGGGGCCGGGCGCTTTGTTTACCTGCAGTCTCTTCGCCACTGCTACCAGTTCTTCACTGGAAACTTGAGAACGTTCGGTAGCTATTTCGGCGTACGGTGTCGGTGGCCATATCGTAGGATCATGCATCGGAAACAAACCCTCCACAATGACCTTCAGCTTCTCGGGACACGATTCGACGGGCGTCACAGGTCCTCTGATCTTCGCCATCACGACTCGATACGCGTTGCCCCATGGGTTGGCATCTGCATCTCGGCACAGCTCCTTGAAACAGTTCGCTTTGCTCAGTGTAATTCCCCGTTTCAAGGCGGCTCTAGCTGCTCGGTACACCGTATTTCGTTCCTCTCTATCAGCGCTATTTCGTGCTCTCTGAACGCGTCTTCTGGCTTGAAGACAGCTAGCGCGAAGGTTGCGAAGAGAGTCGTTCCACCAGTAAGCTGGGCGTCTTCCATTTTTTGGTACAACTTTCCTCGGCATGGTAGTGTCGCATGCTCTCACCAGTAGATCTGTCAACTTTTCTGCGTTCCAATCTGAAGCTCCGCCAGCTAGACGAAGTGCTTCGACGAAAAGGTCATTGTCGAAAGCATTCGTCTTCCACTTCCGCTCACCGCTTGTTGTCCTCCGAACTAGCACGTGGTTTCGTTGACCGATTCTGTACCGGATCGCCTGGTGATCACTGTGCGTATACGACTCGCACACTTTCCACTCCGTACTCGCCAACAGCGACGGACTGCAAAAAGTAACGTCGATGATGGATTCGCGCCCATCTTTCCGGAAAGTGCTAGTGGTACCTTCGTTTAGTAACGTTACTTCCAGCTTTGCTAGAGCTTCCAGTAGACTGTACCCTCTGATGTTGGTGCATCTACTTCCCCACTCCACCGCCCACGCGTTGAAGTCGCCTCCAATGACGATCGGTGTTCTACCGATTAGTTCCTCGGTCATTGCGTCTAGCATCTGGTGGAATTGCTCAGTTGTCCATCTCGGGGGTGCGTAGCAACTACACATGAAGATTCCATTAATTTTGGCGATTACGAAACCTTCATGTGAACCTCCAACCACTTCCTGGATAGGATATCTGCCCATCACCTGTATATCAGCAATCCCTAAGCTATCCGTCGCCCAGCTGCCATTATCACGGGGTACTCGGTACGGCTCCGCTATGATTGCAACGTCGCATTTTGTCTCTGTTGTCGACTGCCACAACAGTTGCTGAGCTGTGTTGCAATGGTTCAGATTGATCTGAATTATCTCCGTTACTGCGATTCTGCTAACGCCTTCTTATACGAGGGACACTTGAAGCTTCCTGTCGCATGGTCGCTGCCGTTCTCTGGTTTGCAGAGCAAGCATTTCGGTTGCTTCGTGCAGTCTCTCGCAACATGCCCTTTCTCACCGCATCTCCTGCACAGTTCAGACCTGTCGGGGCCTGTGCAGCTTCTTGCCTGATGTCCAAAGCCCATGCACTGGAAGCATCTCTCCATCCGCTTGGCCACCCGGGGCACCATCTTCAGCGAGCAAACCGACCAGCCAACTTTTATTTTGGTCGTTTCTACCATCTTATTGGCTGCGACTGTTGAGAGCCGTATCGACGCCGTCTGCGTGCCACCATACGCCTTCCTCATACGGATCGTCATTGGTGTATTGTCCAGCTTACACTGTTCTATTAACTCGCGCCTTAACTCCTCGTCTGTCGTGATTTCGTCGAGATTTCTGCATTCGACCACTGATTCCTGGGATAGAGCCCTCACCTTCGCCTCCTCACCGAGCGACTTCGCAACCAGTTCCTTGAAGGCTGAACTTTTGACCGCCGGATCCCTCTTGAGCTCGAAGAGCATCTCTCCTTTCTGGGTGCGCCTGGTTTTCACCACATTCTCTCCCAGTTCTTTCAACTCCGGATCGTCTCTCACTTTCCGCAGGAGTGATGCGTAAGTCACTCCTTCCTTCACCTCGACGATCAGAGCATCTCCCTTACTTCGCTCGCGTCTGGGCCTGGTTTTTTTTTTGTCTCCTGCACACCTTTCTTCTTTTCTTCTTTCTTCTTCCGTTTCTCCGTCTGTTTTTCGACAGTTCGCCATCCACTGCCTTCACCTTCCTTTTTGTTTTCCAGGTTGTCATTTTTAACCTTCTTCAGGTCTTCTTCATCCCCTGGGGTATCCCTCTTCCTTTTGTCCGATCGTGGGTTTCGTGGCGTCTTAGGCGTCTCCTGTATCTCGACGGACATCTTCTCCCTTGCTTCAGCGAGTGCTTTTTCAACAACCTCTGCTCGCGTGATCATCTCCTTCTGTTCGCGGTCAGCAGCCGTAACGGCGGATTTGATGCTTGTGACTAAATGTTTGATCTTAGTATGGACATTGTTTTTGTCCTTAATGAACTCGTAGAGCTCGTTCACTTTTTTCTTGACCTCCATCAAGCTTGACCTCCCGACCTGCAGTCCTTCTAAAGAAGTGGTGGTGTTGGCTTTATGCACTTGTATCAGGCTAGTCTCTCCTTGTTGTGGATGCTGTTGGTGTCCTATAGGATTCGCTATGGTTGTCTGGTTGCGAATTGGTGATCTCTGGAGCTTACCGCTCCTTGCGAACACGCTCGCCTCTCCCGTTGGTGTGTCTTCATTACCGTCGTTTCGTCTGTTGAATTGTTCGATGATATTCATGTCTGTTGGGTCCCAACTTCGGGCCGCTATCTCCGCTCGTTGTACATAGTCGCTATCAGTGATCCCATGGTTGTCTATGCAAGCAGTGAGGCCATGCAGGGGTTGACACGGTCCTTCATAGGGACCGTGTTCAGAGCCAGATCAGCGCAAGTCAGGAATGTGACATCTGACGCCTAGTACCTAGTGCCTGAGCCTAGACGAGCATTGAACGTACCCGAAGACTTGCCAAGTTATTACCGGGACGGGGGCAATCGCACTATTAGCCTACACGCCGTTTCAGGAAGGTGTCACCCTTCCTTACTCAGGGAACAGGATAGCACGACTGTCAGCCTTTAGCGTCGTGTTGAAATCGTTTCCGTATCGTGTCCGTTTTCTATGTCGTAACCAGTATGTCGTAATCAGGATCTTACTGGCGTCAATCCTGATGTGCTTGGCACTCCTTTCGTGGCTCCTGTACACGGTATTTCCCCCGTGCAATCTCCAATAGGCTTTACCGCGCCCTTACTCGCGTTGTCACCCGATTAGTCGCCTCATACGACAGGGACAGGGACCAAGACCCGAAGTGCTATTCTAGGCCGGCAACTCCACGGGGGACCTGACCTGACCTGACCTGACCTGACCTGACCTGACCTGACCTGACCTGACCTGACCTGACCTGACCTGACCTGACCTGTCCTGACCTGACCTGACCTGACCTGACCTGACCTGACCTGACCTGACCTGACCTGACCTGACCTGACCTGACCTGACCTGACCTGACCTGACCTGACCTGACCTGACCTGACCTGACCTGACCTGACCTGACCTGACCTGACCTGACCTGACCTGACCTGACCTGACCTGACCTGACCTTACCTGACCTGACCTGACCTGACCTGACCTGACCTGACCTGACCTGACCTGACCTTATGTTTTCTAACCATATAACACTGCGACCAAATACATTTGCTTTTGTGATTTTTAAATCAAGTGCAATGAACAGGTGGTTATCGAGTTAGCATTAACCACTGGTGGGCTTCGTGTATCGAGGAGAATCTGGAAGGACGTTATCGTTGTTGAAAAATAATCTGCCAGTTCCCCTGGGAATTGAAAAAAAACAGGAAGTGGGTTATATCTATGGTATAACCGCAAGGGTGACGTAGGACTATCGTTGATTTAGAGATCATTTGTATGAAGTTGAATCTGAATTCATTCTGAATGAATGAATATTTGGAGAACTTCGAAAACGAGAGCGTTACGTTGGAGGCACAAGGTTTTATGCATCCAATATTGGATACGGAAATATCCTACTGATGGGGAAGAATAATCTTCAGAAGCTATCCTGTTGATTGCGATTGATTGAAAAACCACAAAACCAAATGTATTTGGTCACAGTGTTACATGGATAGAAAACATTCAATTAAACTCTTTCACATGAATATATTTTGAAAATTCCCAGAGGAACTGGCAGATTATTTTCAGTAACGATTAGTTATTTCCACATTTTCCTCGATACTGGAAGCCCACCAGTGGTTAATGCCAACTCGATAACCACCTGTTAATAGCACTTGATTAAAACATATTTGGTCACAGTGTTACATGGATAGAAAACATTCAATTAAATTCATTCACATGAATATATTTTGAAAATTCCCAAAGGAACTGGCAGATTATTTTCAGTAACGATTAGATATTTCCACATTTTCCTCGATACTGGAAGCCCACCAGTGGTTAATGCCAACTCGATAACCACCTGTTAATAGCACTTGATTGAAATATATTTGGTCACAGTGTTACATGGATAGAAAACATTCAATTAAACTCTTTCACATGAATATATTTTGAAAATTCCCAAAGGAACTGGCAGATTATTTTCCAGCAATGATTAGATATTTCCACATTATCCTCGAACTGGCAGATTATTTTCAGTAACGATTAGATATTTCCACATTTTCCTCGCTACTGGAAGCCCACCAGTGGTTAATACTAATTTGATAACCACCTGTTAATAGCACTTGATTGAAACATATTTGGTCACAGTGTTACATGGATAGAAAACATTCAAATAAACTCTTTCACATGAATGTATTTTTGAATTCCCAGAGGAACTGGCAGATTATTTTCCAGAAATGATTAGATCTTTCCGGAACTTTCTCAATGCTGAATGGCATCCAAACGGAAAGAATTCCGCGCGTGTATGTGTGTGTAGCTTCCCGGGGAACCGTTTGTGGCATCACTCTCCTCCTGATGGATTCCCTTCTGGCCTAGGGTGCACAAACAGGCTCTTGGTGACACCGTTCATCCGCGCTTTCATGATAAACACGAAGAGCTTCACCACAACAGCGACAACATGCTCCAATCGCTGTTCAATTAGAACTGAGCGGATTTCCGAGCGGCGCTCGCTTATATACCGATTGGTGATTTCAATAGCCTGTTTTGAAAGCAATTTTAAGACTATTGAAACAAGTTTTTGGATCAAAAAGTAACAAGTATAGAACGCGTAGATATTTTATCTTTCGAATGAAGTGTTTATCATACCATTACGTTCAGTTGTTTAGGAGCTATTAACGCTCACAATCTCGGTCTCCGGCGTAACGCTTTCGTTTTCGAAACTTTGATTTTACACCCCGGTATAGAAATGAAAGACGTAGTCCTACGTCAAAACATTCAAGCGAAAGACTTTATTTTGATGTTTTCTATCCATATAACACTGCGACCAAATACATTTGGTTTTGTGATTTTTCAATCAATCAACAATTTCAGCGATCAACGTAAGACCACGTCTTTCGGGATGTTTACCCAACAATTTCTCAAAAGAGAAATGGGTGTTCTGAGAAAGGATGAGCGAACGCAAAAATAATGTAGACTAATTTGATGCAGCAGATATTTTGTCTATTGGAAATGTAATACAAATCATATCACAATACAAGCAATGTATTACGCATTATGCATTGTGCTCCCGTGGCCGAGTGGTTAGCGTCATAACTAACATGCCGGGTGTTCGGGTTCGATTCCCGTTCTGGTCGGGGGAATTTTTCGTCAAAGAAATTTCATCCGACTTGCACTGTGATCACGCGTATTCTAGAGCTTGCCACTCAGAATGCATTCAAGGCGTGTTATTTGGCATAGAAATCTCAACTAAGTACTAATAAAAATGACGCAAGTAATACTACGTTGAGACGGCGAAGTTCCTCTAGGAACGTTAGTGCCATTGAAGAAGAAGAAGAAGATTATGCATTATACAACTTTCGTGTGAATGCTTTTTTTGCTAAATATTGTGCCTTCAACGTAACGCTCTCGTTTTCGAAGTCCCCCAAATATTCATTTATTCATTCATTCAGAATTGATTCAGATGCAACTAAAAACAAATGATCACTGAATCAACGATAGTCCTACGTCACCCTTGCGGTTATACCACAGATATAACCTACTTCCTGTTTTTTGAAAATCTTTTATTTAACTTACTCTTTTTCATATAATTTCATAATGTTATTTTTCTTTCTAAAATGACTTCTGCTAGTTCTCAGAGATAGAGTGTTGTCCTCCATCACTGCGGTAGAACCCAGTAATTCGGTATACATTTTACGAATCCAAAATCACTACTTAAATCTGCAAAACCGAATGCAACCAAACCAAAAAAAAAGTAGTACGGTCTGAGCCTTGGGGCACGGACGGATGTTTGACGTAGGACTGTGATTGTTCAGAACACTTGGTTATTATAAATGTAATTCTTTTTATTGGTCAGAAATCTGTTAGTTTAACTCTTTTGAAACTCTGAATAGTAGCCCTGAAATAGACCGTTTGTCGTATGTACTCACAACCTTCAAACGGTTTGTAACGAACAAAGAAAGACAATAAGCTTCTGGCAGGAAGTTCAACTGTCTAACTGGAAATGATTAATAAACTGATGACACATAACAGGGTGGAATGGTAGATGAAATATTCGTGAATCGTCATTGATTACATTGAATATGAAATTTATGGGGAAGAAACAAAAAAACAAGTTGAAAATACTCACGATTTCGTGATATTTTGAGGTTAAAATACACATGAAATCATGAAGCTGCTTTATTTTAAATGGATAGCTATGATATTGTGATTTCATTCCATTGTCTTATTCTTATTATTAGGAATCCGGGGTATTAGCGGTGGAATAATGTTCGTTTGCAGACTATCCCAATCAAGTCGTATTGGTTCTACTGCTCAATCTATCATAGAAGGAATTGAGTCATTGAGAATTATAAATATGAGTCATGAAGAATATTAATAATTCATTTCGTTTGATTTTCGTGATGCGATGTAATGTCGATGTGAATAAGGCCACGGTTATACCGCCTGCAGCTTCTAACGAAAATAAGGCTGCACGAAACGCATACAATCGTGAGAAGTAAACAACCACATAGAATTGTATTGGTGTGGTTACATTGCTTCCCACTTGCTTCGTTCGAATTCGTCAGCTTCTTTCGAACAAAATTGTTTGTTTCCTTTCGTCACTCATCGCACAATCAAGTTTTCGTGCGTACTCCAAGCCAATGTAACCCTACCCTAAGTCTTCGCATGATAATCGCCGCCTCCTCGTAATTAATGAACGATCACTTTATGGGTGACACTTTCCTCGTTGCTTTGATGAAATCTTGCATGAAGTTTAAGTGATGCATGAAATCTTGCATCTGATTACTTCAACATCTTGCTAATTTTTTAGATAGAACGAATTATTGCACGCAATTTTGTGTTACATACAACATTCATGGGAACGAAGTTGGAAGAAAGAATGCATAATACATGATTTACCTTCGCATCCGCTCGCAAAACATACCTCTTTTGTTTGTTGAATTGCTCACTTGTTTTATTATTTCCACTTAATAAATGTTACATTTTTCGTAGAGTGACCCCCCCCCCCTATACAGAAATCAAAGACGTAGTCCTACGTCAAAAGCAACTGAGCCCGGAATAAGTGCGCAAAATTTTATTGTTGACATCCATTCGACAATTCGTTATCCAAAACAAAAACATCCCTACACGGTTCTACACTCTGTCCAACTTCTATAAGACCACCCTGATTCTATTTCGTTGCAACACAAACAGTTAGAATTTCAACCAGATACATTAATACATTGTTGAACGCTTAGAATAAAGTATATTTAACGTCAATTTCGTGTTTATTTATTTTGCTTAAATATGATAATTTGAGCTGTCCAGTTTCTATAAGACCATTTCTAAATTCATAAGGATTATCAACGAAAAATTCAAAACGATCGGCTGACTTACTTGTTAATAACTGGCAACCTTGCCATTTCATCTAATAACCTGTAAAATTCGTGTTGGAATACTATTTACCAAATGCTGCTGAACGAGTTTCTCGAAATTTTTCCATGTTTCCGAAATTGCGACCTTGAGCTCTTCAATCGTGGTGTGCCGTTTTCCCTCAGTCAGTGTAGATTCTGCGTACAAGGATCCCCCTAAGATTTTCAACAGGATTCAAATCTGGAGAGACATTAAAACATTAAATTTTTGGTCTTTAATCCATTGCTTAGTTTCCTTGCTGGTATGAATAGTAGCATATTTTTGTGACGATATCCACGCAAAAAACGGTAGGAGAGAGGATTCCAGAACATGTATGTAATCCTTGAATGATATGAAAGCTGTCTTGAGGTTTCCGGTTGCACAAAGTCCCGCCCAAACCATGCACGAGCCTCCACCAAAATTCTTGGTTGAAAAATACTGTTCCTTCTTCCGTAAATCACGCCAGTACCCGTTGAATCCATCAAGACCATCCTAATTGACCTTTTTTTGTCAGTGAAGATAACCTACACATTGAAGAACTTTTCGTTATGGTGTATAGCAAAATGTATTCTTTTGGAAACATAATTTGTCACAACATACCATGTCCCACTGTCGGTTCTAGTGAGCTTTGGCAAAACTCAGACGTCTTCCGATGTGAAATGGTGTAAGATGAGGAGCTTGAACCTTTTAAACCCTCTTTATGTGAGGATTTTTTACCAAAACTTGACGAATTGTCACCCGAGTAACATTTAAATTGAAATATTGCTTTATTTGCATGTTCTAGCCATTTCCCGCTTGTCCCAGACAGAGAGCTTCGATTTACGTGGAGCTCTCTCCTTCTTACCGTATCCTTGAGAATTCGTCAAATAATTGAGCACTACTTGATGGGATCGCCCAATCCGACGAGAAATTTCTCTGATACCAACATTTTCTTGGTGGAATGCATCGATTTGTCTCCGTGAGCACTTTCCCCTTCGACATTTTCCAGATTTATTGATTAAAACAACTAAAACAACGGAAATGTAACTGGTATTATAGAAACTTGACACTAAAGTGTCAAGTCAAGTGTCAATATAAAAACATACGTTTACGCTCAGCGCTTGCACACACACATATGAAAATCGTGCAATGTATGGTAGTCACCAATACCTACACACTGGAATATAAGATGAAGCATTGTTTATTTATAATGGCACATAGCAGCAAGATCATCACCTGGTCTTATAGAAGTTGGCCAGAGTGTATGTTTCGAATTGTTTAGAAAATTTGAAGTGCATCTGATTACGTCAACTACGTTCTACGTAAACTACGTAAATACGTTCGAAAAAAGTTTCGCTCGAACGGATTCGAACGAAAACAATAATGTATTTTTCGAAAATGTTCGAATCGTGCCGTTCGAAAGAAAGTCGGATACGGACGTAAACAAGAATAAAGGTGATTATTTTCTAAATTACTCAGAGAGATTGAGCTCAAATACTAGATGAATATATGCTGGGTACCAATAATAGAAATGCCGATACACTGCGGATTTCTAAGCAGTTTGAAATTTCGAAGTAATCATTTCTCAACCTCCCGGGAACTGTGATTAGTCTCATTTATTTCTTTCGATTTCTCTTCATTACATATCAAAAACATTCTTGTAAAGATTGTGTAAAATATGATAATATACATCTGTTACCGTCTTTATAATATCTTTTTTTCTTCTCCTAAGTTGTGTGTTTATGTATTTGTCCCTTTCAAGAAGTACTGTCAAAGATGGAAAGACCATCAACGGTTTGTTCTTTAGTTTATCGCTCAAATAATTACGTTTGTTCATTCATTTTTTTTCTCTTCTCATCTTCACTCTAACTAGATGCTAATTCTCAGGCCTCAATTTTTGTTCAGAATCATTCTCGCGCGCGCATTGGCAACGCAACAGAATGGGCCGCTCTGCGTTTGGGCCTCCAACAAGCAATAGAACACAACTATATGGTGCACTTACGCATTACTCACTTGATTTTTTTTTAATTACTCTCCTAACCATGCACAATTTTCCCCGCAGGCAGTCGAGTCTTTGTGATCCTTGGTAACTGGATGAGGTGACCAGGTGAAGTAGAATCGTTTTTGGCAATTGCTCGACAGCTGCTGTTTACCAAAAGGGTCTCTTCCTTCTTTTATTTTTCTCGCTATCATAGTATACTGCGTTTTGCTTCTCTGCTTTGACTTAGCTCGGACCCCTCCCATAAGATAAACCACACACAAACAAAAAGGTAGACGAAAATTTAGGATAGCAATATACCCAGCCGCTTTGTAATAGTGATAAGTTACATTCACTCCTCCGAGATGAAATAAAATTAAGACACAAAAAAAGACTCGAGTGAAACGCAAACAATAGGGGAAATATAACCACAAAATTAACAAGTGCATACGCCGATAGATACAAACTAGTGTTGAAGTTATGCTAAAATGTACGGCCTTCCTTAGGGGGTTAAACTAGATCTATTATATACAATGTGGGTGTGTATGTTGTGTTGTTTTGTCTCCGTATCTTTGATTTTATCAAACAGGTGATTTTCTATGAAATAATATTAATAAAAAAAATTGATCCGGTTCTTTCCCTTCACATTAAACAATAATTGAGCAGCTAGTGGTCACTTATTGGCCTACTGTGACTGACACTTACAAGCTAACCGTGTGTCCGTACTTTTTTTTTGTTGTTGGTTTCTCGTTCCTCTCGATTCGCTTACCCTATTTTTATTTACATTTTTAATTTTTCTCTCCCCCTCTCGCTCTGTTAAGGCTCCGGTTTTATTTTCCTATTTCTCGTTGCATGCGTTATACCTTCCCTCTAAACAATCAAATTTATTTCTCTATTTCAAATAAACAAGTGTTTCGAAACGTTTCCAATTATGATCCAATCTGCAAACGGTTCTTTATCTAAATGGCAGTGCTTAGTGTGAAGACTTTACCTCTTTATCCTTCCACAGATCTATCGAACGAATGAAATCAGATTATATACGATTTGTGCTAACAGTTGACAGGGCTGTCAATTGTCTACAAATCAATGGGATGGAATGGGCTCATATCGATTTTTTTTTATGAACTGTGACTCAACCTGATGCATCATTTGATTGACCAAATTGGTGTGATGTTTGGTGTGTGTGTTACTGAAAGAATACCAAACATAGGAACAAGGAAGATGTCATGATTTTAACTGCGATTGATGAAATCTTCAGAAGGTTATACTTGAAGAAATAGTTTTAACTTTAATTGTGGATTGTTACTTATCGTTCTGCTCATTCATGCCTCGAGTGCATTTGTAATGCTACAGAAATAGGTGAAGAAATTAGCATTGCACTCCGTACATATCGAATTTATTTAATGAGGAAAAAATATACACAAATAACGGTTTTATGGATAGAATTGATCATTTGCTGAGAGAGGAAGCACTCTTTGCCTTCCACTAACGATAATTGCACATAGGTGAGGTTGCAGAATGTGACAGGTGCATTTTTGCAGTGTGAGAGGCAGTTGTGTTCCCTCCTCTCGATGCATTTGCCACCGTAAGTGAGCCTAACTAAACCAATCAACTCCGATCGTTGAACTGGAAAACTTCCTTTGCTAGATAATCTTACTGACTGCTAAGAATATGATTTGATTTTTTTTTTACAAAACGATAAAAAGAAAACCCGCACTGGTTCCTCTCGTGCACACATAACCAAAAATAGTCGCCCCCAAGCATTCAAAAACGTACACGCTAAACGCCTGTAAACCTGAAGCCAAACAAACCAACCAAATGAATATGCAGTTTAACTACTTTCGTTTGGAAGTAATAATGCGCGCTTCGACAAACACACGTGTCCGCATTTTCACGATTTCACTCTCATAGACTTGTCTTGGGTCTTGCTACGCAACTCCGAGCTAAGCTACCCTCTTTTTGTATCACTCCCGATCTTAGCTAAAAAAAATAATTCTACTGTTTGTTTCAACGTCTCTGTCGCTCGTCCTACTCGCGTAGATACACTTCATCCATTTATTCTTTCAATTCCTACATATTATAAGCACACACACACGCAATTGCTGTGCGGAAATGGACGCATCCATTCACACATCCGGTCCGGTGCCATCCGGGTGTTGGTGGTGCCGCTGGGTGGCCCCACCACTATTATTTCATTCGGTTCAGTACGAAATCTCCGACCACTATCAAACCCTTTTGATACGGCGATTCGCTGATTTGGGACGCTAGCCGGAGCGCCTCGATGCAGTGCTTGCGTGCGAGGAAGCGCGTCTGCTCCAGTCCCTGTGACTGATGAACCAGCTCGTACGCCCGCTCGACATCGCCCGGCTCGCGGAAGCGACGCAGGATCATCGGGTTCAGCTCGGGGAACTGGAAATGGGTGGGAAGAAAGAGAATACAAAAGGTTGATGAATTTGAATAGAAACAAAATATCAAAAGTTTCAAAATATAGACTGTACCATGAACGAAACAGATCCAAAATGATATTGGTTTGAATAAATTAACGATTTCTGAACAATACGATCAAACTAGCGATCTACAAAGTATTGGTTGCTCTATGTTCAAGAATGCCTATAATGGTTGTCAGTTGGTCAGCGTTTAAATAATAACCCTCCTGTACTCGCGTGCAAAATCATAACACGTATACTCGCGCACGGTGTCACAGACCGAAAGTTGAACTTCTCTGTAATGTTGCCATTGTGTATTTTTCAGGCTTTATTTGCATTTATTTGCAGAAGAGGGTATTATTGAACGAAAAAACTCCAAAAAATATGTTTTCTTCGTCTTTATTATGTTTTAATAGTCATCTAATTCAGCCTCCTCAAAACATAGTAATTTTTGATACTCCAACACGAATAACGAAATTTGAATTTTTCACTGTTATTAATTAAAAGTGAGCAACTGTATATAATTCAAGGAAGTATAAAGAGTTAAAAAATAACATAAAAATGAATTAATCGATTATGATTTCATTGGAGTAAGAATCAGAACATAGCATAACTACATGCTTAAAACAAACATATTTTTTGCTTTTCATGCAGTTGTTGCGTGTTTTTCGGGTCTTTAATCGAAGAGAAGAATGTCTAACGACCTTCTAGAAAATTTCCAGATGATAAAAGTTCTGGAATATAAAGTTTGCATATTACTAATATTCTTTGTCTCTGTATTCTTGGTAAACTAAAATATAATGCCTTTTTTAGATGGAGCATGAAAAGATGATAAAAAAGGATTTCTAGGAACTTCCTTTTCTTTTTCTTTTTTTCTTGTCGATATTGTCCATTATAAAAAAAACCCCAAAAAATTACCATAAGCCATCGATTAGTTTATAGTTTACTGTTTACAATTCTCCCACCAGTGATTTTTTTATGTGTAGTGTGTGTGTGTATATCTATGACTATTATATTTAGCGAATAACTATACGAAAGTCAAATATTTATATTTTGCTTTTGAAAGTATGAATCTAACGACGAATAGATAATATTTTTGTTTTTTTTTATTCTTTATTTGAGAGGCTTTCAACCACCTGGGCTGGTTCGCCTCTGACGAATAGTTAATATATGGATCCGTTTAATCCAGTTACAAAAGGGACTGAAATCAAATAAGAACAGTCCGGTAATGATCTTATTCATTATATTCAATAAATATACCACGCCACTGACATTAATTTATACATTTCATTCAACAATATTCTAGAATATGAAAAAAAGCACTTGTCCAAAAAAGTTACTCCTATACTCGCGTGGGTGTGTCAGACCGAAAGTGTTAGAAAAGTGGCACGCGTCCCTTTGTACCAACACATGCGATACGTTAAACGATGACGAACGACGAATAACGAAGCTGGAGAGAATCGCAAAGTCGTAGTGTTAATATATTCTGAGAAATGAATGAATTATTGATTTCTCGATCTGACAGACCAATGTGCGAGTATAGGAGTGTTAAGCACTCGCGTTAATATTTGAGAAGGTCAATAGTGTGACTGCGAACTGTTAAAAGATATACAGTAATAAACATTCGTTTAGCCGCACTTGAAAAAAAAACTTGAAACACTTATGCCATCTACACACTAGGCAACCTATGTTGGAAAGCAACTTAACGAATATGTCAAAAAAAATTGAGCGTGTGTAAGCAAATAGGAGCATACACACTAGGCAACTGGCAACTTTGGTCGGACCAACTTTTTCGATTCAACTCAGCATGTCGAGTTGCGCGCGATGTGTGTCGGCAACCTTTTCGTTCAATTGCTGTTGATATTTTAATTTTTGCGTTCGTTGAGTTTCAGTATTTGTCAGTGATATTAACAAACAGTACTTTCAAAGTTAGCCCAGCTTTAGAAACACGAACGAAATGTAAGTATTTTGCTAATTTGAGATACAATCGTATATATCTCTATATACAGGGTTTTTCAACTTTTAATTCCGAAAGTAAATTGAAATAAAACACACTTAGAATTCGAATTTCGATGAAACTTTTATTTCAAATTAAAGTTTGGTTTATGCCATTATGTGTAATATACAACATCATTCAAATGACCACCTAGGGCTTCCTCGCACACCTTGATCCGAAACAGGTAATTTTCGATGACTTTTCGGCACATATGGGGCGGTATCTCGGTCATAACTTCACGAATGTTGTCTTTCAAATGTTCAAGAGTTTGCGGAGAGTTGGCATAGACACGGTCTTTTGCATAACCCCACAAAAAAAAAGTCTAGCGGGTTCAAATCGCATGATTTGGACGGCCAATTGGCATCACCAAAACGCGAAATTATGCGTCCCTCAAATTTCGTTCGCAATATGGCCATGTTCGGTCGTGTTGTGTGGCACATGGCGCCGTCCTGCTGAAACCACATGTCATCTGTATCCATATCTTCAATTTGTGGCAAAAAAAAAATCGGTTAACATGCGGCCATAGCGCTCACCATTCACAGTTACCGTCTCGCCGTCCTCATTTTCAAAAAAATACGGCCCGATGACTCCACCAGACCATAATGCGCACCAAACAGTGACTTTTGGTGGATGCAATGGCCTCTCAACAATCACGTGTGGATTTTCTGAGCTCCATATACGGAAATTTTGGGTGTTCACATAGCCACCGAGCTCGAAATGTGCCTCATCGCTGAAGAAAATTTGATGCGAAAATTCAGCATTTTGCTGCTGTTGTTCGATCACCCAATCGACGTATGCCCGACGCATTCCATGGTCACCACGCTCTAATTTTTGTACCAGTTGGACTTTATATGGATGTAGGTGCAAGTCCAAATGCAAAATTCGCCACAATGATGTGTTTGACAAGCCCAATTGCTGAGCACGCCGTGGAATCGAAACATTCGGGTCATCCTCCACACTGGCAGCAACAGCAGCAATATTTTCGGCCGAACGCACATTACGATGATGCACAGGTTTCACAATATCCGCTACGGATCCAGTTTGTTCGAATTTACGCACTACATTAGCGATTGTGTGCTCTGTAGGCCGTCCATGACGACCAAAATCCGTCCGTAATGCTCGAAAAACATTTGCCGGTTTCTCATCATTTTTATAGTATAATTTAACAAAATTAACACGTTGTGTGATGCTAAAACGATCCATATTGTAAAATGGCAGACATTCAACTAACGAAATGACGCTTTGGATGACAGCTATGTCAAACGGTTGTCAGCGCAGGGCTGTATACTTTTGGAAGCCCGAAATGGAAAACCCTGTATTATCTGCAATTTCCAATCGTTCAAAATCTTTGAAATGCAGGATAAAATAAAAACAAATGAAGACACGGTGTGTTTACAAAGAATTTTCGGCGAATTAACCCTTATACGGGTGATGGCAACTATATTGCCGCCAATGATTTCATTGTTTTCTCTTCTTTAACAATAAATTATCACATTATATGGTAACTAGTTCTGATATCTAGCAACATGCCCAAATTTTTTGAGCGCGAAAAATTCGAAAACTGTTCATTTTGGAGCCATTTTCATATTAACAATTCCCAACTTAGAGCAGCAAGAGCAAACTTCCCGAATAGTGATTGAAAAACAGTCAATTCGTTGATCTTTCCAATACATATGGACTGTTTAGGGCCTGTTGAGTCCAATCATGAGTTTTATTAGTTGTTTTTGTCGAAACTAACATAAAAAAATCAGGTAAAAAAACATTTTGACCATCAAGTGTTTTTCGCTAGACGGAGCAGGTGGCAACAACTTTTTCAATGTTTTGAACTGTTTTGCGTATTGAAAATTATTGTTTGTGTATAATGGAAAATAATGGAAAATAACGATTCTCTGTGGTGAACCATTTTTTCATTACGGTATAACTTCTGGTTACACATTTCAGCTGAAGCTATGTCCAGTGACAATGAATCGGACGACAACCTCAAAAAAGAGTTGGAGGAAATTTGTGGATTTTTTCCTGATGTTTCTGAGAAATCCGGATTTGTCCATGATCGATATTCTTATGGCAAGAGACGATTCTGATGACTATGATAAGGACAGTGAAACTAAACGGAATACACCCGAAAAATACCCAGAACTGTGCACCTCTGATCTCCATAACCGTAAATTTTGAAATGCTAATTTTTGCGCTGGAAAATTATTTCATACTTTACTTTTTATGGCACATACAGAACCGGACGATGACAGAGAATTAGAGAAAACATATAAGTGGTGTTTGAAGATAACAATTTATATGGCAAGACGTCAAAATGGTTACACTATTGACTACAGCATTTCATCCACGTACCGAATAAGCCACATGTGAAAGAACGCAACATAATGGTACCACCATGACGGGTCTATGGTACTAGGTGAGGCCGTTTCGTCACTAAGTTGGTTAGGGGAGCGGTATATGAAAACACTACGGAAGAAAGCAGAAGGGGAATTTTTTCCTTGAAGTGTGAAAGAGACAGACTGATCACGAGCGAGCTTGGGCACAAGCGTATTGTGTTTTGTTTACAAACAAAACACAGTAGACTTCCAAGATGGCTGAAGAGTGGTTTTAGCAAGTTGGCCCACCTTAGGATATACTTCTACGCGCCTTGGGTACCACTAGAACCATTTCCATGTCCAACAGCTATTGTGGAGTACATAAATAGGATGGGAGGTGTTGACCGTTTCGATCAAAAGAGAAAAACCTATGAGGTCGGAAGAAAAAGCAAGAAGTGGTGGATGCGAATTTTGCATTTCTGCATGAATGTGGTTATCGCAAATGCACATTTGTTGTCTGTCTTCTAACAGTCGCATCCAAAACCTTGTGTCAGTTGCAGTTCAGGTTGAAGCTGGCACGGGACCTCGAAGGTGGGGTCACACATGCCGAAAGTGAAATCGGCTACAAGCCGAGCCGAAATATGCTAAAAAGAAACCACAAATGTCAACACACTACCAGAAAGAACGAGTTCCAGACAACCTACGCCTTACGGATGTTGGAAGTCATCAGTTGGAGCAGCTACCAGAATACCGCCGATGCCGCTTGTTCAGTACGAAAACCAAAAATAAGAGATCAGAACACAATGCACTTAATGTAAGGTAACGCTCTGTGCTACACCGTGTTTCAGATTGTTCCACGAAGACCAGATTCTTTCATAACGTAAAATTAAAAACAATGTTGTAACAACTTTAAAATTTTTAGTCTAGGGGTTTTCACCAATCACGGAACGCCAAACATTGAACTGAATTGGCCCCTTTCCTCCTCTTCGAAACGTTTTTTTGTATACTAAATGCGTTAAAAATAGTGTACCATCATAGTCCATATTGCCACCAATTTTTTTAATGTTTTTAATTGTTTTGCGTACTGTAAAAAAATGTTTTGTGTATTTTAGCATTTAAACATGTCGTTGTATTGGAGTTTGCGTTGATTACATGCCTGGTTCTCACGACCCGTTAAAGAGTTAAAAAGGTCGCAGTAGCAGTGTCAAAGAACGAATCATATACAGGGTGAGTAGTTATAACTGTCAGTGTTTTATAGACGTGTTTAATTTAAGATGGGTTAATCACAGATGCGTTTGCAAATGTTTCGTTTAGAGTGTATTCAAATGTCAACATCCCTTGCAAGTTTGGTTTGAATTTTCATTCGTTTAAGAGCCGTGGTAACCATGGATGCAAAAAGGGAGCTTGTGATAAGTCTTTTCTTGAAAAAATTTCGACCGTGTGATATCTTAAAGAAACTGAAACCACTCGGAATCAACGAAAGATTCATCTTTCGTACCATCAAGCGATACAAGGAGACTGGTTATTGGAAAATACTTCCCAAGCCTGGTCGTAAACGCACTGTGAGGAGTCCGGAAGCCATCAAACGAGTAAGAGAGCGAGTTCGACGGAATCCTGCTCAGTCTGGACGTAAGAGGCCAAGGAGCTGGGGATATTGCAGTCAACCATGAAGATTATTTTGAAAGATGATCTTCGATTGATTCCATACAAAAAACAACGGGTGCACGGTTTAACTGAAAAGCAGAAGGCTGGAAGAGTCGAAAGATGTCGGCAGCTGCTCTAGCGACACGGTGGTTGTGAAATTCTGTTCTCGGACGAAAAATTGTTCCTGTTACAGGATCACCACAACAAACAAAATCATCAACAAAATGATCGGATATATGCAGCACATCTCGTATTCCTCAGGACAAGCTGGCTGTTCAAAGATTCCAAAATGTTTCCAGGGTGATGGTATGGAGATGTTTCTCCAAAAATTTGAAGGTTCCCTTGCTGTTCATCGAACCTGGTGTTAAAATCAACACTAAATACTACATGGACAATGTTTTGAAGAACCATTTGCTTCCCATTGTCAGAAAACACTACAAGAATACGCCATACTGCTTCCAACAAGATTCTGCACCGTCTCATCAGACAAAAGCTACACAAGCTTGGTGTGAGGACAATTTTCCGGATTTTATTTCTTCCAAAGAGTGGCCTGTCTCTTCGCCTGAATTGAATCCTCTCGACTTCTCTGCATGGGGTTACATGCTTGGCAAACTAGGGAGTACCAAAGGATTGACAGTAGACACTTTCAAGCAACGTTTGGAGAAGGTTTAGAATGAAATGCCTCAGGATATCGTGCGTGCCAGCTGTAACGCTTTCCAACAACGATTGCGACTGGTAATTAAAGCAAAGGGAGAAAGATTCGAATTGGACTAATTTAAGAGAAATGTTATGGATGTACTTAAAATGAAATACACTCTAAATAAAAATTTATTCAAGCGTTTAATTTTTGTGACCATTTGCTTTACTGACAGTTATTACTGCTCACCCTGTAGTTGTTTTGGAGGATCATTTTTTCAAGGGATTTTTGACAAGAAAGCCGAAAATCAAAATAATGTTCAATATCTCTAAAGTAATTGAGATTAAGTCATATACGTAAAAGATTTTCAATCAAATGTGATCCTTCTCAATAACCTACACTTATTTCCAAAATAGGACTTACTTTTTCGCACGCAAACAACACCGGCGCGGTGGCCAGTCCCAGCTTCAGATCGGCTGCCGCAGGTTTACCCATTGCCTCTGAGCTGGACACGAAGTCGAGCAGATCGTCCACAAACTGGAAGGCGAGCCCGAGGTTGCGTCCGTACTGGAAGCTCAATTCGACCATCTGTTCATCTGCGCCAGACAATACTGCCACCTAAAATCGAGAAGGAAAAATCAGAGGTTGCAGGTTTGCCGCCGGATGTGACGTAATCGTACCGCTTTTAAACTATTCGCTATCAGGGATGCTGTTTTCCTGTACGTCTTGGTGAAGTAGTGTGCGAATCGTTCATTTTCCGTTTCCTTTGAGCCTAGCTGCATAAATTCTCCCTGCACTAAGTCTGTCAAAACCTGAGGGATGAAAACAAAACGTAAAGGAATGCGATTAATACTCGTGATTTCCTTACATTGGGTGAAGTGTTTGTATCAATGATTCAAACATAAAGTGCAAACACGCGCCGCCGTGGAGTATGGCATGTGTGCATGTCATTTACGCCAATAATATTATGAATGAAGCTTCGGAATAACAACTGATTGACATGCCTCTCGAGTGCCTGACGACACTCGAGATGAACCAGGATCTGTAGGCAGCACTTGACACGTTGATCAGTGGCAAGTGGCAATCGAGTCACTTGTGTGAGATTACTGTTTGATCTGCACGCTGGACACGCACCCGCCCAGAATGTCCAGTACTTGTTGGAAAAGCCATACGCGAGACGCCAGCCATCCGCCGCGCGCGCTCGCCCAGTGGAAAGGTGTGTAATCATATGCACCTCGATGATCCAAGTCTCCGAACCTGCCTATTGTCACCCTCTGTTGGTTCGGTTTGAAAAGGAGTGTCCACGCGTTTGGGTAGGAGCGCAAGGCAGAAAGAGAGCACTCCAGTCGGTCGATCATGTATTTCCAAAGCACGATGACATAACTCATATGTGCTCATCCTTCGGTCGCGATAGGAATGCAGAAAAAGTTTTCGCGTCAGGTGGTTTCGTTTCCCAATCGCCCGCATAAAGCAAATAGTTCACACGGAGAGAGAATGCTACAGGTGCGGTGGTGCAGAATCAGTGGGACAGCAATTGAATAATGGCGGCGATAATTCAAATATTTAGTAGTCTGGCTGATGATGTTATACAATTTCCTGTTCTTCTGTGCTGTTGCTGCTGCTGCATGTAGCTATGAATATGAGCCGTTCGTTTCATAGAATCATGCTGTTCCCCAATTGAGTTTAAATATTACGAATCTATATAAATAAAAATGGAAAGCCAAGTGTGTTGCTAAGCGCAAACCCGAAGAAGGAATGATCCGATTTGAGTCGTCTTTATTTTGTTGTATTTGTCTCGGCCCATAGATCAATATAGTGGAGGGAAAAATCGGAATATTTTTCGGAAAACTGAAAGAAGGTCGGAAAAATCGGAAAATTGAATTCCCATATGAGCGAAAATTACATCATGATAAGCGTTGTTAGTTCATACGATGTTTGCGCAAACGAAACTGATCTTTGTTCGAAGGTGGTAATGGATTTTCAGGCGAAATAACGTCCTCCTATATCTTCTATCTATCTATCTATCTATCTTATATAGATAAAAATAAAAATGACAGGTCAAATGTGTTGCTAAGCGTTAAAAATCGAAAATAAAATGGTCCGATTTGAGCCGTCTTTATTTTGTAGTATTCGTCTCTGCCCATAGATCCATTCTATGATCAAAAAAAGTTTTGAAACTTTTGGAAAGCTTCGAGAGGAAATTCAAAAAAAAATTATTCTCATATGTTTCACAATGTTGTTAGTCCAATTGGATTTAGCGTTTGCGGAATTAAGCTTCGTGTTCCGTTAGTGTGAACAAAAATTATTCTCAGGTGAAAAATCCAAATTTACTTCTATGTATCAAACATGTTATTTGCAAATGAATCAGGAATCTTGAACGGAAATGGTGACTGAACATAAATTTATATTATAATGTCGAGTTTTAATAGGAGTAATATTAAATTTTTGGTAAATGGAAATTGTAAAGATCAATCAATGTAGAGCTCTGCGATTGAATCCACGAACGTTCACTCGGTAAGAAAACGTGAATATTCGAAAGAATTCTTATAAAAAAATTATTTCGGGCGGGACGAAGTTCGCCGGGTTAGCTAGTGAGAAATAATTTTGTTATCTAATAATATTTATTTACCCAGTCTAAAATTCAATTATTAATTCTTATGCTAAACACACTTCTAATCGTAACAAATTCAAACAAGTATTAGGGAAAGGTGGCCCTAATTCGACCTCCTAAATTGCAACGGCCATTCATCACATGGAATTCTTGTTTGTTTTACGACTTCGGCATTGAAATGTATAGTATAACTCTTAAACTATGTTTTATACTGGTGTGGTTCATGGGTGCTTAAAAAGCAGAAGTTCCTTTTTTCGACACCTTCAAAAATGGAGGTCCTAAGCCGACCTTCGATTTGTTGCAGTGATTCTACCCACAATTGGCCGGAAGTGAAATACACCCTCAATTATATAGGTAACTAGCTGACCAGCTGACCACCCCGCCCGAAATTGATTTTTTGACATGAATTTTTTCAAACGTTCACGTCTTCTTACTAGACTTCTAGTGTTTCTACCAAAACTCGCATTATAATAAAAAAAAATTTCAGACGCAATTTTCGTCCAAGATTCATCAAACACCTGCATATAATATGTTTCTCTGTTACATGAAATACATGTTTGATACAGAAAATATAATAAAATAAAGACAGTTCAAATCGGACAATTTTCCTCGAATATTGCGCTTATCAACACATTCGGCGATCCATTTCTATTTATATACATAAAAGATACAGGAGTGTGTTTCATCACCTGAAAATCCATTTCTACTTTCGAACAAAGATCAATTTCGTTAGCGCAAACATCGAAGGACTGACAAAGCTTGTCACGATCTAGTTGTAGGATATATGGGAATTCAATTTTGCATTTTCCTTCACAATTTTCCGAAAATTTTCAATTGTTATGTTTGGTTGAAATATATGTTTCATTTGTATGTACCAACCTCCCCCCCCCTTTCAGAGGAGGAAGGAATGTCAAACCATCATCGAAACATTTCTTGTCCAGTTTCATTATTCAATTTTATTTTATCAACCCAGAGCATGTTAGACTATTCGTCGAAAACTGTTCAAGGTTTTTTTATGCTGTCCATAGAGTCGAAGTTTTTGCTCCCTTGGCCGAGTGGTTAGCGTCATAACTAACATGCCGGGTGTTCGGGTTCGATTCCCGTTCTGGTCGGGGGAATTTTTCGTCAAAGAAATTTCCTCCGACTTGCACTGTGATCACGCGTATTCTAGAGCTTGCCACTCAGAATGCATTCAAGGCGTGTTATTTGGCATAGAAATCTCAACTAAGTACTAATAAAAATGACGCAAGTAATACTACTTTGAGACGGCGAAGTTCCTCTAGGAACGTTAGTGCCATTGAAGAAGAAGAAGAGTCGAAGTTTTTTCCCCTTGAGAGAACTTTGTAGGGACCCGAACCTGTGATAATCTAAAGGTGCAATATTCTGTTAGTTTAGCTGGTGGGATAGCACCTCCAGACTACAAAATGATTCGTTTGTGTTATCAATGAGGCAGACATTTTAGCAATTCCCTGATGCAACATGACGCCTATCACATTAACTAGTTCTGGAAAATTGTCCTGGACTACATTTTACATATCCTCATATGGTTTTTGAATCACATGTACTTATGTATTATACATATAAAATCTGCCAGAGATTGTGCTGTGAGATTTTTTTTCTCACTCCTTAATTCAAGAATTTCAGTATTACAGACAAGAAGAATATTTAGGTAAGTATGGTCGTATATTTTTTATATTTTTTGTGAAAAACTGAGGATTTTTTTCTCAAAAACGAACGAATGACATCTCTGATATCGAGATATATTATGTAAAAAAATGTCAGCTCTCAAGGAAAAATATATAAAAATATAACGCCCTCTAGTCCAAAGCCATGAAAACAATAAAAAACGACTACAATCAATAATTACGAAAACAAAATTCATTTCTTTTACGAGTTCAACATTTTTGAATAAAACGCTAGCTTATTGGCTTCAATTTGATATGCCGATCATCTAAATCAGTTAAGTGGTTCAAAAGTTATTATTTTTTGAGAACAATCATTTTCGGGAAAAAGTGGAAAGAAAGATTTTTCGGACAACCCTAAAATGTAGATGGGCACCCTAATAAAAGAAATGAAAAAACGGGTCTAATGTTTTGCGATAAAGTGTTCTTTACCACTTTTGACGAAAATCTGAGAACCACTATATCGGTTTGGCATGGAATGGCTGCTAATATGTCAAATCAGAACCGTTGTTGTGGCGCAAGATTCGTGAAACAAGTTTCAAGATTCTGAAAAGGAAACTATTTTTCGGCTAATCGTAACTTACCGAAAAATTAAAATGGTTGAGTTATATCTAGAATATAACCACAAGGTTGACATGGACTGCCTTGGCTTAGTAATCTTTTGTTTTCTATATATATATATATATATATATATATATATATATATATATATATATATATATATATATATATATATATATATATATATATATATATATATATATATATAAATGGATTTCTGTCTGTCTGTTTGATTCTTATGGACTCGGAAACTACTGAACCGATCGACATGAGAATTAGTATGTAGGGGTTTTTGGGGCCGGGGAAGGTTTTCATGATAGTTTGAGACCTCTCCCCCCTCTCTAAGGGGGGGCTGCCATACAAATGAAACACAAATTTCTGTATAACTCGAGAACTAATCATCCCAACGAAACCAAATTTGGCATGTGGAAGTTTTAGGATGCAATGAATGCTTCTATGGTGGTTCGACACTCTTCCCCCTTCTCTTGGGGTGGGCTGCCATACAAATGAAAAACAAATTCCTGCATAACTCGAAAATTAATCAAGCAAATGGAGTCAAATATGGCATGTGAAGATTTTAGGGGGCACGAAACGTTTATATGGCAAATAGACACTTCTCCCCCCTCTCTAAGGGGAGAAGAGGGGAGGGGTCTGTCTTCATTCCATCATATTTTCTGTATCAAACATTTATTCCATGTAACGGAGAAACATGTTATTCGCAAGTGGTTGAAAAATCTTCAACGAGAATTGTGTCTGAAAATGATCTGATATTATAATGATGAGTAGTAGATGATTGGTAGAAGTATTAGGAACTTTTTACTAAAAGGTAAATTCAACGGGGCCCATTAGAAGATCAATCAATGAACAGTTCCGCGATTGGACTCATGGAACTGGATTGGACTCATTGGAACTTGTGCTTAGTAAGAGAACGTGAATATTTGAAGGTATTGATAACAAAAAACAAATTTTTGGCGGAACGAAGTTAGCCGGGTCAGCTATTGAATGAATTATTGATAGAATGAAACAATTTTCGATTTTAATTGAATTCAACATGTTTGTTTTGTAAGTAAAGTGTTTGAACAATTGTCATGTAACATTAATTTATGCACTGTAATAGATTATGTTGTTATGTTTTGACATAAACGTCCAATGCATATCGTTGTTATCGATGTTATCGTAGCAAATGGTTATCGGAATTTTCGCCTAATTATCAAACGGTATGCGTAGAAATTAGAGAGCAAAAGATATGAAGGCATATCTTCCTATGCAGTCTTGAATAACCGAGCCTTTACCTCTGAATTCATAAGTTCATATCATGAATTCATCTCCTTGCAGGTTGGCCCTTCTTTGTTATTCCCAACCGTGTTTGTTTTCATGACTACATAAAATTTTCTGTGCATTTTGATCTGCCAATTAAGCAGCATATCCATGGAATTCCAGATTATCATCGATCGGGGATCGTTCCAACGATCTTCGAAGCAAAGTATCAGCGTATCAATTGAGGTAATATGTACTTTATCGATGGGTTCTCTATGAACCAGTTCACAGGATTTGGTGTGTTCAACGAATTTGTTAGCATCTCCCACAGTCTTCAGTATCTTTACTCAGTGTATATGGGCGCTGGACAGCGTCGACTCACGACCCGTTGACCACTATTACATTGTAACGGATAGTCTTAGCTCTGTCGAAGCTATCCGTTCAGTGAGGCCGGAAAAGCACTTGCCGTACACCGCCACCAAAGAGTTATTAACATTCAAAACCTTGCACTCCAAGCGTCACGAATTCGTTTCCGACACTTTGCACATACACCCCGGTACAGAGAGGAAAGACGTTGTCCTACGTCAAAAACGGTGCACCACAATGGATATCAGATCGCAACAGATCAACAATAAATATCGATTCGGAAACATCGCGCTTAGTAATTGTAGGCTCATTCAGAGACATCCACATCTGTAATCTGGCAGACGGAAACGACACCTCCATGGTAACCAACGTAGAGTAAAGCGTACGAACCTTCGCTGGATGGATTCTATGCGATTCACACCGTTGTTGTTGAAAGGTGTCCATACAACAGAGTAGTACTCCAATGTTGACCGAACCAAAGATCAGTGAAGTGCTTTCAAGCTGGAAACATCTCTGAATTCTTTGGCGAATCGAAATATGAAGCCGGATTGACTTGACGCCTTACCGGAAACGTATGCAACCTGATCCTTGAAAGGTTAGTTTAGAGTAAAGAGTGACACCCAAGTCTTTGTTATTCGCTCGAGTCTTGTAACTCCTAATTTCATCAAATGATGTGTTTTCTTTAATATGGTGGTATATTTTCTACACCATATCAAACATTTCATATTCTCCGCTACCAAACCCATAGCCAACTGTATCGAAATGTTATCGCCTCCGGATGCAGGAAAGAAATGGGATTGGGGAGAAGAGCATAGTGTTGCATGCATTTCCGAGCGGGCGCCAGTTTATATACAAATTTGTGTGATTCCTATAGCCTGTTTTTAAAGCAATTTTTAAGCTATTGAAACAAGTTTTCGGGGCGATAATCAACAAGCATATAACGCGTAGACGTTTTATCTTTCGAATTAATTGGTTATCATACCATTTCGTTCAGCCGGCAAAGAGGTATTAACGCTCAAAATCTTGTTGTTCCGGCGTAACGCGCTCGTTTTCAAAATTTTGAACTTACACCCAGTAGAGAAATGAAAGACGTACGCCTACGTCAAAACTTAATACATAACACCACTATTATCAGCGAATACTGTGAGCATGACCTCGTTCGTATAATTGGTTAACACTTTAGAAACGTCCGTGCCGATAACGACTGTTTTCCTCAGATTTTAGGAGGCCAAATATTCTTCCGACAAATTTCCATTTATAACGCCAAATGAATTACACACTCATTGATATGCATGGGTGAATGTTTTGAAAACGTCGTAACATTGGCAAGTTATGGCTTTGAAATTTTTGATGAAATGCCATAACAATAACATCAGCACTTGAAACGGTTTTCCTGGAGCATCATCTTTCATCTCAGTACCCGTACGGCGATTAATTGCGATTCTTATGTGATAAAAATCAATTACCTCCTGCTGCAATACACCTTATATATAGATTCAATGGTGGTTCAATTGCTCAGCTCAAATTAAGAAGTGGTACTAAACGCTTTGATTGAATGGTCTTAAGAGTATCGAAAAATGTCCTGTAATAAACCTGATTTTTTTTAGAAAAGAGAAAAGTCACAGTATATCATAGGTGAAACTCCACTACAATGTCCTACAATGTAATTCTATTGATATTCACACCACTCTCCTGTACTAGTTGTCATTCGGCAATCGTGATCAATCATCCCGACTCTGCAAACAAAAAGCAACCGGTTAATAACTCGCTCCAAGGCCCCTTCCTCGTCATTAGGCATCGAAGTGCAATCGTGCGTCAAGATGTTTACCTATTTCATTAAATTGATTTGGCAGAGTCCTTGATGCTTTTCGACAAATGCGCTGATGTGCTTACACAAGAAGAGCCAGAGGGGAGACCCCTTTCGGGGGATAATTTATTTCCGTCATTCATAACATGTTTCGCGGGGGGTTCAACCGAGAATATTGGAAACGCGGTAAGGAGTGAAAAAAAACACAATGCACACACCATCTCTTGCACAGCTTCATTCAAAACCTCTCTTTTTTCGTGTCGGAAAAAAATGTGGAACAAGTGGTGATCGAACGACAGACGACGAAATTCATCACACACACATCATCCAGTTCAACTAGGTGACAAATGGAACTCATTTTCAGACTTGACAATGTGTTTCGAATGTTATTTCCGCTTATTTTTTCGCCAATATAACTTCCCACACTTTGTCACCATCCTCTTCAGTGCAGGAAGTATTGGCGTGGCCTCACGACATTGGTTCTAATTTGGGCGTTTGGATTGTAGTTCCTGATGTTTCGCCGTTTCTAAAGCCCGGATTCCAATTTCCCTAATGAAATCCAGGCTTATGAAAAAATTCTAAATCACACAATCGGCACAATCGACCCATCAAAAACTGTGAAATCTCACGTCCGTCAATTAAATCACTCAAAATGAAAACCGGGTGAGGCCAAAGAAGATGGTTTAATAACCGCCTCTTGCAACTCACAACCCACAATCATCTCCAACTCCGGATCATAACCTTCCCGGGCGCAGTGAACTCTATTAGCAAATCAATATCGCGCGCTCGCACTAATTTGAGGCTACGGTAAATAGTCGATAATCCGCTGGAATGAAGTAATTGATCAAGTGCAGCAACAAAGCAAAAAAAAGCTGAGTGTTGTAACATACCAGCCAATATTTTGGTTGCGAGATTACCATCGGAAAATGGGAAAGGTGCAGCCAATTTGCCCGCAGACATGCGACCGCGATTACAAGAGCTTCTGGCCGTTGTAAAAATGCGTACTTCACAAGATAATAGACTCTCACCTTCAATCCGTTGATCCCAAGTATTGGGGAGAGTTTTTGATGTTGCGTTCGTGCAGAAACCGAATGCTTGTCACAGCGAAAAGTTAGCTAAGAAGCACTTGTTTTGCTTGTTTATTGATTATTTATAATTTTTTATAAAACGTTGCGCAATGATTTATTTACCGACATTGCAAAAATGACGTCCAGAGACTGTTGATTTTCGACTAGATCAGTTGTTTTCTTTCGGCAGGCAGCGCATCGTACTCTATACAGCCAAAATAATCCTGTCGATGTTTGTTGTCAACGGTTTAATGATGTGTAGGGGAAGGTTACCCTAATCCGACCGGTGGTCCTGAAGCGGCCGCCCCTTGGGTCTCGGGAATGGTGATACCTACCGAAATTGTAGTACAAGTCGGACTCGATTATCCGGAGTGTTGATTTTTTTTCACTCCAGATAATCGAATTTTCCGGAAAATCAAATCATAAAAAAATTTAGAAGAAAATTTCTCGGTAAACGTAAAATAACTATTTGCACTGATTTGTTTTTATATTGCAGTGTCATAGCCAGAAATTATTTGGCGCCCCTAGGGGGACGGGTAATGTTTTGAAAAAAAAATCATCGCCTTATTACAGCACATAGAACAAAATATTATTCAAATGATCTACTCTAACTACAAGCAAAAGCTTATGCGTGAGCTTCCTGGATATCAAGGAGAGTTATATGACATGGTTGAGCGAATCAACATTAGGGATGCTATGTTTTGGAAAATGCTGATATCCCGTTGTAAAAGAATGCATACTTTCGATTCTGAAGAAATTGATTGAACAGGACAATACGGCACACGACGAGTTTGTGGCGTTTGAGGCCCTGATCGACGATGCCGTAGTCGATACTGTTTTGCATCCAAACACATATTTGCGAATGCTTCATCAGTTGGAACTACTTCAGAAAACAACGAAAAAGTTATTACTTGGACTAAGAGACTTCCTGCTGCGAGAAATACGTAAAAATATTTAAGAGAAAAATGTTAATTTTAAATTTTTGCTTTGTTGCATATTATGCACATAAGAGTGCCAATGAATCTATGGGAAAAAGTGACGTTCGAATTTTCGAAAGGAACTTCCTGCTAAATGTTGATTCCCGAGAAAAAAATCCTATGCAAAATTTCAGCTCAATCGGACTTCATTTACTAGTATCGTAAAGCCGTATCATTTTTTTGAAAACCATAAAATCACCAAAGGGATATAATCAAAAATCGAATTTCGGGATTTAGATGACAAACAAAATCAAGATAACAGTAGATCTCGATGCTTCATGCAATTTGAAAGCATTCTGCATCACCGTTTTTTTTTTCAAACTCCGATTTCATGCACTCCCCTCTTGGATGATTTTACGGTTTTCGGAAGACTCAAACTTTGGCGTCTTTGCGAAATAGTAAATGAAGTCCGATCGAGCTGAAATGTTGTATAGTGTATTTTTTCGATGAAATCAAGATTTTTCAGGAAGTCCGTAAGTTCATAAATTTGAGATGACCATTTCCATTGGCACTCGTTACTCATCAGTTTGTTTTTAAATCGAAATAAATAATAATTTACCGAACAAGTTTTGTTAAATCTATTCTGCGATAATATCGTAACATATGAAGATGTTAATTGGACATCTTCTTAGAATCCAATAAATCAAATGACTATCCAAGCGGATTCAAAGGTTTAACACTTATTTCGTATTCTTTGCAACAATCCCAACACTCCTACCCCATCTTTTCCTTTTCCTTGCTACGTCCTTGATTATTCGAATGATCATTTCATATATGATACACTGTGGATAATCGGTTTTAAACATACAGTAGAACCCCGATTGTGCGCGGAATAGTCTGGCTAGCTCACCGCGGATCACGAAAATCGCGGATACGCAAGTAATGACTGAAAAAAAGATGTTAACACGAAATAAAAAGATTTTTCAGCATGATAACTATGTTTTATCAATACAGGAATTATGAAACTATTTATCTGTAAGGTCGTGTACACCAGTGGTCAAATAATGTGAAGGCCATGACCAAAACAAAAGCGCAAAAGCCAACCGCTCAATGATAAATTCCGGGAGGTTCCATAGAATTACTATGGAACTCGCTTTCGCGGATAAACCGCGCCGCGGATCATCCGCTCTCGGATAATCGAGGTTCCACTGTACTTAACGGACCCTGCTCGTCCTAGTTACATCCATGGTTCATTAACACTAGAACTACCAACCGGTCAAAATGACCGGTTATATGATTTGTTCGCAAGATTTTGCATTGAAATTTATTTTTATATTTTTTAATGATGTTATGACTTTTTCTAAATTCATGAATTGATCAATATTATAAATTAGCTTTGTCTCTCACTTCCAATTTTTTTGATATACATATGTGGTATACCTATTTATACCGACCGGTCAAAATGACTGGTCGTGACTTCTAATATTTCTAACTCCAAAATTGCTTAGAAACAACGTCAATCTGCCAATCAAAATCTCCGGAACAATTACTTCTTCTAAACCACAAAATTTGGGAAATTTTTATAATTTTGTAATATATTGTGATGCAATTTTATTTTCTCATTGACAGTTGTTGTATACGGTAGAAATAGGTGATGTTGAAATTAGTACAGTTGAAATACTCGCAATATTGTGGACAATTGGGTTGATTTAAAAAAAAGTACAGTTATAGTAGTTTGCAGTATAAGTAAGTTGTGTATATTTGTATTATATTGACGGGGAGAAATAAAAATATTCTAAATATATATTTTTATCTAGTTATAAAACTTAACCCAAAAATGCAAAAATGATTTAGAGTACGTAACAGATTCAAGAGAAGACTTTGCTGATATCGATCAAGATGTTTATGAAATTAAATTCTGAAATTTGACCAGTATCTGAAATATAGATGATCAAATCATAAGAAAAAATGTTTCTTTCCTCAGAGAGCAATAGTAAAAAGAATCAATTTACGTAGACTAAGAAGAATGTTGATACTGTCGTCATCTTTGGATGAGAATGACCATCAACATAGCTATAATTTCTCCTGATGGAACGACCTGCACAAAAAGTTGAATGCGCTCCAGGAAGGATATAAATAAACAGCATTTTCAAAGCAATAATTGGAGGGGTAGAGTGTGTGTATATGTGAAAATACGTAAGTGTATGTGTGAATATCATCACTCCTTACAATCGTCATACCCACAAACGCATGAGAACGGAAGTTACGAATCGTTCATTTGGAGGGTACGCATGGCATTATGTAATTTTGGTACAGTGCGCGATGAAGTGTTGCTCTAATTTACTCCAAACTTTGATCGATCGGAAAAAAAACCGCTGAACGCATCAATATGAAATGTTCGCAGGAGTTTAGGGGATACACTATGCTAAAAATTTACCAGCTTACATTCTTCTGCTTACCTGCTGCAATATTTGCAAAAGTACAGAAGATTTTCTAAAATAGAATAAAAACGTAATTTTTACACTATTTTAAAATTGATTAAAAAAATTCAAATTACTTTTTTTGTCAAAGCAACAATTTAACTTTATATAGAATTTATTGGAGTTTTCAAAACCACCTCTTCGTTTGCGATGCGATAATTATTTATTGAATTATTTATCATCAAAGGTTGAGGGGTAACTTTCCATTCAAACAAAACTATATGTGCATGTAAAAGTCCTACATGAATGTTATATTTTTTAGAGGCGAATGAACTTCAAAGTTTAAAGCCTCTTAAAAACAAAGAGAGAAAGAATGTTATAGGAATCAAATGAAAGCTGTTTGATAAGGTTGATTGGATTTGCTATTGAGTTGGTTAGCAAAAAATTGTGTTAGCCCACAAAAAGTTTGAAAAAACAGAAATAAATCGATTTTATTACTTTTATTACCGATGTTTTGTCCACTACATCTACATACACCCAGATAAAAATACATAACAATACGAACATATTCCAGAACAAGGAAGTGTGAGCTTCAAAATGATATGCATTCCATCTCCCATACGTTGATTTTTCAAGAAGTTACAGCATTTCAAAAATCACTTTGCACTTTGCACTCTGTTTCTCTAACTTATTTGTCTTTTATGTCTAAATAAAAATACAAATTAAAATACTATATTTTATTCAAGTAGATGTATTTATCATGTACTTGCAATATTAGAATGAAATATATTTCATTCTCTGTAAATTTTTTTTCGAATGTTTATATTTTGACAGCTAAACATCACACCGGTCAAAATGACCGGTTTGGTAGAAATAGGTATATAACAAATGTCGGTAGTTCTAGTGTTAATATGATAATTACGGTATGTTTAAATAATAAATCGGATTCATGTAAAAATTGGAATTTTCAACGCATACAAATCTACTGCGGATAATTGATCAGCATCCACCTCTACAGCTACGTTCAATTTTGTTCAAATAAACATATTTGTAAAGTATATTAACAAAGTATTCAAATTTTCTTCTATCTGGAAATTTCTGGAATTTTGGAATTTTGGAATTTTGGAATTTTGGAATTTAGGAATTTAGGAATTTTGGAATTTTGGAATTTTGGAATTTTGGAATTTAGGAATTTAGGAATTTTGGAATTTTGGAATTTTGGAATTTTGGAATTTTGGAATTTTGGAATTTTGGAATTTTGGAATTTTGGAATTTTGGAATTTTGGAATTTTGGAATTTTCGAATTTTGGAATTTTGGAATTTTGGAATTTTGGAATTTTGGAAATTTTGGAATTTTGGAATTTTGGAATTTTGGAATTTTGGAATTTTGGAATTTTGGAATTTTGGAATTTTGGAATTTTGGAATTTTGGAATTTTGGAATTTTGGAATTTTGAAATTTTGGAATTTTGGAATTTTGGAATTTTGGAATTTTGGAATTTTGGAATTTTGGATTTTTGGAATTTTGGAATTTTGGATTTTTGGAATTTTGAAATTTTGGAATTTTGGAATTTTGGATTTTGGAATTTTTGATTTTTGTATTTTTGGATTTGAGAATTTTTGGATTTGAGAATTTTTGATTTTTGTATTTTTGGATTTGAGAATCTTTGGATCTTTGGATCTTTCGATCTTCGGGTCCATGGGCTTTGGATTTTCGGAATTTTGGATTTCTGGATTTTCGAATTATTGGATTTTTGATTTTTAGTTTTTTGGATTTTTGGATTTTAGATTTGAACTTCGTATTCTTGATTTTTGATTTTTGACTTTTGAGTTTTGGATTACCGGATTCCGATGTTTTAAATTTTTGATTGGCTCTTAATTTTTTGGATCTCATATTTTGGGATTTCATTTCTTTAGATTTAAATTTTTCTGGGTTTAGATTTAAAACAATTTCTGACTTCTTCTTCTTCTTCAATGGCACTAACGTTCCTAGAGGAACTTCGCCGTCTCAACGTAGTATTACTTGCGTCATTTTTATTAGTACTTAGTTGAGATTTCTATGCCAAATAACACGCCTTGAATGCATTCTGAGTGGCAAGCTCTAGAATACGCGTGATCACAGTGCAAGTCGGAGGAAATTTCTTTGACGAAAAATTCCCCCGACCAGAACGGGAATCGAACCCGAACACCCGGCATGTTAGTTATGACGCTAACCACTCGGCCAAGGGAGCACCACAATTTCTGACTTACGGCTTATGAAAAAATATATATAATAGATTAACGATCACACTTAAAATTGCGCATTTTAGACTTTCGGATTTAAATCCTGGATTTTCGGATCGGATTGGATTTTCGATTTGAGATTTCAGGTTATGGAATGGATTTTAGATTTTTGGAATTTCGATCTTTTAATTCCAAATTGTAGATTTGGATTTATCTTTGCTTTTGGGTTTCCAACTTCTGGAGTTAGAATTTACGATTTTTGAGTTTAAATTCTTTAGATTTAAGATTCTCTAATTTGAACTATTGACGATGAATGATAAATTCAACTTTGAATCGACGAAACTGGAATTGCTTTTAACAGTTGGAACACTTGTCGCTATTGGTTGTTCATTACTAATGTAGTGTGAAAATTCCTTAAAACATAATTTACTTACACTTCGTTCAGTGGTAACTGACATAATTACAACGTTGATAACTAGTAAAGGGTGTGTCACATCAAATTGCATCACGGAAAAAACGCTGTAGAAATTTAATTTCTAGGAATTATATCTTCAGCTCTCGCTTATAATCAGATAAGAGTGTATAGATCACGTTGGCCATGCTTCACTGTCAATTTTTCGTAAATTTGGAAAAATGTCGTCGAACGAAAAAGAGCGTCGTGAATTAATCCTGCGCACTCATTTCGAGAATCCGGAGTTGTCACATCGGGACATCGGTAAGATGCTGGGAATCGTCCAATCCACGGTCAGCAGAGTACTAAAACGATACTTCGAGAACCTAACCATCGACCGGAAGGTGAAGAACGGCAAAAATGGATGCTCCGTCAGTGAAAAAGATCACAAGCGCGTAGTTAAGCAGTTTAGACGTGATCCTAGAAGTTCGGTCCGGGATGTCGCCAATAAGCTGAATTTGTCAAGTTCATTCGTCCAGCGGACCAAGCAGCGGGAGGCCCTGCGTACATACAAGGTTCAGAAGGCTCCTAACCGCGACGAAAGGCAAAACATGGTGGGGAAGACGCGAGCCCGGAAGCTGTACACCGAAATGCTGACGAAGCCACATTGCCTGGTAATGGACGACGAAACCTACGTCAAAGCGGACTTTCGTCAGCTGCCGGGCCTGTTGTTCTTCTCCGCAGATGACAAATTCAGCGTTCCGGAGGAGATTCGCAAGCAGAAACTATCCAAGTTTGCCAAAAAGTACATGGTGTGGCAAGCGATCTGCTCTTGAGGAAAGCGGAGCGCCCCCTTCGTGATGACCGGCACGGTAAACGGGCAGGTTTACCTTAAGGAGTGCCTACAGAAGCGCTTACTACCACTATTGAAGCAGCACGAGGGCCCGACCATCTGGCCGGATCTCGCTTCGTGCCACTATTCAAAAGACGTGTTGGAGTGGTACAAAGCCAACGGGGTCACCTTCGTGCCAAAGGAAATGAACCCGCCCAACGCGCCGGAGTATCGCCCAATAGGGAAATATTGGGCGATTATGGAGCAGGCCCTCCGGAAGAACCCAAAAGTTGCCAAATCGGAGGCGGACTTCAAGAGAAAATGGATTTCTGTTCAAAAAAAAAAACTACAACCTGACGTTGTACAGAACCTTATGGACGGGGTAAAGAGGAAGGTGTGAGCATACGGGCTTGGGCTCGAAGTATGAATAAAAAGAAAATGCCAAAAGTTGTTTAATAGTTTTTATTTCACTGTCTAAAATTTTCAAAAGGATCGGTCTACTGGGAGAATTTCTACAGCGTTTTTTCCGTGATGCAATTTGATGTGACACACCCTTTAGTTTCTGCACACAATTCGAAAAGTGTAGAAAAGGACAAAGAAATAAAATTTGATTCGATTTCAAATCGATAATCTATAATAAAAGCCACAAGAATTTCCGGAAGACTCATCGCGTTTATGGCGATAAATGTTTATCCAAAATGGAAGTGTTTTAATGATTGCGAAGATTCAAGAAATGTAGGGAAGACGTGAATAGCGATAAATGTACACCCAGTTTTTTTACGCGGGGATACGTACCTCGTAAAAAACCGCGTTAATTGAAAAATCCGCGTAAAAAAACCCGCGTTAATTGGAAAATCCGCGTAAAAAACTGCGCTAATTGGAAAATCCGCGTAAAAAAACCTCGTAAAAAAACCTCGTAAAAAACCTCGTAAAAAAACCGCGTAAAACAAAAACCTTGGTGTATCTTCATCTCATTCAATATTCTTCTCCACCTGATTGGCAAAAAATGAAGTACGTAATTCTGCTGTAGTTTCCGAAAAAACTGCAGTGAGATTCAGCGAAATGATATAATAATTACAGACAACAATACAACAACAGTTCATCACTTTAACTGCATAAGAACTTGTTTTGAAAACTTGGTTCCACGTCATCTGAATGACGACCAAAAATTGTGATTTAGTGACAATCATCAACGTTTATTCATGTGTTAAGGGGGTATTCTAGTGTAGCGACACGAATTTCGGACGTTTTTTCGAACTCCGTAAAAGTAAAACAAAGAGTATTTTTATAATCCGGTATATCATTGTTTGTTCATCTATCTTTTGACAATAAAACAAAAACTGAACGGAGAAAAAATGTTCATAATTCATATTCATTAATATTCATATTCATAATCGAACAGATTCTGAATCAGTAAAGATGCCGCTATCACATGAACCTCGGACAAGTCAAAAAAAATTTTTTTTGACAAAATGGCGGTCGTTTGAAAAACAAAATGCGGTTTTGAACCTTCTTTCTTTCGTTTTCCGTTTTTTTCAAAAATAGTAAAAGTTTTAAAATGTATTTTTTTAGAGATTCATGCGATAGAGAGATGCGTACAGAATGTATCGATATAAATTCGACATGAATCGGTTCAGTAGAACTTGAGATATCGTGTACGCCAGTTTGGAAAAACTAGTTTCGAGAAAAACGCGTTTGATGATAATTGTTATGGCCGTACCATGCTAGATACCCCGTCACTAAAATGGCTCTAACTCGGCAATAATGGGATTTTCGATAAGTCCTTTTTAGGGTACATTCTTGAATGCTCAAACTACAAAAATATGAAGGAAAAAAATGATTTTTTTTCTAATTTCTAGACTAGAATACTGCCTTAATCTTTTGGTTTCTTTGTGCATATTTCAGAGACGGATAAAAATCACAGTGGTACTGTTTTCGTTTACTGCGTAATTTATTTGTAATAGCGTTAATAAAAATGAAATATACTTCATTCCACAGATTTTAAAATAAAGATTAATGTTCTGAAAAATATTAGAAAAGAATTGCCTATCGAGCAATTATTATTTTTAGTAAAGTTTGAGAGTAAATAGCTAAGCGCCTCATCAAAGTCAAACCTGACAGATCTGACAGACAAGTAATGGCTTCTAAACGGGGAAAATTCCCGCCGCTCCTCGTATCGATTGAGCAAAAATCGTGTGTGTGCATCGTTCAAGTCTTTTGCCTTCTCATTCAACCCTACCGCGCTCGATTACCTAACCTATGAACACCCCCAAACGATCCCATCAACATCACAATTTTTTTTTGCTTTTCTGAGACCGATTTAGTTGGTTCGCGTGAACAGCAGATTTTCATCTCATTTTATCACGCTGTGTATTTATATCATCCGCTCGGGGCGCTATTACTTTCATCTTTTTGGCAGCTCCGACGATATTACATACGATGCTGGAGGCATCACTTTTTGTGCGTATGTATACGTATTTATTCGCAAGCTCCATTCAAAACAACACACCCGGGGGGTCTCGGGGAGTTGTGAATTGAGAGGAATGGCGAGGGATAAGCCCCTAGTTGGTTCTCTGTCGGGTACATACTCCGTGTACTCTGGCAGAACATGTTATGGACCGAGAGATTAGGGCTCACGTTATGGTTATCTTTTCTCGAAGCGAAGTTTCAACGAAAATGGCACTGTTGTTCGAGTCAATATTTGTAAACCATTATCCATACAGTTAAAAATTGGTGAACCCTCAGAACGCCCGGTATCGGTAACCCTACATCACCACAGCAGTCATCATAACGTTCATGCTGATGGTGATCGTCCTCCCGTCCCACTTTAAGAACATTCAACGGTACTTGTTGTATACAGGCGGGCGACAAAAGTAAAAGTGATTCGTCACGTTGCGGCTTGAAAGTGAAGGCGCTACCCGAAGTCCCTGGGTCTCTGACCGTTACCCTCTCCGGCCCCCCTGCGAAAGAGAATCGCGTTTAGTGTCGCAAAACGTTGAACCACAACACTGTGTTTAAAAGCTTACCAGCTACAAAACAACAACAAAAACATAAATAAGTCTCGACAAGAAACGAAAACAGAATCGAGTGCACTCAACCTCTTTTTGCACAACTTCCCATCCATTATTACGTACGAACGACCAACAGAACAAAACAGTTACACTTTCAACGGCGCGGGCGCGTTAATGAGTTAGTTGGGCTTCCTCTTCTCGAGGAAGAGGGTTAGACAACGACCAATCCAATCCACACTCAGTGCCTTCGCGCTGACTCCTCCGTACCATTGTACGGTGGGCAATTAGATTGGCGATCAAATTGAAGACAACAACAGATGTGTCTCAAATTAACCTTGCCCGACCGGCTCTACGGGGTGGGCATTCACTTTACTGCAGACCAAATTAATTAAGGTTTGCATTGTCGATGGATGGTATGGTGGTGCTTGCATATACGTTTCATGCATACGTACAGGTATGCATTCAACAACGGCAGCAAGAAAAGCAAAATACAATCTCAACTTTGAAGGAGATGCAACGGGCCAAAATAAATTGCGGGTTTTGCACGATGCTTTTTACGGTCACTGCCGTTGATGTTGATTGTTTCCAGCAAGTACCTACTAGGTGAGTCGTGTACACTGTGCCACATAAACCAATGATTAAAAACAATCGCAGCGTAATATCATATTGAACATGATGAATGGGGCTATGATCAGTTGTGACGAATTACGTTTCAATTTGTATCAAAGGGTGCGCCTAATTGGGGGGTTTGTTACATTGGAGATTCTTCAACGCTTAAAAGATTCGTTCAAGACTGTTAAACTTCTTGAAATCCAAACATTATCAACGTCGATTAAAAGTTTTTATTGTGTTGAAAAATTGGATCAAGCAACAAGGAAAAGGTCACACATTGGTTGACATAGTGTGTTGCTAAGTAAACTTCTCACCCATTATCGTACCCGAAAAACAAGTTTGTGGTTTGTTTCATCGAGTGGTCGATATGTCCTCCAAGTGCTTTCGAGAGAACACTCCCTGCCCAGCGTTAGCTAGGATTTTCAACCCAACTCTACTATAAGAGTCTTTAAGACGATGGCTTGAAAATAATTGCGTTAGTTGGTAATACTAGTTAGAATAAAACAACTACTTGATTTGAGTCTACGTTTTTAAGACAGAACTCTCTTATGAAGACTAAAAATAAGATTTTTTTAGCAATTTAACTTTTTTAATGTGCGCGAAAGAATTTCATTATCTTATGAACTTCAGTAAAGACTTCTCGAATTTGCCCTGTGCTTCTCGTGGAGTAAATAGGATGGATTTGATGTAATGATAAAATAAGAAAATGGGAGGAAAGAAAAGAAAGACAAATGACGAATTTCATGCCAACTGGTCTTAGGAGTTGGCAGCGCCATCTCGGATAGCAGTGAAACGTTGTGAAAGTGGTCATTTGAGCAACTTCGCATACTTGAAATCTTCAACAAAGAAATAGACTACTTTTTGAAAAGGTTTTTTTTTAATTTTTACAAAAAAATATAACTCAAAAACTGTACAGCCGTTCTACGCATAGTTGTCCCATGTTCCAAAATCAGCAACTGAGAAAAACGCATTCAAATTTTTCTAGCATACTTGTCTACCAAAAGCTTTAAGCACTTCGGTTTAGCAATACACTGGGTTTTTATAAGCAGAAAACTATTGTTTAATGAAATGTGAAAAGATCCCCTCATTTGAATCAATCTATCTTGGTTACGGGCCTAAAAACTCGTGGTGGGACAGTTATGCCTAGAATATCAACATGGGACAATTAAACTTGGTGTTGATTTTTTAAATTCTTGGAACAAACAATAAGTTAATTTGGGTTTTTCCGACAGATTATGCATAAAAACGTCGTTTTATGAAGAAGGGAGGGATCTGCAACACCTTTGCAGAATAGGAAACTCATTGTTATTGGTCATTCGCTTATTCGTGTTCTATTAAACTTTTTTTATTTGTTTGAGAATTAGTTCGTTCTTCCAAACCAGTAATGAGTGTATTAGCCTTGCTGAAAGAGTGACATAGAATTGTACTTGTACTTGTACTTGTAATAAATCGGTTTAATTATTTGATATGAATCTACAAAAAATACATGGTGGGACAGTTATGAATAGAATATCAACATGGGACAATTGAGCTTGATGTTTTTTTTTAAAGCTGGGAACAAACTGTAACCTCTTGTGTTTTTCAGAAAGATTAGGCATACAAACATCGTTTATGAAGAAAAGTGAAAATTGTCAAAAAGTAACATGGGACAACTATGCGTAGAACGGCAGTATAATACATACACAATTCTGGTCGAAGAATGAAATGTAGGAAATTGTTTTTTCATAAAAAATATCAAAACCGTTTTCTCAAATAACACTGAGAAAAAAATATTTAAAAAATAGAAATTCAATTTTCTTTCTAACGTATTTTTTTGAAAATTTTCAATAAGTCTCTTATAAATCGAAAGATGGGCACTTTTACAGGATTTTTTTTCCTAACAATAACTTTTTCATGTTTCTTTACAAATATTCCAACTAACCCTAACTTTGTTGAAAGTCAAGATAATACACTATAGTGTATTCGACAAAGTTTTAGATCTCATTCCAATATGAACTATTGTTGAAAACATCATCTTTCTATCTTTTCTAATTTCTGGAAAATATGGCATTTTTGTATGAAGACTCCTGAAAAAAATATGTTTTACTCATGGCATTTTTGTATTCAAATTTTGGCGTTTGACATGTTCATGACGTGTTTCTGAATAGAAAAATCTTCGCAAAATATGTCAATCGCGATAATTTATACCCAAAAATGTTACGAGTTAAACATTAATAGTATTTTTTCAAAGAAAGTATGAAAAAGACGTTGTTGGGATAAAGTTTTCCATGTAGCAGTGCCCTTCTTCCGATGTAACGGTGACTAGCTGAAAATTGTAAGGGCTTGTGAGATTTTTTTTGAGAATTTAAAAAAAATAATAGGAGTACCGGTTTGTTCGTTTTCTTTTCAAAAATTAATGCTTTATTCTGCAAAAATAATTACAAATTTAATATTCAAAGTTTTGTCCAACTTTTTCCCATCTTTCTGGCAATTAACGGATCTCTTTGCGGAAATAATCGGCCTGTTTATCGGCTAACCACGAATCTGGACTTCATCAAAATTTGCAGAAATGCTGGTCAACCAGGCCATGGTGCATCGATCGAGAAAGGTAGTAATCGGACGGAGCAATGTCTGGAGAATAGGGCGGGTGGGATAGGACTTCCCATTTCAGCGTTTCCAAGTATGTTTAGAACGGTTTCGCGACATGCGGCCGAGCATTGTCGTGCTGCAAAATAACATTATCGTGTCTTTGCTCGTATTGTGCCCGTTTTACCTTAAGTGCACGGCTCAAACGCATCAATTGTCATCGGTAGGTCCCCCGTAATGGTTTCATTCGGTTTTAGCAGCTCATAGTACACCACACTCAGCTGGTCCCACCAAATAGACAGCATAACCTTCTGGCCGTGAATATTCCGCGCGGCCGCTCCACCGCAAAGCACTCTCGTTGGTACGAAATTCGACATATTCGAAGTGGCAAAAAACTAGGTTTACCCTTCAACTTTTTTACGTATACTGAAAATGCACGTAAAGACAGTAACTTTCCAACGAATGTCTGGAAATTTGTTTCACTGGAATAATAATCAAGTTACACCATCTGTTGTAAAACCAAAGAAACTAACAGGTACACCTAATAAAAAAAAAATTCAGTGCAATTTGTTTTTTTTTTCTAATTTTGGATATATGTTTTATGAAAATTTAAAAAAATTCCTACATTGCATTTGGCCAACATTTTGAAGGTATTATAGTTTTTGAGTTAAAAAAATGAGAAAAAAAACTAAAAGAGGGTTATATATGTGATATAACCGCAAGGTGGACGTAGGACTACCACTGGCTTGTCAATCATTCATTTGAAGTTCCATCTGGATTAAATCGCAATGAAGTGTGAATGAATAAGCATACGTATGACATTATTTCTATATGGTTACACATAAAATTAAATTCTTTTGAACTTGTTGGTGACTTCGCGGTACCAATTTTCTTTCCGGTGGACTACTTATTGTGCTTAGGGGGAATCTTAAAAGAATTCTACGAACCAATGCCTCTTGTTCATTCGCAGCTAATGTATCTGCTACAACGGTTTTTGTAAGTGCCTTGATTTTGCGTCCGTGTTCGGAAACATATCTGATCAGTGCAGAGCGAGCGAGTGAAAAGTATTCACACCTTGCATGTGTCCGCTATGACGGTTTCCCAAACACTAATGCAAACGAGTAAAAGAAATGAACCTGCATGCGTCCGCTAGGACGGTTTATTCCGCACTAATGCAAGCGAGTAAAATAAATCACAGCCTGCATGTATTCGCTGACGGTTTCTCTAAGTGCCTTGATTTTGCGTCCGTGTTTGGGAACATTTTCCGATCACCACAAAAGCAATCATCATTGATAAGCTAGGTTCCGCAGGGGCAAGGGGACGAATGATTGTCTTGCGTTGCTTTCTTCAGAAATTCAAATGGCTTACGCCGAAAAAAAACAAATGGCTTCAGTATTCTTGGACATAAAGGGGGCCTTTGATTCTGTTTCAATAGAGGTTTTGTCAGACAAATTACAATCTCGGGGTCTGCCGCCTCTATTGAATAATATGTTATATAACTTGCTTTGTGAGAAACATTTGAACTTTTCTCACGAAAATTCGGCAGTAAGTCGGGTCTCTTACATGGGACTCCCCCAGGGCTCATGTTTAAGCCCCCTTTTGTACAACTTCTACGTAAGCGACATTGACAATTGCCTTACACAAAATTGCAGCCTAAGACAACTTGCAGATGATGGAGTGGTGTCTGTCGTAGGATCAAACGAATCCGACCTGCAAGGACCCTTACAAGATACTTTGAACAATTTTTCAACCTGGGCCATTGGGCTAGGGATCAAATTCTCCACGGAGAAAACAGAGATGGTGGTTTTTTCTAGGAAGCATAAACCAGCAAAACCAAAGCTTCAACTTTTGGGTAAACCGATCACTCATGCTATGTCATTCAAGTATCTTGGGGTCTGGTTCGACTCTAAATGTACTTGGGGAGCCCATATTAAGTATCTGAGTAAAAAATGTCAACAAAGAATAAACTTTCTCCGTACAATTACCGGCACCTGGTGGGGAGCCCATCCCGAAGATCTTATAATGTTGTATCGAACAACTATTCTCTCAGTGATGGAGTATGGCAGTTTCTGTTTTCAATCAGCTGCCAAAACACACCTCATTAAACTCGAGCGAATTCAGTATCTTTGTCTCCGTATCGCGTTGGGATGTATGCCCTCAACGCATACCATGAGTCTCGAGGTTTTGGCAGGCCTACTCCCACTAAAAGATCGCTTCAATTTATTATCTCTTCGGTTCCTCATCCGGTGTAAGATTATGAACCCATTGGTGATCGGAAATTTTGAGCAGCTGATCGAGCTAAATTTTCATTCTGGATTCATGAGCTCATATCATGAATTCGTCTCCATGCAGGTTAATCCTTCTTCGTATATTCCCAACCGTGTTTGTTTTCCTGACTACATCAATTCCTCTGTGCATTTTGATCTGTCCATGAAGCAGGATATCCATGGAACATCAGATTATCTTCGATCGAGGATCGTTCCAACGATCTTCGATGCAAAGTATGGGGATATCAATTGTGATAATATGTACTTTACTGATGGGTCCTCTATGAATGAGTCCACAGGATTTGGAGTGTTCAACGAATTTTTTAGCACCTCACACAGTCTTCAGAATCCTTGCTCAGTGTATATTGCTAAATTGGCAGCGATACACTGGGCGCTGGACAGCGACGCCTCACGACCTGTTGAACACTATTACATTGTAACGGATAGTCTTAGCTCTGTCGAAGCTATCCGTTCAGTGAGGCCGGAAAAGCACTCGCCGTACTTCCTTGAGAGAATACGAGAAATTTTGAGTGCTTTATCCAGACGCTGTTATGTCATTACCTTTGTCTGGGTCCCTTCACATTGCTCAATTCCGGGCAATGAGAGACTGACTCATTAGCAAAGGTAGGTGCGATATTTATCAGCGTCAAATCGCCTTCAATGAATTTTATTCTTTAGTCCGCAAAAATACCATAGTTAACTGGCAACGCAAATGGAACGAAGATGAATTGGGCCGGTGGCTCCACTCGATTATCCCTAAGGTTAGCCTCAAACCATGGTTCAAAAGTCTGGACTTGAGTCGGGACTTTATTCGCACCTTCTCCCGCATCTCGTTAGATGCGCCAAGGTTACCACGACATTGAGCACGTTGTTTGGTCGTGCGAGCTGTATCTTGTCGCCAGATCGAATTTAGTAGTCACCCTTCGGGCCCGAGGAAGGCAGCCCATGATGCCGGTGAGAGACGTGTTGGCTCGATTAGACCTTGATTACATGTCCCAAATATATGTATTCCTTAAAGCTATCGATCTTCGTGTGTGATTGTCCTTATACCCTTAGTTTTTCCTTTTCCTTTTCCTTTGTGAGAGATCGGATCCCTTCTTAAGAATAAGATGAAATGTAAATACATATTAGATATAAGATAGGTTTAAGAATTGAATGTGATGAGTGTGATTGAGAGTGTGAGTGTGATCATTGTCAACATATCCTCATATCCCCTCCTTTTCCTGAAGAAAATATGTCACCCTTCTAAACTCGAGTTGACCGCGAGTAATCGGTTTCCTATATTATTAACATTAGAATTAAGGAAAAATGTATATATACTAGTAACAATACAGTAAGGAGTTCGGCTCCTTTAAACCTATGTAACTGAGCCTGTAAAAATAAACGATTTAAATCAAAAAAAAAATTGATAAGCTAGATTGTTGTGATTTTAGTAGCCAGTTTTCAAAGCAGTTTTTAAGCTATTGAAACGATTTTATGGACTTTTTATCTTTCGAATGAAGTGATTGTTATATCATCTATTCCATCCATTCAGCCGATAAAGAGATATTATCGTTGCAAACTTTGCACTCCAGCGCCATTCAAAACAGCAAAAACTTTCAGCTTACACCCCGGTTACACCTCAGTTGAACATTTTTCGTTTTTTTTTTTAAATTTGGTACTAATGTCAGTTGCCCTAATGTCAATTTTGAGCGCAATCTGTCATTTAGTTTGTTTACAGTGTCACTAAAAACAAATTAACTTTTATTTTGCTTGCTTATGGATAATTCTATTGATCGAAGATATTGTATGAAATTTTGTGTTGTAAACAAAAATTTCTTGTGCCGAAAAGTTGTAAATGTTGCAGCATACATTTGGTGACTCAACTATGTCGAAAACAAGGGCGAATGAATGGTATAAGACATTCGAAAATGGCCGAGAAGAGATGAACGATTAACCATGTCAAAGATGACCATCCACCGCTTCAACTGATGAAAACATCGACAAAATTGAAGGAATGGTGCTCGGAAATGGTCATTTAAGTTTGAGAGAGCTAGCCCGTTAATTAAATATCTCTCATGAGACCGTTTGTCATATTTTGGTTGATGTTTTAGTCATGATAAAAGTCGCAGCACGACTAGTGCTTAATTTTCTTTAAAAATTTTATCGCTATCAAGTGGCTGATGATTTGCTGGAACGATTAATTTCTGATCTCACGTTCATCCAACGCATAATTACTGGCGACGGGCCATGGGACATCCCTTTTTCCTATTTCCGAAACTCAAAAAATCGCTTCTTGGAACCCGTTTTGACAGAATTGCAGACATAAAAACGAATTCGCTGCGTGAACTGAACGCAATTCCTGGATACAGCTGACGAATTTCATGCCAATTCGTCTCAGGAGTTGGCAGCACCAGATAGTAGTGAAACGTTGTGGGTGTAAAGACATGGGTCATTTAAGCAACTTTGCATACTTGAAATATTCGAAAATCAATTAGACTAGTGTTTGGAAGAAGCCAAATTTAGTTTCTCAATTTTTTAAAAAAAATTATAACTTAAAATGATACCTACAAAATTATTGTCGAAGGATGAAATGTAGGAAATTGTTTAAATTTTTACAAAAAATTACCAAACAATATTTTGGAAAAAAATTTCGCTGACAAAACAAGTTATTTGAAAATTAAAATTCATTTTTCTCAAAAACGTATTTTTAAAAAATTCCCAAAAATATATATATGAATAGCCCTTACAATTTCCAACAAGTTGTCCATACATCGGAAGATGGGCAATAACAACTTTTTCATGTTTTCTTTGAAAAAAATACAACTTATACTAAGTTTGTTTAAAGTCAAGATAGCAATATAGTGTATTCGACAAAGTTCTAGATCATGTTAAAATATGAACTTTTGTCGAAGACAACAACTTTCTATCTGTTATAGTTCTTCGAATACATGTCATTTTTGTATGAAGACTCCTGAAAAAAATAATGTTTTGTTCTTAAACATTGTGTGTAAATTCTCACGTTTGATATGTTCTTGACATGTTTCTCAATAGAGAAAAGTTAGCAGAGCAATTTACGCAATTTACGATAATTTATACATAAAAATGTTACGAATTAAACATTAATAGTAATTTTTCAAAGAAAAAAATTAAAAAGTTGTTGTTCGAAAAACTTTTTCCATGTAAATGTGCCCATCGTTCGATGTATGGAAAACTTGTTGGAAATGTTAAAAGCTATTTATATCTATTTCATTTAGAATTTTAAAAGCATATGTTTTCGAGAAAAATGAATTTTAATTTTCAAAATATTATTTTTTCAATGAAATTTTTTTTCCAAAAAATTCTTTGAAAATTTTTAATGAAAACCAAAATAATTTCCCTGAAAATTCTGAAAAAAAATAGATATAAAAATGTCCAACAAGTTTTGCATACATGGGGGTCTTTGTAGCCACTTGGTTACGCGTTCGCTTACTAAGCGATCGATCGTGAGTTCAAACTCAGGGCCCTCAGTTGACCATCTTTGTGTTGTTATAGAATAATTACGTCCACGCAACCATCATCAGCTATGGAAATCGATCCACGGTGGAACAAAGATCGATTCATCCATACAACTGCTCTGTTCTGCAAGAAACATCGGGCTGCTGTTCTATAAATAACCCAACAATGATCAATATCAACTGTCTCCGCTGTCCGGTCTGCTGAACAATGGAAGAACAGATAGAATACCCTTACGCCTAAATGGCTACTACAGTGTAATTTACCATAATGTAATGGAACAGAAAATCTAACGCCTAAATGGCTACTACTTCTACTGTGTAATTTACAATTTATAGAATCATAAACATATGTACATGTTCACGATAAAAACCCGGCTCTGTTACAGATAAAATGCTAATGAGCCTGATAAATAAATAAATGGGATAAAAAAAAAAGTTTTGCATACATCGAACGATGGCCACATTTACATGGAAAAAGTTTTTCGAACAACTTTTTCATTTTTTTCTTTGAAAAAATAGTATTAATGTTTAATTCACAACATTTTTATGTATAAACTAGCTGACCAGGCAAACTTCGTCCCGCCCAAAATTTGTTTTTTGTTATCAATACCTTCAAACATTCACATTTTCTTACTATGAGCAAGTTCATGGGTCCAATCGCAGAACTGTTCATTGATTGATCTTCTCTTTGACCCCGTTGAATTTAACTTTTACTATAAAATTCCTAGTATTTCTAACAAAACTCATCATTATATTATATATCAGATTATTTTCAGACACAATTCTCATTCAAGATTTTTCAACCACTTGCAAATAACATGTTTCTCCGTTACATAACATGGAATAATTTTTTTATACAGAAAATATGATAGAATTAAGACAGCCCTTAATCGGACAATTCCTTGCTCGAGTTCTGCTCTTATCAACACATTCGGCGATATTCTTTTATTGGTATAGATAAAAGAAGATATAGGAGTGCGTTTCATCACATTAAAATCCATTTCCAGTTTCGAACAGAGATCAATTTCGCAAGCGCAAACATCAAATGGACTAATAGCACATGTCACTATGTAATTGTAGAACACATGAGAATTTAATTTTCCGAATTTTCTCTTTTTCCTTCAAAGTTTTCCGAAAATTTTCAATTGTCATGTTTGGTTGGAATATTTTTGGTTGAAATATGTGTAATATTTTTATGGGATCCCCTCTCCATTCCAGAGGAGGGAGGGGTGTCATACCATTATAGAAACATTTCTCATGTCCAAAAACCCTCAAATCTCAAATTGTGCTTGATTAGTTCTCGAGTTATGCAGAAGTTTGTGTTTCGTTTGTATGGCAGCCCCCCCTTAGAGAGGGGGATGGGGAGTCTTACCACCATAGAAACATTTATTGCACCTTAAAACCTCCACATGCCAAATTTGGTTTCGTTTGCTTGTTTAACTCTCGAGTAATGAAGAAATTTGTGTTTCATTTGTATGAAAGCCACCCCCCCCCCTTAGAGAGGGGGGAGGGGTCTGTAAATATCATAAGAATCTTCCCCGACCCCAAAAACCCCTGCATTCCAATTTTCATGTCGATCGGTTCAGTAGTTTCCGAGTCCATAAGAATCAGATAGACAGACAGACAGAAATCCATTTTTATATATATGGATTATCGCAATTTACATGCTCTGCAAACTTTTCTCTATTTAGAACATGTCAAACGTGAGAATTTGCGAGAAATTTTTGGTATTTTTTCGTAAAAATTTAAACAATTTCCTACATTTTATCCTTTGTCATTAATTTTTTAGGTATCGTAGTTTTTAGGTTATAAATTTTTGTAAAAAATTAAGAAAAATTTTTTGGATTTTTCAGATTTCAGAAAAGATTTGGATTTCCAAAAAGGAACTAGACAACTTTTTGAAAAAATCCAAATTTCTTTCTTAATTTTTTACAAAAATTTATAACTTAAAAACTATGATACCTACAAAATTGATGTATTTTTTCGAATATTTCAAGTATGCAAAGTTGGTTAAATCACCCATGTCTTTACACCCACAACGTTTCACTGTTATCTGAGATGGTGCTGCGAACGGCCAGTCGAGTTGGCATGAAATTCGTCAGCTATAAAAAATGTTTCGATCCCTGGATTGTTCGTTGGAAAAACTGTATTGCCTCAGAAAGGGCCTATTTTGTAATTACCAAGATATAAAAAATTGTGACTACCAATGATGGGTCTACATGACAACACTCGAGCGCATACATAGTAGATGAATCGATGAAGCTATGTTTATAAACAAAGCAATTGCTTACTTAAAACTTGGCGTAGAATTTATCAGAATGATCAGAATGGAATGAATTTAGTTACAGCAGAAGTTTGTAAAATCAGTTTGTCAACTAGAGCATTAACTAGCAACTAGCAATTCAATTCTATCTGAAAATGCCGTAATGCAAATGATAATGACTATGTATTTTTCGTTTCCTTCAATCAAAATCACATGATAACACAAGCTAATGAATATTGACTAAAAAAAGCTAAAAATTTTACAACGACAATCCACCATTCAACGAGCCTGGTCAGCGTTAGCCAACAAATTTGTGCAACAGGCTATTAAACAACAAGCATCAGTTAATATTATTTGAGTGTACAACTCATAGCAAAATGAAGGAACAACAATGCGGTACGAAAGGATAATTGATTGACTCTTAAATAAATTGTCTACCATTTCGTGAAGGTTACTCCTATAATGTGTTAGTCCTTGTCAATGATTGTATAATATACTGACAGTAAAAACATAATAAAGCTTTTCGTTCAAGACCAGCTGATCTCTCGACCAATATTAAAAATTAAAATTCTCTTTATTATAATCAATCATCTACAAGATGCACTTTAATTCGACACTGGTCTCGTAGATAAATGAACTCAAAACAAGTACCGAAACTAGAATTGACCATTGACCAAAAAAAACTTTCAGGAAAGCAACAACATCCAAAGTCACGCGCCCCTGTTCCAAATCAGTGGACAAAAAACGCCAAACCGGCTTCAACCTTGCTAGGCGATCGAATGCGCCACGGTTTTTTTTATTTCGGCAAGAATTCACAAAGAAACTTATTGACTCCAATACTTTCCTGTACCATCAGTAGTTAGCGAATCGAATGAAGTGGTGCATGAATCATCCCAGAGAGATCTTCGTATTTTCAGGCTCAAGTCCGCGAGATAAAAATTTTAAAAAAACCACTTCTCGTGTGTAGAAGGTGCGAAACCTCTACTACAACCGGCACAGTTATTGCGGGGATTCGAAATACGCTGCACAACGGTTGGTGGCAGGCACTTGTGGGATCGTTGTGGCGCTTTTTGCATCGATCTTTCGCCGTTGAACTTGCTGATCTGCTGGGGGACGACCGGCCACCGGTTGCTCGAGTGAGCGGTAATGGCGAGCAATCGAACGCAAATCGATGCAAGCGAATGCTGCCGCCGCCTCCGAAGGTTGCTGATGCTGGAAATCCCACCACCAAACGAACCATTCTACCACTTTTTATTTGTGAATCAATTTCACGCGCAAGGCAACGGAGTAAACACAATAGTTTGTGTCAAAATGGATAACCTTCATATCCTCACAAGAACCGTTTGCTGCTGACTTGCAGTTGGTAGCCGGTTCTTGTAGTTTTCCGTATTCACACGGAACTAGCTTTCATTGTGGGATAATTACACGAGGTGAAATCGATATCTTCCCTTATTATTCACGTCCGTGATTATTTTGTGATTAATGAGTTGCCGAAATGATTGGGCTGACGCCTAGATATATTGATTTCAAATTTGAGAAGCTGTATCATCGATTAGTTTGTGAAATACTGAGCATCAGTTCTTATAGCTAGCATCCAACTTACATGAAATCAAAACAACTATTCTAATTCGGGTTCCAATTAGAATAGTTGTTTTGATGAAACAACACTTTTATTTTAAATAATGATAAGAAACTATCCCAAGCAGAATATTTCCATATAATTTATTTTTCATAACTTTAAAAGAACATCTTCCGTAAATTCTGACAAAGTCGCTGGAAATTTAATGTGCCGCGGAAAATATTTTTTTATTACTTGAAAAATAATAACCCAGTTTTCTAAACTATAACAAACGGTGGTACCATGTCCGTCGTACAAAAATGGAGATTTTTGTTTACAAATTTGTATCACATCTTAAGATATTACATATTCGACAATGTTTCATAATAACGAACCTTCGGTTCTACTTATACAGCCATTCCATGTCAAACAGATATAGTGGTTCTCAGATTTTCGTCAAAAGTAGTAATTTTGTTTGTTTCAGAAGAGAATTTTTTGTACAATTATATCAGTGTACGATGTACGATGAGTTAGGCACTAGAATCCAACTATACATTACCACAGTGTACTCAGTTAAGTACACACAGTTCGAAAACTGTGACAGGAAGTAATCTATTACCACATTGTTACTATTGTTTCACACACATATATAAAGGCCATGAAGGCAATAAATTGTTGTTGTAATATCAGTTCGAATATGTCCTCCAAGCTATCAACATCTATCCAGGAGTTTTTATTTAATTCGCAAGTTCCACGAGTCTCCCGAGTCCGAAGTTCGGTAGTCGAAAAAGTTTATTTTATTTCAAGTTCTAGGATTGTGCGGGATTTCGGCGAAACAGTGTCGCGAACAATTAATGGTGCCGAAACCCGGGATTCGATATCCCCTTTAACAAAGGATAATTGGAAACGTGTGTCCACGTGTTACTGAGTTGAGTGCCATCCTGTCGAATCAATTGTCGATTTGTGCTGATCGCAATAAAATCAACTGCTTCGTCGTCGAGGTCAGCACATTTGTCGTCAGTAGCAGATGGTATCACGGAATCCAAAAGGACGTCGTCGAAATCCTGAATCCGGAGCCAGCTTGGAAATTGAGGTTAACAGAGGCACGTGGTCGAGTGAATCGTAAGCAAACTGGTAATAGCAGGTGGGTACATCTTATCTTGTTGGATCATTGGCGATGACACTGCCCAGGAAATCAACTTTGAGGAAGGGCTCCCTCCATCATAAAACTCTTTTACGACGTAGAAGTAATATTCTTGGATCGGCTGAATTGATTCAGACCTTTAACGACGATTTCGACGTGACCCAAGTTGACCAGGTGGCGATTAGAATAGAGCGACTTGATGAGCTCTGGGAAAAATTTGAGGTTGTCCAAGATGAAATCGAAGTAATTGAGGATGAGGAACAAGAATTCTCGGAAACTCGCCAACGATTTCAAGATCATTACTTCGAACTGAAGGCAGCTCTAGTTAGGAAACTTCCCCAACGTGATCCCACACCAACTGTTAGACAGCCCTCGTTTTTACCCCCTGCTCCTCAAACCATGTCCGTTAAACTTCCTGAATTGAAGATACCGGAATTCCGCGGTCATCCGGAAGAGTGGATAGAGTTCTACGATTTGTTCAAATCCGTAATTCATTGTAACACTCCACTCTCGAACGTTCAAAAACTCCATTACTTGCGTGGTTCGCTCAAGGGTGAAGCTTCTCGCTTGATTTCATCCTTTTCGATTACTGGAGACAACTACTTGATAGCTTGGAAGACGGTATGCGACCGTTATGAGAACACGAATTTTCTTATCAAACAGCACATGTCTGCCATCTTGAAAATCAATTCCATAAAGAAGGAGTCTTCATCGGCATTGGCTGAGTTAGCTGATGAGTTCAATCGTCATGTCGGAATTCTCAATAAGCTCGAGGAAGGAAATGCTCATTGGAACTCCTTCCTAGTGGAACGTCTAAGTAGTCTGTTAGATGAGAAATCACTGATGGCTTGGGAGAGTCAGTGTAAGGAGGAAGAAAAACCGAGATATGAAGATCTCCTCGATTTTATGCACAAAAGATCTCGCACACTACAGAAATGTAAATCTACATGTAATCCATCCAGTAGTGTGTCTGTAAAATCTTATAGAGGAAAACCTTCCTCCTCCCACGTGGCCTCTGAAAATGTAAATAAGTGTTTGAGTTGCAAGCAATTACATCCTTTGATCCAGTGTGAGACGTTTCTGATGTTATCACCTAACAATCGGCTTGATTTCGCTAAACGACACCGACTATGTATCAATTGCTTACGGAGCGGACACATCGCAAAGGATTGTAGGAGCAGTATGTGCAGAACATGTGGAAAAAGACATCATAGCCTGCTCCATCTTCCACCGTTGATGTCAGCGTCGTCAGTTGTTGATGCGGCGGATGTTGAACAATCACCCAGCACGTCCCAAGCGTGCACCGTTATCTTCCCTGCATTGTCGACAAACTCTCGAGCAGGAATTTCGTACTCGGTCGCGCAAGCACCACCGGAGGTGTTGTCACGTTCGGTACCCCAGGCAATCGCGTCGATATCTGAAACCAATCCGTCGTCTGTCGTCACTGTTGACCCCCCTTCTTCGTCGTCGGTAGGTTCGTTCGATAATCTCGAGAATAAACATCTTCCATATTGCCCTCAGGAACCAGCCACCTCCTTTACACAATCATGCAATGGACGTGAAATCACAGTATTTTTATCAACAGCCGTCATTCGTGTGCGCGATGTGAATAACTGCTATCACTTTGCGCGGGCTCTTCTGAACAGTGGTTCACAGTCCAATTTCATTTCTGAAACACTTTGTCAGAAGTTGAATCTAAAGCGAACCCGTATCAATCTGCCTGTCAGTTGAATCGGACAAGCAACTGTGAGCGTCCATTTCAAAGTTAATGTTATGCTTGCATCACGTTTTGGGGGATTCGAAGAGCAGCTGCCATGCTTGGTATTGCCAAAACTTACCGTTAACCTCCCCAGTCGTAGTTTCGATATTTCTCGGTGGAATGTCCCTCGTAACTTGCCGTTAGCTGATCCGAGATTCAATATTTGTCATGGGATCGACCTGATTATAGGGGCGGAACTATTTTACACTCTTCTTGAGTCGCAACAAATAACGCTAACTGATCAATGTCCTATTCTACAGAAAACCGTATTTGGGTACGTTGTCTCTGGAAAGGCTGCAATCCAGAAGGACGAGACGGTTGTGTGCCACGTGACCACCGATCAAGATCTCAACTCCCAACTCGAACGTATGTGGGAGGTTGAGGATTTCGACGAGGGAAAGACGCTAACCCAAGAAGAGCAGTACGTCGAAGATCACTTCCAGCGCACTGTGACGCGAGATGAAACTGGACGGTATACGGTGCGGCTACCGCTGAGGGAATCTCTAATTCCACTTCTTGGCGATTCCTACAGATCAGCTGTAAACAGATTCTCGATGATGGGAAAACGAACGTTTTGCTGTGGACAATACGCTCCGGGAAGAATATACGAAATTTATGGAGGAGTACATACAGCTGGGGCATATGGAGGAATATTCTCGTGTCGCGGGCCCGCAGTTCTGTCTCCCTCATCATGCTATCCGTCGGCCTGACAGCACAACGACAAAAACGAGGGTCGTTTTTGATGCTAGCAGTAAATCTCACGGTCAACTCTCATTGAACGAAATCCTGTTTACTGGACCCACTGTTCAGCCAACCTTACTTGCAACGGTCGTCAACTTTCGGATCCCACGGTACGTGTTCTCAGCTGATGCCGAGAAAATGTTCAGGCAAGTGTGGACGCACCCAGACGATCGAAAATTTTTGAAGGTCGTTTGGAGGTCGAGCTCTACGCTGCCACTGAAGCTGTAACAATTGAAAACCGTAACATATGGACTCGCATGTTCACCATACCAAGCAGCACGTGTATTGAACAAGCTCGCTGAGGACGAAGGAGATCGATATCCACTTGCTGCACTCGTAGTCAAGAAACGATTTTACGTCGACGATGTCCTGGCAGGAGGAGATAATATCGAAGAAGTTGCTGAGACCTGTCGTCAATTACAGGATCTTCTTGCTCAAGGAGGATTCACTCTTCGAAAATGGTGTGCCAACGATCCGAGTGTGTTGCAGCACATTCCCCAAGAATTTTGGGGGACTTCTCCCCAATTGGAAATTGGCCGCAGTGCGATCACGAAAGCCCTTGGATTATTGTGGAATCCGAGAACCGATCGATTTGGATTCCAGGTGCCTTCTCTTCGATGTTATCACCAAGCGTACTGTAGTGTCCGAAATGTCGAGGTTGTTCGACCCTCTTGGCCTTTTGGGGCCAGTCGTAATCAGTGCCAGAATGTTCGTGCAAGGATTGTGGGCGAAACGGCTGGATTGGGATGAACAATTACCAGCGCATGAAAATCGGTGGTGGCAAGCTTTCCGTGATGAATTGGAACAACTAAAACAGATCACCGTACCAAGGTGCGTGTTTCCTGAGAACCGTCGAGAGTATAAATTGCACTGCTTTTGTGATGCATCATCGAGAGGTTATGGATGCTGTGTGTATGTCGTCGGATCGGATGCCGAAGAAAACCGGCTCCTGATAGCGAAGTCAAAAGATGCTCCTCTTCGCGGTTTATCCATACCCAGGCTGGAGTTGTGTGCTGCAGTATTGGGTAGCCAATTGGTGTACAATCTGATAACGAATACAGACTTTTCGAACTCAGTAGTTTTTTGGACAGACAGCACAGTTGTTCTCCACTGGATTCGTTCACCACCACACGAATGGAAGGTGTTTGTATCGAATCGTATAGCAGAGATTCAGCGCCTTACCAGAGGTGCTACGTGGAATTACGTCTCTTCTGAGCTCAATCCAGCGGATCGCATATCCAGAGGAACTCAACCAAGTCAAATTAATAATGATTCTTTGTGGTGGCATGGGCCACCATTCCTCACACGACCTGCAGATACATGGCCAACAATCCCACCATTATTCTCTTCTTCCAGCGACATCGAGCAGGAGAAACGTCCAATTGTCGTGTTAGCAGCAGTAGAAATTGATGATTCCATCTTCGAGCGATTTTCGGAGTTAGGAAAGCTGTGAAGATCGTCGCTGTTTGTATAAGATTCAGTAATAACTGCCGACGTGCGAAAGCAGAACGATGTACCGGCAGTATAACTCCAGCAGAAGTAGACACAGCGTTGAAGTCAATGGTGCGATTGGCTCAGGCGATCTCCTTTTCAAAAGAAATTCATCAACTTAAACGCAACAAACTCGACACATCTCACCCAATTGAATTTGATGCCAAATCACCTCTAAGAAATTTGAACTTATTTCTCGATAATTATGATATTTTACGCATTAACGGACGATTGAGTAATACTGCTGGTCCATATGATTCTAAGTATCCACTGATTTTGCCAGCAAATCACCGTTTGAGTTTTTTGATCGCACATTCTCTACACTTGAGGACGGCGCATTGGCGACAATGCGCCAGAGATTCTGGCCTCTGCGAGGTAGAGACTTGGTTCGGAAGGTGGTTCGTAATTGCATCACCTGTTTTCGTTGTCGACCCACCGAGTGCCACCAGCAAATGGCACCACTACCAGCAGCCAGAGTAATCCCATCGCGAGTATTTTCGAAAACAGGACTTGACTACTGCGGGCCATTCAATGTTCGTCCGCTGTATGGAAGGGGGGCGAGCATAAAAATGTACGTGGCGGTTAAAGCGGTACATTTCGAGATCGTTCCCGACCTCACGACGGCCGCGTGTATCAATGCGATCAAACGGTTCGTAGCTCGACGCGGGCGGTTAATCGAGCTACATTGTGATAACGCGACAGCTTTCGTCGGAGCTGATCGCGAATTGGCTACATTACGTCGGCAGTACCTCGACCAGTTCAAGTCGAATGAATGGAAGAATTATTGCGTCGATTCTGGGATAAGCTTCTTCTTCATTCCGGCTCGTTCCCCGCACTTCGGGGGTTTGTGGGAAGCCGGAGTGAAATCATTTAAATTTCACTTTCGTCGTATTTTTGGTGGACATTCTTACACTTTGGACGAATTTTCCACGGCAACTATCCATATTGAAGGCATCCTGAACTCCCGGCCTCTCACACCCCTAACGGACCACCCAGATGACCTTGCTGTTTTGACGCCCGGTCATTTTTTAATTGGAGAACCAATGTTTTCGATTCCCGAACCTGATGTCATTAATATAAACACGAATCGACTTTCTCGTTTACAGACAATGCGACGCTCTGTATAGGATTTCTGGAATCGGTGGTCCAGAGACTACGTCAGCCAGCTCCATCAACGCTCAAAGTGGAAAAGGGCAACCACGAACATTCAGGTGGGAGCCTCAGTCTTGCTGAAGCAGAGTAATCTTCCTCCATTCTTGTGGAATCTTGGCAGAATCGTGGAAACGTACGCCGGCCAAGACGAACTAGTTAGAGTGGTTCTAGTGCGGACGAGCCATGGACACTACAAACGAGCTGTGACGGAGATCAGTGTACTACCATTAGATGCCACGGATGCTGCTAATAATGAAGATCAACAACCAACAGATGAGCAACTACCAAAACAGTAATGTTGAAACGGACCGTTTCAACGGGGCCGTGTGTGTTTCAGAAGAGAATTTTTTGTACAATTATATCAGTGTACGATGTACGATGAGTTAGGCACTAAAATCCAATTATACATTACCACAGTGTACTCAGTTAAGTACACACAGTTCGAAAACTGTGACAGGAAGTAATCTATTACCACATTGTTACTATTGTTTCACACACATATATAAAGGACATGAAGGCAATAAATTGTTGTTGTAATATCAGTTCGAATATATCCTCCAAGCTATCAACATCTATCCAGGAGTTTTTATTTAATTCGCAAGTTCCACGAGTCTCCCGAGTCCGAAGTTCGGTAGTCGAAAAAGTTTATTTTATTTCAAGTTCTAGGATTGTGCGGGATTTCGGCGAAACAGTGTCGCGAACATTGTTCTTTATCTCAAAACATTAGACCCGTATTTTTTTTATATTTCTATTAGGATCCCCATTTCCATTTTAGGGGGGTTCGAAAAATCAATTTCTTCCACTTTTTTCCAAAAATGACTTGTTTTCAAAAATTCATTACTTTTGAACCACTGAACCGATTCAGATGATCGACATATCAAATTGATGTCAATAAACTAGCTATAAACTAGAGGATTTTTTACAGAACATATCTCAATATCAAAGATGCAATTTTTTCGTTTTTGAGTTGTGATTTTTCAAAGTTAATGGTTGGTTCGAAAAAACAATTTTCTCCCCTTTTTCCCACTACTAAAAATTCAGAACTTTTGAACTACCGAACCGATTTAGATGATCGACACATCAAATAGAAGCTTATGAGTTAGTATATTGACGAATTTCATGCCAACTCGACTGGCAGTTGGCAGCACCTTCTCAGATAGCAGTGAAGCGTTGTGGGTGTAAAGACATGGGTCATTTAAGCAACTTTGCATACTTGAAGTATTCGAAAAATAATTGAACAACTTTTTGAAGAAAGCCAAATTTTTCTTCTTAAATTTTTACAAAAAATTATAACTTAAAAACTATGATACCTACAAAATTCATGTGAAAGGATAAAATGAAGGAAAATGTTTAAATTGTTTTTACATAAACGGGTGCACTATGTGCACATCGTCCGATGTATGGAAAACTTGTTGGAAATTTTAAAGGCAATTTATATCTATTTCTTTCAGAATTTTGAAAACATATGTTTTCGAGAAAAATGAATTTTAATTTTCAAATTTTTTTTTTTCAATGAAATGTTTTTCCAAATTTTTTTTTCATAATTTTTAATGAAAACCAAAATAAATTCCTACATTCCATTCTTTGACCAAAATTTTGTAGGTCTATTTTTTTTGTAGGTACATATACATATATATATATATACATATATATATATACATAAATATATATATATATATATATATATATATATATATATATATATATATATATATATATATATATATATATATATATATATATATATACAGAAAAAAGTTAGGGCTATTTTTATCTATTTTTTCAGAATTTTAAAAGCATATGTTTTCGAGAAAAATGAATTTTAATTTTCAAAATATTTTTTTTCAATGAAATTTTTTTCCAAAAAATCTTTGAAAATCTTTGAAAATCTTTGGTAAAAAATGAAAACCTAAGTCATTTCCTACATTTCATTCTCTGACTATTTTTTTGTAGATGTTATAGTTTTTAAATTCAGATTTTTCGAAAAAAAAGTTGAAAAAAACTCAAAATAAAAAAAAAACTACAAAAAAAATAGACCTACAAAATTTTGGTCAAAGAATGGAATGTAGGAATTTATTTTGGTTATTTTTTATTTATATTTGTTATATTTGGTTAAAAATTATGAAAAAAAAATTTGGAAAAAAATGAAATGAAAAAAAAAAATATTTTGAAAATTAAACTTCATTTTTCTCGAAAACATATGTTTTCAAAATTCTGAAAGAAATAGATATAAATTGCCTTTAAAATTTCCAACAAGTTGTATGGAAAACTTGTTGGAAATTTTAAAGGCAATTCGGACGATGTGCACATAGTGCACCCGTGGGCGAGTGGTTAGCGTCTTACATTATCATGCCGGGTGTTCGGGTTCGATTCCCGTTCTGGCCGGGGGATTTTTCGTCAAAGAATTTCCTTCGACGTGCACTGTGGTCACGCGTATTCTAGAGCTTGCCCCTCGGAATACATTCAAGGCGTGTTATTTGGCTTAAGAAATCTCAACTAAGTATTAATAAATGACGCTAGTTAATGCATACGTTGAGACGGCAAAAGTTCCACAGGGAACGTTAACGCCATTCAAGAAGAAGACGATGTGCACATTTATATGGAAAAAGTTTTTCAAACAGCAACTTGTTCATGTTTTTCTTTGAAAAAATGCTATTAATGTTCAATTCGTAGCATCTTTTTGTATAAATTATCGCATTTTAAATGGTCTGCTAACTTTTCTCTGTTTAGAAACATGTCAAGAACATGTCAAACGTGAGAATTTACACACAAAAATGGTACGAGCAAAACATATTTTTTTCAGGAGTCTTCATACAAAAATGACATACCGTTAAGTCGCCATTCACCGTGCGTGCCCCCTTCACCGTGCATTTTCGAAATATGTTCCAATATTTTTTCGAAATAGTGGGAAAATACCCCACTTTTGCATTTATGTTACCAAAAATAGTATGGAAACTTTGATATGGGGCATAGTTGCGATCAAAATCCTTTTGAAGTCTCGTTTTGACGTTTTTGTTTGTCTACATCCGAAGCAATTAACTCTCCATCAGCGTCCCTGCGAAGAAAAGTGGCAAAAGCGTTTTTGAAATTTTAGTGTTTAAAATACTTGTTGCATGGGGTTTTCTCCTGTTTTACCGTACAATCGCAGCTTCATATATGTTTTTGAGGCTGCGCATCAAATATAGAAGAAAATTGTGTTTACATTGACTTTTCATCAAAACAAAAATGCACGGTGAATGGATCCTTCGTAAAACAGAATTCACCATTCACCGTGCATTGAAATTTTGTAATACATAAACGACAATTTGTCTAATTTTTTATAGAATGAGCCAATATAAACTCCAAAAGAAGCACTACTCCACAGATGATTTGGAGAAAGCAATCGATTCTGTTCAACGTGGAGTATCGATGAGATCCGCGAGCCGGGAATTCAACATACCGGTACAGACGATTTGCAACAAGCTTCAATACAAATATCCTCCAGAACTTGTAAACGGAAGATTTTGAAGTGGATTGAAAATTCTGCTCGTTATGTTCTTCCAATTACAATTAAAAGGTTCCGGATCTGTGTGGGACAACGTGGGCGTCTTATGAAGTTGAAAACTCTATTCAACTTCAACCCTGGATCCTTGGGAAAAAATCAAAACTTCATCGAAAGACATCCTCAAGTCTCCGCCAGTAACAAAGCGTCAACTAAGGAATTGGTTCCAGGGAGTGCATAAGCAGTTCCTGGCTCACCAAAATTTGGATGGATTTCGTAAAGAGACAATATTCCACGATTAGTTTTAACAGAATTGAATTTGATACTCCTTTAAATAAATATCATACATTATTTTTTTCACAAAAAAATTTTACGACTAAATATAAACCATAAATCATAAACTTCATTTGATGATTTCATCTTTCCTAATTGAACTAGGATAAAAACTCTAAATGCACGGTGAATGGAGCCCTAGGTGCACGGTAAATGGTGACATAAAACGGTGATAGACGACAATAAAATGTTCCGGAAAAATGTTCAAAGCAACTTATTTTTGATCAGAATCCTTAAATGTCTTATTTTTCTGAGAATTTCTATGCGAGGAGAAAGCATTCTATGGTATCTGTAAGTGCGATTAGCATTTTGTTATTACATCAAAGACTAAAATTACACAAAATTTGCTTAAATGCACGGTGAATGGCGACTTACCGGTATATTCCAAAAACTATGAAAGATAAAAATTTGATGTCTTCGACAAAAGTTTATATTTTAACAAGATCTAAAACTTTGTCGAATACACTATATCGCTATCTTGATATCGAGATATGTTATGTAGAAAAATCCTCAGCTTTCAAGAAAAAATATTTTAAAAATATAGCGCCTTCTAGTAAATAAATAAATGTACCATTTTTCATAATGAAAAACATACGATTTGAGATTTATGCAAGTAAATCTGACAGTTGGATCTGTTCAAATGGGTAATGATATTTTTCTTCTTCTTCTTGAATTATAGAGACTTTAACTTTTAGAGTTCGTTCGTCTCTAGCCCTGAGAAGAGCCCTTGTGAAAAAAGTAAACTCTACTTCAAACTCTTTCCCGACCTGCCTTGAAAGATACACTCCATTGCCGTTCGACGCTCGTCAGCAAACCAAGCCCGCTTTCCACAACATCAAACGACTTTCTTGTGATCTTCTTCTTTTGTCCGTCACTGTACATCCAACAGTGCCATCAATCTGACCAACAACCAATTATCTCAGATCGAATTCAAACTTTGTTCATTCGTCAAACGTTTGAATTCTCTTCCTCAACTGAGTGGTTGATTGTTCCAATTCTAATGCATTCCATGTTTGAGCAGTGATTTTCCCCACGTAATCTTTTAACTCACAGTAGTAGCGACATACAGCCACATTAAATAATAATTAAACAAAATGCATATTCAGAGGCTGACTCAGATCTCGTGTTACACGATTCTTTCATGTCTCGCACCGTTTGCTTGTATCACCGTTTCTATCTACCGATAATCATAACGCTATCATTTCGAAGCTTTGGTAGCGAGTGAAACACTGCCATATACGCATACGCATGATCATCAATAAGCGATCACGTAATTCATTCGCCAGCCGTGTCTCGATGTCACCAAGAGCCAAACACGACTCGATTATCAAATCTATTCTTAATGATGATGCACTGAATTTAGACTCACCTGACTGAGGATGTGTGTCACTTCGTCGTGTTTTAGGCGGGCCAACAGCATTGATGCAACAGCGAGAACATAGTCGCCGGCTTGTGTCACCTGTGAATACAACAAAAAAAATTATGTAACAATGATAGACACAACGCAACATTATTAACCACACCCTCGCCACACTCGCGCCAGGAATCTTCACCCCAAGGACGTTCGACCTATTGTTCACCTCTAATTAGCCTATTAAATCTTCCTTATCCAAAAAGCCCTACTATTATAAGGGCTTCGGTCGCTGCATAGCTCCCACAATCATTATGCTAATTGTGTACAATTATCGCGTGCGGCCCATTAATGCACTCGATGCAGTTGCACATTATTGTTGTAATCGACATGTAAATGATCTTTGTCTGTTGATTTTGGTACCACCAATAATCCGCCCTCTTTACCGGAACACTTTCGGCAATCGTTGCCACCTTGTTTCAATTGAAACCAAAAAAAATCAGGTGCGAAGAATATGTCAATGTAAGCTACACCGCCCCACCGCCCCGTTAATCGCATCCTAATATAGCCAGCAACAACGCATTGCGTACGCGCGAGTGTTTATGGCGAGAAGAAAGCGAATTCATTGCTTCATTCATCGGAAAGTAAAATCCCACGCTGTAAGTGTCGATCGGGCTGCTTCTGTGTTGAAATGACAACCATTTGCTCGACACGTGTTTGTTTCTTTTTTTTTTATAGACTACCTAAGTGTCAATAGCATATGCGTTGTGAGACCTGGCCCGGTTTTAAGTTGCGGCAAATTAAAGATTCGAACACATTGGAGATTCATCAATCGAAGGGCCCATCCCACATCCCAAAGCCATGCGGCGCTAGGAAGCTTGGAATGCTATCGACACATCCAGATCAGTTGAGGAGTTGATGTCATCTGTCGTTCGCTAGCGCCATCGCAATCGGACGCTAATTTGAATGAGTTAATCCGCTGTTAAATACCCAAACCCAACGTTGTTGTCCCGTACGAACGTCCGAACCGGATCACAGTCCTCCGGTGGCCAGCGCGGGTAAGCGGATCTTGATAGGCACTCGACACCACAATTCAAATTAGCAAAACAATTGTTGTGCGGATAGCGACAGCAGAAGCGGCAAGCTCGTGATCGCCGCAGGTTAATTAGGGAGCTATTTGGTATGCCACAGGTGTACCTTGGTTGTGTGCTTCTGCGTGCCGTCGTGTACCTTTTTCCAAAGTGGAATTGGAGTGGAGGTGGCAGACACTGGAATTCGGTAGCAAATTTGGCGCTCAATGGAACAATCAATTAGTCGTCAATGCATTTATGTGGCAGCCGTTTAAATCTCGATGACGAAAGAAATTATAAATCCCCTTCACCTGACCAAAATCTCAAGAAGAATTCCGCAGTTGCAATGAACGAACGATACTTGGGCTGCACCGAGAAAGTGAGAAACGTCATCACTGCAAATGTGCGAATGTGTAATCATGCAAACTTCACCACAAGTAGGTACATATCACCATTTATATAGTTCATTAAAACCGCCTCAAGCCGGGCAAAGACAGGACAGGTGAGAGACGAAAAAGAAGAGAGACAGTTCAGCCGACAAAGATTGAAGACGCGCAAGTGAAGCTAAAGAGAAAGTAGTTGCTGTCAGAAAACGGCTAAATGGTACGCAGAGAAAGTGAGAAGGAATTTTAGCATTCGGTTTTTCAGAGTGCAGAATTTTTGGGAGTATGAACATTACGAATATCTCCGTGCGATGTACCCTTCATCAAAATCAATAGTATTTTCAAGGTCAATGGAAATTTTACTTTTTGCGTTTCATTGATTTGGTTCATCTTAATTCTTTATAAGGCCGTTGAAACTAGGCAACGAATCGACTTCAACTTCAGAGAACATAATCATTACATAAGAAATAACATATATTTACTTTTGAAAAAAAAAACTAGAAGTGAAAAACTGTGATAGAACCGCATGGTGGACTTAGGTCTTAGGTCTCTCCAAACCCCGACAATTGGAATCATCGGTCGATAGCGGCGTTCGTGAGCATTCGATAGCAAAACTGCTGCTTTGACCAAAAAATGCGGATCCGTTCAGTCTGGCGACAGAAAAGAAATGGGATTGGGAGAGAAGTGCTTAGTGCTTGAAGAAGAACTTAGTGCATGTTCATGTCACTTCGCGATCATAACTAAAAAGATTTCTTCCTCTTCTTTCCTTCTCTTTTTTCTTTTTGTTGAATTATAGAGATATTAAACGTTTGTAGTTCGTTCGTCTCTAGCCCCGAGAAGGGGACAACTCAAACAAAACTATTTCTCCACCTGCCTTGAAAAAGACATCTCATTGCCGTTCGACGCTCCTCAGCAGAGATGCAAGGTTTGAGAAGATATGCCCTCATTTTCAAGACATTTGATTTCGTAAAGACATTATGAAATATGTGAAGACATTATATGATTGTATATGTGATTTTTTCAGAGATATAATTTCCATAAAATTCTAAATACAGGGGAACTTCCCGCGATATAATGACAATCGATATAAAGTACATTTTACTTTAATACACATTAACTTCGATTGATTCAACAATATGCATCTTTACTTACAAAGCAAATATGTTGATTTCAATTGAATTTGAAAATTGTTCCATCCAATCAATAATTTAATCAATACAAACAAATGCTTACTAAGCCAACGTTATTCCCACGTCAAACTTGCGGTTATATCATAGATATAACCCGCCCATTTTATAATTTAAAGATATTAAATCGCTCGTTTTAATTACATTTTCCATAAAACGCATTACAGAATAAAAATCATGATTATATCAATAACTGCTTCCAAATGACATGTTTCTTCTTTTTAAATGGCAATAAAGTTCCTAGGAGACTTCGCCGTTTTAACGTAGTATTACTTGCATCATTTTTACTAGTACCTAGATGACCCGGCAAACTTCGTCCGCCCAAAATTTGGTTTGGTTTTATCAATACCTTCAAACATTCTCGTTTTCTTACTATGAGCAAGTTCATGGGTCCAATCGCAGAACTGTTCATTGATTGATCTTCTATTCGTCCCCATTGAATTTACTTTTTACTATAAAATTCATAGCATTTCTAACAAAACTCATCATTATAAAATCAGATTATTTTCAGACACAATACTCGTTCAAGATTTTTCAACCACCTGCAAATAAAATGTTTCTCCGCTACATGGAATAAACATATTTTAAAGAAAATATGATAGAATAAAGACAGCCCTAAATCGGACAATTCCTTCCTCGACTTCTGCTCTTATCAACACATCTAGCGATCCTTTTTTTTTTTTGTATACAGGGTGTGTCACATCAAATTGCATCACGGAAAAAACGCTGTAGAAATTTAATTTTTAGGAATTATATCTTCAGCTTTCGCTTATAATCATATAAGAGTGTATAGATCACGTTGGCCATGCTTCACTGTCAATTTTTCGTAAATTTGGAAAAATGTCGTCGAACGAAAAAGAGCGTCGTGAATTAATCCTGCGCACTCATTTCGAGAATCCGGAGTTGTCACATCGGGACATAGGTAAGATGCTGGGAATCGTCCAATCCACGGTCAGCAGAGTACTAAAACGATACTTCGAGAACCTAACCATCGACCGGAAGGTGAAGAACGGTAAAAATGGATGCTCCGTCAGTGAAAAAGATCACAAGCGCGTAGTTGAGCAGTTTAGACGGACCGAGAAGTTCGGTCCGGGATGTCGCCAATAAGCTGAATTTGTCAAGTTCATTCGTCCAGCGGGCCAAGCAGCGGGAGGGCCTGCGTACATACAAGGTTCAGAAGGCTCCTAACCGCGACGAAAGGCAAAACATGGTGGGGAAGACGCGAGCCCGGAAGCTGTACACCGAAATGCTGACGAAGCCGCATTGCCTGGTAATGGACGACGAAACCTACGTCAAAGCGGACTTTCGTCAGCTGCCGGGCCTGTTGTTCTTCTCCGCAGAGGACAAATTCAGCGTTCCGGAGGAGATTCGCAAGCAGAAACTATTCAAGTTTGCCAAGAAGTACATGGTGTGGCAAGCGATCTGCTCTTGCGGAAAGCGAAGCGCCCCCTTCGTGATGACCGGCACGGTAAACGGGCAGGTTTACCTTAAGGTGTGCCTACAGAAGCGCTTACAACCACTATTGAAGCAGCACGAGGGCCTGACCATCTTCTGGCCGGATCTCGCTTCGTGCCACTATTCAAAAGACGTGTTGGAGTGGTACGAAGCCAACGGGGTCACCTTCGTGCCAAAGGAAATGAACCCGCCCAACGCGCCGGAGCTTCGCCCAATAGAGAAATATTGGGCGATTATGAAGCAGGCCCTCCGGGAAAACCCAAAAGTTGTCAAATCGGAGGCGGACTTCAAGAGAAAAAGGATTTCTGTTCAAAAAAAACTACAACCTGACGTTGTACAGAACCTTATGGACGAGGTAAAGAGGAAGGTGCGAGCATACGGGCTTGGGCTCGAAGTATGAATAAAAAGAAAATGCCAAAAGTTGTTTAATAGTTTTTTTTACTGCCTAAAATTTTCAATAGGATCGGTCTACTGGGCGAATTTCTACAGCATTTTTTCCGTGATGCCATTTGATGTGACACACCCTTTAGATAGAAGAAGATATAGGAGTACGTTTCATCACATTAAAATCCATTTCGAGTTTCGAACAATGATCAATTTCGCTAGCGCAAACATCAAATGGACTAACAGCACTTGTCACTATGTAATTGTAAAACATATGGGAATTTAATTTTCCGAATTTTCCCTTCTTCCTTCAGAGCTTTCCGAAAATTTGCAATTGTCATGTTTGGTTGGAATATTTTTGGTTAAAATATGTGTAATATTTTGATGGGACTTCCTCTCCAGGGGAGGGGTGTCATACCATTATAGAAACATTTATCATACCCAAAAACCCTCACATCCCATATTGTGCTTGATTAGCTTTCAAGTTATGCAGAAATTTGTGTTTCATTTGTATGACAGCCCACCCTTAGAGAGCGGGAGGAGTATTCAACCACCATAGAAATATTTATTGCATCCTAAAACCTCCACATGCCAAATTTGGTTTCGTTTGCTTGATTAATTCTCGAGTAATTCAGAAATTTATGTTTCATTTGTATGGCAGCCTCCGCTTAGAGGGGGGGGGGGGGTGTGTGTGTGGAGAGTCTAACCATCATATAAACATTTATTGCACCCTACAACCTCCATATGCTTAATTCTGTTCCATTTGCTTGATTAGTTCTTGAGTTATGCAGAAATTTGTGTTTCATTTGTATGGCAGCCCCCCCTCAGAGAGAAGGGTGGAGAGTCTAACTATAATAGAAACATTTAGTACACCCTAATGGAACAAATTTGGTTCTATTTGCTTGAATAATTCTCGAGTAATGCATAAATTTGTGTTTCATTTGTATGGCAGCTCCCCCTTAGAGAGGGGGGGGTGGAGTCTAGCTACCATAGAAATATTTATTGCACCCTAAAACCTCAATGTGCCTAATTTGGTTTCATTTGCTTGAATAATTCTCGAGTAATGCAGAATTTTGTGTTTCATTTGTATGGCAGCCCCCCCCTTAGAGAGGGGGGAGGTGTCTCAAACTATCACGAAAACTATCCCCGGGCCCAAAAACCCCTACATACCAATTTTCATGTTGATCGGTTCAGTAGTTTCCGAGTCCATAAAAATCAGACAGACAAACAGAAATCCATTTTTATAGCTTTTATATATATATATATATATATATATATATATATATATATATATATATATATATATATATACATATATATATATATATATATATATATATATATATATATAATATAGATTAGTTGAGATTTCTATGCCAAACAACACGCCTTGAATGCATTCTTAGTGGCGTTGGATTTCCGTTATCCATAGTTAATAGTATCATCATATGCTCCACGATTTTATTTTAGTCACATTAATGATTAAAGATGAACTCTTTGTCGTCGTTTGGCTGTTCCCAGCCACCATACCTCTTTTACCGTTCTAGTCGTTTGTCTGCTCTCAACCACCACAGCAAGAAACCATGCTAATCTTATATTTTACTCAACCAAGTATCAGTTTATGTTTTTCCTAAACGAAGTTTGGTGTCTAGTGAACCTGTTCACGGATCAATACGGTGTTCCTATGTGTAATAGATAACGGTGCTCAGTATCAAACAATGTAGTCTCACACAATATAACGCACAGTGCGTTGAATGCATAGGAATGTGGGACAAAAATCATAACAGCAGAATTTAGCCATTGTAACACTTCGTTGTGATGAAAAATATTGTTCATAAGTATCAGAACTACTGTTTGCATAAGTGTCTCAAGTAATTTGAATAATCGCATAAGTGTCTCAAGCGACAAAATCTTTGTTTTCCCAAAGCGAAAAGTTCTGATGATCTCGGACCACAGACATTATTGTTTGAGGAACCACTGGTTTAAGTGTTGAAGTAGTTGTTTTTAAAGAGTAAAATAATCGTTTGCATGAGTGTATCATGTAATCTAAATAATCTCATGTAAAAAAACCATTGTTTGTTAAAAGAGAAAAGTGCTGATCATTTCGGATACACATTGCTGGCATTAATTGCACATTTATTACATCAACGACAAAAGTGTCTCATATTCAACGGATAATAAAACTGAAATTATGTGTTGATTATACTGCATACGGTTTACTCTTGGAAAGGGTTTCGAAAGATTTCATAGTATACATAGTTTACAAAAAAATGAAAACAATGTTTATTTTTCATAATCTTGTATTTATCACTACTTTTTCAAGGAAAAATAATTCCGACCAGTACGACACCCATACCCAAATTTAATACTATATAATATAAAATATTTCAAAAACTGGAGGTTTAACCATTAAAATGATGTGTATATCATTATCTAAATAGAATGTATTGAAAGCTTGTTTTCGATTTTCAAAAGTAGCGAAAAGAAGTCTGCATGGTGGGCTACGAATGCGAGTTTCAGTCACCGTAGTTTGGAGAAGCAGCTCGTTTGGTAAGAAGTAATACTTTCCATTTCAATAGAACATCTCATGTTCAAAGAAGGAAACAGTTATATAAAATATCAGATTTCGCCAATTCTTCTCAATTCTCTGGACATTTCCAAATCATTCATGCTTCTGATTTTTGACGAAGGACTATGTCTTTCAATAAGAGTGTCTAATCATTAAACATGTCACGTTTTTATGAAATAGTTTTACCGTTATTTGCATATTTGCGTTATGTGATAGATGTTATAGCTATAATACAATGAAAAAGAAGAAAGTTCGCGTTGCATTGCTCGTATTAAAATAAAGAAACTATTTTTCACATATGACTAGCTTGTGTATTGTTCCCGCGAGGGTTAGAATGAATCATCAATCAACCAACTTCAACTGATTCTACAAAACCACCCAAACCATCGGCTCTTTTCAAGGGCTACTGAAATTTTCTACTGGAAAGCTAGTTCTGAAACGTTGATAAGTTCTAAAATATTAGTTTGGGGAACGAGAAAACCATTATTTTTGGATGAAATTCAAAATTGTTCGAATTGTCCGTTTTGGGTCAAAAAGGCATGGTTTTGTTGTAAAATTTGTTGTCGTTCGAAAAGTCGCTTCTCTCATAGAAGTTTTATCTTTTAATAAAAAAATCTAGTAATCGATTTTTACAATCTTCTCTTGTTTCCAATGACCTATCACTCAGGAAGTTTTGCATTGCGAGAAATCGATGGTAATCGCTTGGTTTCAGGCCTGGACTATATGGTGGATGCATTAAAACTTACCAACCAAGCTCCCGGAGTTTCTGGTGAGTCACTACAGACATGTGTGGCCTTGTGTTGTCGTGATGGAACACAACATCTCTTCTGTTGGTCAATTTTGGCCGTTCCTGGTCAATCACTAGTTTCAAATGGCCAGTTTTTGACCATTTGAAACTAGTGATTGAGTAGAGATCTGAATTAAGTGTTTGGTCATTCGCAAGCAACTCATAATAAATGATTCCGTTCAAATCTCATCACATACACAGTAGACCATTCTTGGTCGTTAGTCCTGGTTCGGTCACCGTTTGAGCTGGTTCATCACGCTTTGACCACGATCGTTTTCACACAATATTGTCGTACGTGACTCATTCCAGTCACCATCCATTTAAGAAATGGGTCAATTTCATCCCGTTTGGCCAAGGCTTCGCAAATGGTAATTCGATCCATCATGTTTTTTGGTGTTAATTGGTGTGGCACCCAAACATCAAGCTTCTTTTTGTATCCAGCTTTGCGCAAATGGTTTCAAACTGTTTTATGGTCGATATTTAGCTCCTGGTCGATGCTACGACTACTAACAGTCCGGTCAACTTCGATTATTTTTGTGATTTTATTGACATTTTCGACGACGGGTCTGCCTGTGCGAAGTGCATCTCTAACATCAAAAATTTCTGAACAGAATCAACGCAATCAAAATAACGCCTTATAAATATTATTCGACGCCCTGCCGGGCAACCTTAGGGATGTTGACCGAAACCTTAGCCATAATCGATGAAAAGATATAGATGTTAACATGTTCTTCAGATCTTTCGTGGTCTTGGCGATCAGCTGCTTCTCTGTTTGATCACAAAATTACTGGAGTAGATCCTACGTTTGTGGTTCATCCAGCAATTTTCTATCGGTCGCAACTGGGGGGATGAGCGAACTTCGACACGACGTCTATCTTCATTCGGTCCATCTCCTCCAGTGATTTGTTGTCAGTCGCCCTTTCTGGGTGATTGCCTGCTGCTCGGACACGGACTGACGGCTCCGCATAAAAATGTGGTCGTGTGCAACAGCTTTGCATTCCAGCCGGCCTTGGTTCGATCCCCATTGACATTGTATGGACTTTTTTTTTTTGGTACAATCCCAAAAGAAATAAAAGAAAAAAGATGTCTGCCCCCATACATACAAACAATTTTAGGCTCCAGCACACGAAAAATTATTAATTCTGTGGAAGATGAAATGTCTTCGGCCAACGCTAGTTTGGGTGTAGTACCCAAGAACCTTCACATGGCAAATTTGGCTCCATTTGTCGGATTAGTTCTCTAGTTATGCAGAAATTTGTGTTCCATTTGTATGGCAGACCACTCTTGGAGAGGGTTATGCGTGTCGAACCACCGTAGAATCATTTATTACCCCCTAAAACCTCCACATGCCTAATTTGGCTCCATCTGTTTGATTAGTTCTCGAGTTATGCAAAAGTTTGTGTTTCATTTGTGTGGCAGCCTCCACCTAGAGAGTGGGTAGAGATCTCGAACCACTAGAAGAATCTTCCCCGGCTCCAAAAACCGCTACGTACAAATTTTCACGCCGACCGGTTGAGTAATTTCCAAGTCCATAAGAATCAGACAGAAATCCATTCTTCTATTCATAGATTTCAGACTTTGAACTCATTGCATGACTTGAAACCTTGAATTAGTCGCCGCAGTACCTTAGATGGTTAGTGCTCCCGTGGCCGAGGGGTTAGCGTCACACATTATCATGCCGGGGGTTCCGGTCATAGTGGTTCCGGCCGGGAGTTTTTTTTATCAAAGAATTTCTTCCGACTTGCATTGAGGTCACGCGTATTCTAGAGCTTGCCACTCTAGAATATATTGAAGGCGTACTATTCGGCATAGGAATCTCAACTACACACAACTAATAAAAAAGACGCATGTACAACGGAATCAGTGCTTACGCGGGGGATGCGTGCCGCGTAAAAAAACATTCCAAAATTCCCAATTCCAAAATCCGCGTAAATTTCAAAATCCGTGTAAAAATCTAACAAACAGTGAATTATTAGTTTAAAATGCAACCCATATTCTAACAACTGATTTGTTTGCATTCTACAATCATGCTATCTGTTTCCTCTTTCATTTCTCAGCTATCAATCAGAGATACAATACAAACTTATTTCCTGAAAAGTCACATCAATTAGCACATTAAATCTGTTAACACTGGAATGACTTTTTACGCGGCTGATACGTGCCGTGTAAAACACCACGTAAATTTCGAAATCAGCGTAGAAAATCGCCTCAATTCCGAGATCCGTGTAAAAATAAACCGCGTCAATTCCTAAAACCGCGTAAAAACAGCGTAAAAAGGGGACTTCATTGTATTACCTAGGTCGAGAAGGCAAAAGTTCCACTGGGAACGTTAGTGCCATTCAATAAGAAGAAGAAGTAGCAGTCTTGATGACAAGAGCTGTTTCAATATTCTCTTTAGAACAGATCGGGTATCAAGTATCGGTCTGTAGATATTTGTATTTCCTTTCCTGCTAAAAGTATGCATGGAAAGCCTGCGAGCTGCTTTCAGACAATCGAGAAAACTGCTTGTAAAACTACACTCTTTTAAAATATGGTGCGTTTTGAAACTGATTGGTAATGGAAAAATTATTAATTAACAAGCAAAAATTTCCAATTTTAATTTATTCTGAAACCTTCTGAGTTCCTTGTGAAAAATTTGAAAAGCAAATCAACAGGTGCACAATGATTGATTAATAACCATTTCAGTCAAGGACTCGCTGCTCCAAATCGCAGGAAATGCACATCAAAATCCACAATTGCATTGTTACGATCATAACTCGATCCATCATCCGCATCACACCGCTATTCGTGATCACTTCATTTCCTGCTGCTCGAATCGCCATCCGGTGGATAAAAATTTTTCATTTTGTTGCAAAATTAACACCACCTCATCGCGCGGATCAATCACTGTCGCATATTTCGAAAAACGCCAAATATTAATTCGGCAGGCGACCCGAAGTGGGTCATGGAATGTGGATCCTGGTTGTAAAAAATACTCTGTCCGGGTGACTTTCGAGGGGGGCCCCAGAATGACAAATCGCGATGATTGAAACAAGTTGTTTACAGTTATGTTAATCATCGGAGCGCGCGCGCATTTCGGTGCCTTTTGTTTGGTAGATCTTTGGGTAGTTTTTTTTTCGGGGGTCGCAATCTATGTAAGCTAAGGGTAGTGCACATAAACCGAAACGCAACATTCTAATCTTATTTCAGGGATTTCGGAACCGGTCTTCGATGGTTTGGCTATAGTGCGACTCAAGGTCGACCGGTCGATCGCATTCGATCCGAATGATCGACACGCGCGCAACTTGCAACTTGCCTTCGAAGGCGGAAATGTCCGCGGGGCCCACCGCGAAGACCTTAAGCCATCTTCTCATCGGTGCATCTCAGCGATGACTGTTGTTGCGCTGTTGCGTTTTGATCAGTGGTGGACCCGATTCATCTCGTGTGCACGAGAAGCTACCCATACATAAGGGTTGTAGTATCTATGGCGTTGCTCGAGCAGAGAAATTAGCGCATAATGCGCCAAGGGCGCTAACTCATTTGCACTCTCCGAGTGCTACGCTACAATCAGCTGCCACCAGCGCGCACGATGAGCGTTTCGTTTTCGCCATTTGAGGAAAAATACGATTGGATTGGAGAAGGAGCTTGACCTGGAAATTATCGTGAAGGAAAATGTCAAACATTTATATCCACTTCGGTGCGAAACTATATTTCGCAGAGGACAGATCATTAAAGGTCAACAAAGAACCGATGCAGAATGGAGAATTTATTCGTATCGTGCCGGGGGTGTTAGATACGGTCCATTAACTCTCCACCTAAAAGCCGCACAGGTGGAAGAATCTTCTAATTTAGATACAAGATAAACTAGGTTGTCTTGTGACTGGCCGTAATGTGATGAATATTAGACCCGAAAAGTCGGTATTCTACCAACAACAGTGTTTGAGTTCAAAACACAGACTCTTTGACTTCCCAAAAGGTGCGAAATTTCGCTCGACAATCAATTCGATGTGACAAAAAGTGTCGAGCCGTGCAGTTAGTTTGATACCCTTGGAACGGTGAATCAGTCGAAATATCTACACGATCGTTTCTCGGAGACGGGATGTCTTTCGAATGTAAATAAGTTAGAAAATTGTTTTCCTATGAATATAAATATGCGAATAAAAACACGTCATAGCCCATGAAGAATGTGGCTCGTGATCACGCGTCCAAAAAATATTCCAGCATCAACACGGATTCATTCATCTAAATTACTTCTGTTTAACGATTTTTCATATGACCAATTTCAAGGCTACACGCGAATTTATGGGAGAAGGATTGACTCGAATTTCTTGAGGTGAATCATATGCTCGCGTGGTCGAGTGGTTAGCGTCACACCCAATGTCCTGGAAAAAAGGTAATGAAGATGGTGGAGTTTCGAGCGACATAGCATGCACTGTCATAACTATTTCCCAAATTGTGACGTCGATATTTGTGTTTATATTTGATTGCGATGTAAAAATGCAATTTTCAGTAAGTGTTTTATGAATTAAAAGAATATATTTCAGTGCAGTACCCGCTGATTATGAGTTTAATGTGATAGCATGCAGTGGATATTTGTAACATCACATCGAAAAAGACGGATGAAAGTGATATTTGTGTGCGCCATTTTCACTCCCCTATGTTCATAGGAACAAACGATCTTTTATCATTTCTACGAAACGATGTTGATAATTTTCAGGTTCTCAGTGTCGGTGTGTATGATGTGAGAAAATAGTCTTCAATTAACTAGCATTTCACTGAAAACCAAACATACGACTGCTCTATAGTTGTTTTTACCACATAAATAATATATAATATAGGTTACAAAACAATTGTCATCTGTTAGAAAACAAACAGTTGCAAGATTTCATGCGTGTTTTGGCTCAAATCGTCATGAAACCGTGAGTATTTTAAACATTATTTTGTTTTTACCATATACATTTCATATTGGATGTAAATAATTACGACATCATAAGTTTGCTCGCTATGTACCTCATTGCGTCACACCTAATATGCCGTGGGTTCGATTCCCGTTCTAATCGGGGAATTTTTCGTCAAACAAATTTCCTCCGACATGCGCTGTGGTCTCGCGTATTCTAGAGCTTGCCACTCAGAATGCATTCAAGGCCTGTTATTTGGCATAGAAATCTCAACTAAGTACCAAAATGATGTTGAGACGGCCAAGTTCCTCTAGGAACGTTTGTGCCATCTAAGAAGATACCATCGTTTTTTAGTGACGAATGTCCAAATCCTCGAAACATATTTACTGAATTACTTTGTATATTCACAAAACTTCGTCATTGGATTCAGGGATACGAATGCCGTATATAGATTGAGATTCAAGTTTTAGTTTCATGGATACAAATAACAAACACAAAATTCTATATAAAGGCGGTAATCGAACAAATGCAACAAAAAAAAATGATCACCAAAAATTAATTTTAACCCGGATACTTTTGAGACTCTCAGGGAACAATATATTAGCTATGAATACGTATTCAAATGCACCCGTGGCCGAGCGATTAGCGTCTCACATTATCATGCCGGGTGTTCGGGTTCGATTTCCGTTCTGGTCGGTGAAAATTTTCGTTAAAGAAATTTTCTCCGTCTTGCACTGTGGTCACGCGAATTCTAGAGCTTGCCACTCAGAATGCATTCAAGGCATGTTATTCGGCTTAAGAAATCTCAACTAAGTACTAATAAAAATGACGCAAGTAGTACTACGTGAGACGGCGAAGTTCCTCTAGGAACTTTAGTGCCATCTAAGAAGAAGAAGATGAATACATATTAGCTATATTTTTGCAAAGTTGGTTCATTCACCCTCCTCGCCTAAGATAACAAAGATAAGAAAGTTAGATTTTTTTTTATTTCATCTACAATTTTGGTCACCCTATTTTCGATAACATAAAAATGAGCGCTCTATTATGTGTAACAACTTTGTCTAAAACGGTGTTTGTCTAGAGAATAACTGTCGAGCTATAAATGCGAATTTCCACTTAAAAGCATCTCCTGGACCATTGTGCAATGGTATTGTGTGGTACCGTTCAATCGTTAGTTAATCGTTTAACAAATCCGTCCCCTAGAAGTACAAAAAATGCACGTAGCTTACAACCGGTCAATACATACAAATCTCTGACGAAGAGGTATAAAACGCTCAATCCGTCAGAGATTTCGGCATGGACGTTTCTTCTGACGAACCAGAAGACGATTACGGGAACGGGAATATGGAGATTTTGTCGTAACTTGACGTACGAAGGTCCTCTCCAGTGAATAGTAACAGAATCGACCACAATTGAGCAAACATCAATGGTGCTCACACGTAACAAAGCGATAAACAACACTCGAAGGAACAGAAAGGAAATCACCTCCGTATTCCAGCTAGGGCAGCTCCTATCGAAGCGAGACGGATAAGCGGGGAAATAGTGACTATCCCCCGTTGGTTTGACGGAATTAAGAAAATCCTTTCGACGCTCCGTAAGAATTGCGGAGCGAATGACCACCACAGTAGATACACGGAAGCACAACTCGCGAATGGTCTGCAATCCCACAACAACTTCAATGAAATTGAACGATATTGCGATACTGAACTTCTGGTTCCGAAGTACTCCCTAATTTCGTTAGCCATTACAGATGGGACCTAGACGTGCGCTCTAATTTTTACCATTCCGTCACAATAGAAATTCGTCAACCGTTTCAGTTCACCGTAGTGAGTCTAAGCACAGAACATCCAGCAGTTGCAGTGGAAGTTCACCAACCATTTCCGGTGCCTATCGTTTCACTGTATATACCAAATTCGAGAAACCTCAACTTGCGGAATGAGCTAATCACCACACTGGGTTGGACAGCTTATCAAACCAACATCGAAAAGCTCCTGAATCAACTCAACCGAGAGCTCGGCCCACCAACTATGAACCAACTCTGGGAAGGTCTGTTTAAAGCAGCTCTCACATCAATACCGAGAAGCAGCACCGTTCCTGGCAGGAGGGCAACCCGATGATGCTCGATGATACACGAAACCGAACGCAGTTCAAAAACAGACAGCTGGCGAGAGTTCATCGACGGTGACAAAACTTCGGCTGAGCTATGGTGGCGAGTCAACGCCCTCTGTGATGTCTGTGATGAACGAGACTATCTCTGACCCATTCGCAGTCGACGACCAGAAAAAAACGTTGTCAAGACAGACTCATTACGGAGATACAAAATAAGAGACATATACCGAAACCCGTACCTCAGCCAACTATTTCAAATCCGCGAACTTTATCTGGCCCTGGCTGTCGCCAAGGGCGAATCGGCGGGATTGGACTGACTCAACACCTATCCAAAAACCGTCTGCTAGACTTCCGGCAACACGCGTTCCGATCAGGCTGCGGGACCAACACATACCTGGCCACCCTGTGGCGTGCTCAGAACGAGGCAAGGACGGAAAACTTTCACGCCGATCTAGTCGCACTGGGCATTGCCGGGGCATATACCCGATCCTGGACCCAGGTAGTTCTGCAGCAGCTATACAGCCGGGGGATCCTTCGTTGCTTCCGGGTAATAATTGGAAACCACAAATCAAGGAAATTCTCCGATGAAACCTGTGTTCCCCAAGGCTTCGTGTTAGCCGAAACACTTTTCCTGGTAGCATTTTCGACCAAGGGGCATCCGTATTTTGGTAATGGTAACGGTAACTAACGGTGATGGGCGCCTCCATCAAACTTGTTAGACGGAAACTAACACAAACCGTTTCATGGGCAAATGGGCCTCCTTAGTCATCCACGGAACAATCATCCCAAGACGGAATACAATCCGGTTTCTAGGAGTCACCATAGACCGGAAGATGTTCTTCAGTCAGCACTGCGATAGAGTTGAGAATTATTGCCACAGCCGCATCCAGACCGTAATGGACAAATTCGACCCCACATACAAACGCGCGATCCGCACTACCTCCGGTCTTCTTCTTTCTACCCCTTCCATCTAGACGCAGCTTGCGCTGGGAACTCCCGTTCCGATTCTTTATAAGGAAAACATTATGTCACATTGCGATCGGAATTACAAGCAAGACAGAAGGACCGAACAGGGACGGTTTCCTTCTTGCCGAGGCTAATCGCCTCCTCCAGAAAACCACCGACCAGAAACTCCCGCTTCCGATATCCGGAATCCACATCACCTTCCAGACGTTTGCAACGTATTTTCGGCAGAAGCGGTCTCAGCGAACATTGCTGCTACCCATCCATCGGACAGTTCTGTCCTGGTGTTGCTTGACTCGGTCAATGTGATATCAGCGATTGGTTCGGAAGGACCGACACACCCGTTGATTCAAAAAATCCTCTTCGACACACCTCCAGATACCACGCTTATGTGGATACCCGGCCACTCTGGAATACCCGGGAACGAAGAAGCGAATCGTCTTGTAGCATCAGGCCGATTACGTGAAAACATGGGTGCCCAAACAAATTGAGCAATGATGTGCCCAAGAATGGTACAACACTGGCCGACGTGGAACTCGGGATTTTTTTCTACCCAAGGTTAAAGCGACAATCTCTAAATGGGAGGATCCATCATCATACTTTGTAATATCATAATTTTGTAGATATCATACTTTTTGAATTATATTTTTTTTAATTTAGAAAAAATGGCCCTTTTCAAAATGTAGTCTTATTCTTTCTAGAAGATTTAAGGTATGTTAAGTTTCTCAAATGGTCAATGTCTTTACATCCACAACGTTTCACTGCTCTCTTAGATGGTGTTGCCAACTCTTAAGACGAGTTGGCATAAAATTCGTCCTCTGCAATGAAAAGTTATACACAGATGAAAGTGTTGCACTTTTTTCGAGTACAATCTTTACACGTTTCTAATACACTGCGTGTCATAACTATAGAACCTCTCAATTCTTCCGAGTTTCCAGAGATATGTAAGAACTTGAAAAACTTATTCGGGTGGTTTCGACCAATCTACGCCATATTGTATGTATATAGTGTAGGATACAACAACTATCGTCATTTATAAGACTGGCCTTTTTTATCCCTTTTGTTTATTTTAGGCTCATTAGCATTTTAGCTGTTACAGGAGCCGAATTTTAATCGTGTACATGTCACATGTTTATCATGTCTATAATTAGTACATTACACAGTTGCCATTTTTCGGCGTTAGAGTATTCCCTTCTATACCATTGCATATGGTAAACATTTTCACAGTAGCCATTTAGGTGTAAGAGTTTCCCTTCTGTTCTTCCATTATCCAGTTAGACCGGACAGCGGAGACAGTTGATTGATCATTGTTGAGTTATTTATAGAACAGCGATGTGCCTTGCCGAGCAGAGCAGTTGTATGGATGAATCGATCTTATTTCGACCGTGGATCGATCTCCATCGCTGTTGATTCTTGCGTGGACGTAGTTATTCTGTAACATCACAAAGATGGTCAATGAAAGTCCTGAGTTTTGAACTCACGATCGATTGCTTACTAAGCGAATGCGCTACGAATGTGGCTACGGAGACCCCCAAGACTGGCCATTTAAACATTATTGTTGTGTTGAGACGCGAAGCATTAAAAAAACTTCCCAAAATTTAAGGTCAATTTCACATGAATTGCAATAAGTTTCTAATTCGTAGGTCATCTTTAGCTCTCAATCAGTTCAGATAACCCATTTCGGGTGGTTTCGGCCAAGCTATGCCATGTTGTAGTGTGTATCTTGTTGTCGTTCTACTGCTCGTTCAAACTCTTCAAATCACTGATACTGCTTGTAAGCTGCATCTACTATTCGTACGATCACTCCTCATAAGTTCTTGATGAGGGTTTTGATCTGGTAAACAAGCTGACCAGCCCAGAATATGAAGCCGCTATTCCTTAAACTATGGCATGATTTTCCGGATTTTATGAATTAATACCAAGTTACCCGATTATCACGGTATTTTTGATGCAAAAACTGAGGTAAATGATTCTGAAGTACTTCATTACTCTTCTGGCTGTGCATTCGTGTTGATGAAAAGCTATCTGAACCAGGCCTTTTTGTAAATGTTTCCTTCAAACCATCAAACTGCCGTATGCAAAGTTACGAGTTGAAAAATTACATGACACGTTCCGTAAGTCCTCCCAGTATGAAGATGGTAATCTATCTAAACCAAAGAAGTTCTCCTGAAATAATTAAACCCATGAGATTAGCTTCCACATTAGTTTTGGGGCCCGCAGCTTTGGAGATGGGATTTTTATGGTTTTGGGGAGAATTTCCTCAAAAAGACCTGGTTTATATAGCTTACCTCCAATACGTATGAACAGTCAGAAGCGCAACGATGTACTTCAGAATCATTTACTGCTGTTTTTGCATCAAAAACAATGTGATAATTGGGTAATTTGGCATCAATTCATAAAATCCGGAAGGTCATGGCATGGTTTAATAAATAGGGGCTTCATATTCTGGACTGGTCAGCTTGTTTACCGAATCAAAAACCTATCAAGAGCTTATGAGGCATGATCGTACGAATAATAGATGCAGCTTACAAGCAGTATGAGTGATTTGAAGAGCTTCCAGGAGATGGTGATCTGGTAGACAAGTTGATTAGTCCAGAATTGGAAACCCCTATTCATCAAACTATGCCATGGCCGTCCGGATTTTATCACGGTTTATTTGGTGCAAAAACAGCAGTATATGATTATGAAGTTCATTCTTGTTGATAGAAACTATCTGAATCAGATCTTTTTAAATTCATGTGAAAATGACGTGAATTTTTTTGTAAAGAACTGAACATTTTTCCATCTGGTTCCATAGTTATAAAACCCTGTTGTGTTTCTATTTGAATGTTTCGCGCCTGAACAATAAACTTTAAATGGCCGGTTTTATAAATAAATATAGTTATTATATCCTACACCAGGATTTCTCAAAGTGGTCGATTTCGGTTTCCAAGGGTTCGACATAAACGAAAATTGATTTTGGGGGTCGACGAGGTCTGAAAATCGACCCCTATCAACAATAGATATACGGGACGCATCATTTTGACGCATTTCGAATTTTATAAGGAAAATTACAAAAATCGTCTGCATTTTTTCCATCTCTCATAATGACTTCTATGCATTAATCGAGGTAAATATATATTGATGTGTATTTTCTTTCAAAGCGTTGATATATTGAAATTATCTATGTGGTATACCTATCTCTATGGATATGCGTCAATAATGTAGACAACATTTTGCGTAAACATGCAAACATCACAACAATAATAAATAGAAATGTACCGACAATACTTCGATCTGTTATCGTCATTATCCGATATCGTTATCTCAAATGAAACAAGCAGTAAACAACTGTTGCCGAGATGGAACAATGAAAAGAACGAATATAAATATAAAGTCAGAGTGCGAAGAGGTTTTTCAAAATTTCAGTTGCTAAGTTCGAGTATTTTTAGTATTTTTTGAATCAGTATCATTTATCATAGTATTGTGAACCTCAATTATACATATTTTTATTTATACTTATAGTATACTAAGTGTTGCTGTATGTATTCGTCCACGGGTCAAATTGAGATAGGTATGCAGCCATTCCATGGCAAACCGATATGGTAGTTCTCAGATTTTCGTGAAAACTGGTATATATTTTCTTAATTGCGAAATATTACACCCGTATTTTTTATTTTTTCATTAGCTCATTTCCATTGTAGGGGTTAAAAAATCAATTTTCCCCCTTTTTTTCCTAAAAATCCTTTTTTGAAAAAATACAACTGAACAACTGGACCGATTTAGATGATCGACATATCAAATTGAATCCAATAATCTAGTCTTCTTTGAAAAAATCTTACATTTATCATTTCGGTTGACTTCGAAAAATCATAACTTTAAAACGACGAAAAAATTTGGATATGTTATGTAAAAACCTCAGTTTTCAAGAAAAAAAAATACAAAAAATACAGCGCCCGACTAGCACAAAGCCATGAAAACATCAAAAATCAAATACTATCAAAAATTACGAAAATAAAATCAAATTTTTTGCCAGTCTAGTATTTTTCTAAAATACGAACTAATTGTCTTTAATTTGATATGTCGATCATCCGAATCGGTCCAGTAATTCAAAAGTTACAAATTTTCGAAAAATATCAAAAAAGGCGAAAAAGTGGATTTTTCGGACCACCCTAAAACGCAAATATGCACCCTAATGGAATTTGTTTTAAAAATACGGGTCTAATATTTGGCGATAAAGAACAAAACTACCGCTTTTCACGAAAATTTGAGAACCACCATTTCGGTTTGACATGGAAAGGCTGCATATATGAATCGTCCGTAAACCTAGTGTTAGATAACACAAGTTCTTATTTGAAACTTTCTAGATGCTGCATAAGTAGTTTGAACCACCCTGTTATACGAATGACTAATATGTTTGTAGGAAATATTATTGCTGTACATTTTAGAAATTCAACAAGACGATGAGCGTGCGCAAGATGAAAAGAAAAAAAGTACGAAAAGTACAAAATGAAAAATTCTACAAGTAAAAAAACGTGAACAAGTTCGTGCAAATAAAGTGTTTTAACGTACAGACCTTCCAGGCACGTTTAAAATTTCTCTGTTTTTCAAACATATACACTATTTAACATGAAAAAAATCATTATCATATGTTACTCACTTAGACGTATTACACAATGCCTTTACTAAGATCTTCTAGGATCTTCAATATTTTCAAATTCCTCAGTGGATAATGAGTTCGTAATATATTACAGCCTTGGAATGAGCCAAGGTGATAATGCAAGAAAAGTTGATTATCATCAGCACATATGAGGAGCTCAAGCAGGAGTACAACCAAGTTTGTCATAAGTTCTTGTTACAACGCAATATTGAAACACAGTATCTTGCGTTGTGGGTCATTCCTGAAAAATATCTTCTCATTTTTCCATCATGATACCTTGTCGATAAAGGCTTCAGTGTGTTTACGAACAACCCGAAACCGAAGGAACTATTTGAAAATCACTGAACGCGGAGATATAAGGCTTTAACTAACCAAAATTGAATCGTATTTTGATATTTTGATAGCTGCGGATAGATTGGTTTGCGATTTGATTTTTTTATAGTTTGTTGGTAACATTTATTAATAACTATTAATTACACTTGATATTTACTAAATTTCATGTCTATTTATTTTGTTGAATATGATGAGAAAATAATGTCAAGTTTACTCATTGAACTAACTGCAATTTTTCTAAATTGATAATTATTTAGTAAGAAAAAAAAACCTAAAGATAGGATTTTCAAAAAAAAAATTAGGTACTTACGTATTAGCGTCACCGGAGCCGAAATTCAATGGATAGCAACTTTATTTTTCGCTCGGGTACTCAGTTATCTTTTGTATTGTTGGTGCATTGCTGTTTGCACTGTTTTGTAGTTTGGGATAGTTTGTATATGGGATTTACGGAATTACGTGTGAACGCCACTGGAGCTCCACATTTCACGTAAAGTTTCAGAGCAAAAATTAACCGTGCAAACGTAATGCGCCAGGCAAACGTATGCCGTCTGACGCTCGCTAACGTTCGGTCGGACTAAGCTGAAGGATCATCTTCTATGTTTCAAACTGCGAGGAACCACCGCTTCCGACGGCGGGTCGGCGGTCGACTCGGATTGCGTCAGCCTCGGTTCCTTATCCTCGTTAGATGGAGACTTCGTCGCCATTACATTGACCTTGAATAAATTTCATTACGAAAAAGTAAATTCATTATGAAAATTGCGCTCCGGTAGCGTTCAAACGTAAACACCGCAAATCCCAAAATACGCTTTTTCGTAGCACTAAAAATAATAAACACTGCAGACAACAAGGCAACAACAATACAAAAAATATCTGAGTATCCGTACGAACAATAAAATTGTTATCTATTGAATTTCGACTCCGGTGACGCTGATACGTAAGTACCGAACTTTAGCTATAGGGGGTCTGAGGTATGACTTCATTCTGGAAAAGGGGCCTCTTGCCCAAAATAGTTTGAGAACCCCTGTCCTACACTATATACTACAATTCAACCGATTTCTTATATCTGGACACTCAGCCAGTACATGTGCCACCCATTCAGATTTGGTTATTAATGAATTGATTAACCCTTTCAGGACCATCAGATGTCCAAGACTAAATATGCCAATACAACACAATATTTTAACTATTGTGGGTGTAAAGTAAGAGAATACCACCAGAAAAACAAAGCAGGGTGTATAGGTGTTTTCATGGGAAATATTTTTTTCCCTATGAAACATAAAAGTAAATAAACGAAGAGTTCAGTTTATTATATCGGTATTTTATTCATTGCTTTGTAATACAAAAAATATAATAAAAATTATCAGAAAAGTAAAGTAAATAGTTAATTATGGTATTCTACGAAACAAATTCGTTTACATGTGAAGCACAAGTGGACATTGCACTTAACACATTTATTATGTAGTCAGTGTTAAGTCAGACCGGGCTATGTTTAACAGTTTTTTTTTATTCGTTCAGAAACTCATTTACTGCCTTGGATATACGTTTTGACATTCAGTCAAAACGTAGGTATTCCGTTTTGACATTCAGTAAAAAAAAATATCGATTCAATAATAATTGAACAATCGATAACGATTTTTGTAGAAGGGGAAAATATTTCCCTTGGGCGTGAAAGGGTTAAAGCCATTAATAATGTAGTGACAGATATCACAAGTTTATTTAACAAACAAACCTCCTGATTGTCCTGTCCAGACAAATAAAGAGTAATTCGATTTGAATTGTACGCAGGCTTTTCAAAAACGCTTCAACCCACACCAAGCGCGCTGCAAACAGTACAAACCTGCAACGAAATTTTTTCCTAATTTTTCGAAAACCAACAGGTACCCCACACTTCGCAAATTGCTTTCCACAACAGGTATGCGTTGTTTGCATACCATATCAAAGCCCGAACAAAGATCAACGACAGCAACAACGCGTGCGCACACCTCGTGCCTAGCAATTCAACAAATTCAACAAATCGACAAGCAGATGGTATGCAACCGCTTTTTGCTCGCGCGTTGTGTTTTGTTCAAAAGTCGATGAAAACACGACAAACAAAAATAGGCTAAATATGTGGCGCGGTCGGTGAAATAAGAGATTGTGTAACAAACCTGATTTTTTTTTCGAAAAAATGTGACAAAATGAATGTGTTTCTCGGTGGCCCCACACCACGCCGCGCCGCAGCGCAGGTTAGCGTGCGCTTTGTGACAGAAAAAAACACCGACCGCGCCCTTACTTCCAAAATATCCTCGAAATCATCCGCCGAAACACTTCTGTTACGATGTGAGCCGCGCTTTTCTCCGATGGATAGGTCTAGCGAAAATAAGAAAAAGAAAACTGTACGCCATTTCACTCTTTCTCTCTTTGTGTGCAACCCTCCGAAACCGGATCTTCGTACTATACGCAAAAAAAGTAGTGCGCATAACCCCTGCCACCGTTTTCCCCTCCCGGCTGGAATGTTGTGATGCAGTGGTTGAGGTACGCTGGCCCAACGAGCCCACGATTCCAAGACCTTGACACCGGTGGACGGGCCGCGGCCTACGCAATACTGGTCACTCTGACGACGCGAGTGATGTAATGTCATAAATTAGAAATTGATGCTTACTTCGCACCGTGTGTGTGTGTAATACATCTATGCTGCTATGATATTACATCTCCTCCAACGCCCCCCCCCCCTCACCACATGACAGAAGTTGAGAAATTATTGACTTGCTTGCGCACTTACCTTTTTATGATTCCATATTACGTTCACACTGGGTTTACCCCTCCGCGCAAAGGACTGATCGATGACGTCGTCGTGCACGAGGCTGGCGGTGTGAATCATTTCCGAAATCATAGCAATTTGCCGCTGTGCGTGCACTACATTGCTGCCGGATGACGACGATGTTGCCGATGTTGGACATGGGGGACATGGAAACAAACAAATCAAATGAAGAAGGAGAAGAAGAAGAAAAAAGCATGTTAGATGATATTTAGTCTAGGTTTATGTTTTGAGAACAACTATCCGGACTTGTAATGTTATTCGTTCCAATCATAATAAAAAAGTGCAGATTTTTTGTATCCATTACACAAACATATTTCCATTTGAATCAAACTATGGAAAATGAAATGAAAACCATGAAAACTCTCTGGGAATATTTTTTTTTGCCCGATGTGCAATGACGAGAGAACCCTAATCAAACACACAATATTGAAAACAAACAAAGGATTATTTCAATTCAAAATATATTTCAAAAATATTCACGTGTTACAATGGTGTATTGCATCAGAACGTTACCACAGTAATTCAGTATGGACATTGTGGTTTTTTCAATGTAACGTTCATTCAGGATTTCATTCAAATTAATAGGTGAGAAGAGAGGATTTATTAATCAGTAGTTTGCTTTACGATAGTCATAATAAATTGATTTTCGTCTGCATATGAAAGTTTGAAGCACAACGAACGAAAATGATCAGTCTTTGTCGTAATTTTAGAGAACGAGCAATGTATGATGTATAGCAGGGATGGCCAAACGGTAGTTCGCGATCTACCGGTCGCCCGCGTAGGTATTCCTAAGCGCTCGCCAGCTGGTCTAGGATAGTGTCACCTCTAAACGCAATGGATTAAATATCCTTCCACTTTTTGCCGTGATCATTTCATAAGGTGTTTATGCTAACCTCAACAGAACATATTAGTTGGAAGAGTAGATATTTCTTCGTTAAAGTTTCCGTTTTTATATTTTCACTAGCTGACCCGGCAAACTTCGTCTCGCCCAAAATTTGTTTTTTGTTATCAATACCTTCAAACATTCACGTTTTCTTACTATGAGCAAGTTCATGGGTCCAATCGCAGAACTGTTCATTGATTGATCTTTTAATCGATCCCGTTGAATTTACCTTTTTCTATAAAATTCATAGCATTTCTAACAAAACTCATCATTATAATATCAGATTATTTTCAGACACAATTCTCGTTCAAGATTTTTCAACCACTTGCAAATAACATGTTTCTCCGTTACATTGAATAAATGTTTAATACAGAAAATATGATAGAATAAAGATAGCCCTAAATCGGACAATTTCTTCCTCGAGTTCTGCTCTTATCAATACATCCGGCGATCCTGTTTTTGGTATAGATAGAAGAAGGTATAGGAGTGCGTTTCATCACATTAAAATCTATTTCCAGTTTCGAACAAAGATCAATTTCGCTAGCGCAAACATCAAATGGACTAACAACACTTATCACTATGTAATTGTAGAACATATGGGAATTTAATTTTCCGAATTTTTCCTATTTCCTTCAGAGTTTTCCGAAAATTCGCAGTTGTCATGTTTGGAGGGGTGTCATACCATCATAGAAACTTTTCTCATACCCAAAAACCCTCACATCCCAAATTGTGCTTGATTAGTTCTCGAGTTGTGCGGAAGTTTGTATTTCATTAGTATGACAGCCCACCCTTAGAGAGCGGGAGGAGTGTCTAACCACCATAGAAACATTTATAGCACCCTAAAACCTCCATATGCCTAATTTGGTTTCATTTGCTTGATTAATTCGCAAGTAATGTAGAAACTTGTTTTTCATTTGTATGACAGACCCCCCCCCCCTCAGAGAGGCGGGTGGAGAGTCTAACCACCATAGAAACATTTATTGCACTCTGAAATCTTCACATGCCAAATTTGGTTTCATTTGCTTGATTAATTCTCGAGTAATGCAGAAATTTGTGTTTCATCCTGATCATCCCTCATTTTGTAGGTGCGTGTGTGTAGAATGATGTCTCTATTTGGATTTTGACATTAGATCTTTAGTTATCGAAATGGCGTCGGAACAAGAGGAGCGACGAATCAAAATTTTGTACATGCGTCGTGAAAATCCAAACTACACGCACGCAGAAATAGCAAAATCGTTGAATGTGGCCAAATGAACCGTCACCAAAGTAATAAAAGTGTTCGGGGAACGTTTGTCAACAACTAGAAAGCCTGGATCTGGGGGAAATCGAAAGCCGGGAGCCGCAGTGACGAACAGAAGAGTGGCTAGCGACATTTTCGTTGCAACCGGGACCGTCAACCAGAAAATTTACGTGAAAGAGTGTTTTCAAAAGCGTTTGCTGCCTTTCCTAAAGAAACATGACTTGTTTGTGCTGTTTTGGCCGGATTTGGCATCCTGCCATTATGGAAAAAAGGCCATGGAGTGGTATGCCGCTAACAAGATGCAGGTTGTGCCCAAAGATAAGAACCCTCCCAACACACCAGAACTTCGCCCAATCGAAAAATATTGAACGATAGTTAAGCAGAACCTTAAGAAGACCAAAAAAGCTGTTAACAGCGAGAAGCAGTTCAAAGCAAACTGGCGTTCTGCGGCGAAGAAAGTGGATAAGGTGACTACAAAATCTGATGGCAGGCGTCAAACGAAAGGCTCGCCAATTTGGACTAGATCGACCGGAATCTTAACTGAGTATTTTTTCCGTCTTTTATACATATTGAACTTCAAAAAGAAAGATACTACTTTGATTTTTTTAATAAACAAATAATCGATTTACACGCAATTTAGTTTGACCACTTTTTGATCCGAACACCCTTTAGGTCGCCGCTACTAAATGGTCGACTATCGACATCGGTATTAAATGAAATGATTTGACTAATAGAATACAGTACATCATGAAAATATTCTGAGGAAAATGGGGTAAGAAACAAATTTTGGATTTCCTTTATCCACAGTCAGTTGTTTCATCATATACCCCACGATTTTATTTTAGTCTCATCATTGCCCTAGATTAATGAAGGAACGGATGTGATAACTACCAACTACTACTTGTCTAATTATTTTCTAGCTTTTAGTACATTAAACCGTTTAACTTAAAAAGTTTTTAGTTTTTAAGTTTTTGTTTTTAATAAATTATCTGTATCATTAGAATACTTTTCTACATTCTTCTTCTTCTTCAATGGCACTAACGTTCCTAGAGGAACTTCGCCGTCTCAACGTAGTATTACTTGCGTCATTTTTATTAGTACTTAGTTGAGATTTCTATGCCAAATAACACGCCTTGAATGCATTCTGAGTGGCAAGCTCTAGAATACGCGTGATCACAGTGCAAGTCGGAGGAAATTTCTTTGACGAAAAATTCCCCCGGCATGTTAGTTATGACGCTAACCACTCGGCCACGGGAGCACTACATTAAAACCATTTAAATTTTTTTTTTAAATTTTTTATTTCTTACCTTACTTTCTTCGGAATATTTTGATGATATACTGTATTCTATTATTGCAAAAAATACATAGTCGACCATTTTGTGGCGACGACCTTTTCGAATTTATGTCGTTCATAATGTAGTATATTCTCCAAATCAAGCCATTCAGCCATTTTTAGCGGCGGCCAAATTGAATTTTCCAAGATCGTGGAATACGTAGTTTTATAATGGCAGTAGATTTAAAGGTATGTTCCAAATTTTAGATCAATCAGTAATCAGGAACGGGATCAAGTTTCAATTAATGTGGGACAATCCTACAGACCTTCAGACATACATACAAACAGGGTAAGCTGAATGAAACCATTAAAAAGTAATTGTTTATTTGGGAACTGCGACCATCTTGGACTTTGATTTTTCATGATCTACTGTGTTCTACTAGTCGAGAACTTTTTTTTTATTCCCATATTGATGAGGTTTTGAAAATATATATATATGACACTATCTTGTGGTGGCGGCCATTTTGGATTTGCATTTGTCATAAATAACTGTGTTCTACTAGTCAAGCCCTTTCATTTGATACCCATATTGATGGAGTAATCCGCCATTTTGAAGTGGCCGCCATTTTGGATTTGCATTTTTCATAAATAACTGTGTTCTACTAGTCAAGCCCTTTCATTTTATACCCATATTAGAATTATTGGAATTATTATACAAATTATTCAAAATTTCCGAAAATCAGAAATAAAATACTCCGGATAATCGAATCCTGGATAATCGAGTCCGACCTGTATTTATTTGAGATTTCTGTGCCGAATAACACGCCTTGAATGTATTCTGGAGTGGCAAGCTCTAGAATACGCGTGACCACAGTGAATGTTGGAGGAAATTTCTTTGACGAAAAATTCCCCCGACCAGAACGGGAATCGAACCCGAACCCCCGGCATGATAATAACCACTCGGCCACGGGAGCACTTTCTCCAGGCATATCATTTGTTAAATGACGAATTGAGAATGCTGGAAACACTCGAAACAAACACAATTTTTTTTTCACTGATATTCAAAACCATATAATTAATATGAGCTAAATTTTTGAACAAAACTTCGCCTTTGAAGAATGCGAATGCGAGTTTTAATGAAGTATTGTTACTGATATTAAAACTATGATAAGTAATGTAAATTAATTGCGCAGATTTATTTCAAGAAATATATTCATGAATAGAGCAACTAGTGAATGAGAAATTAGAAATTTCAAAATTGAATATTGGACTCTATTATGTAATTCAAGTTAAACAGAATTTTGTTCGTTAGCTTTATTTTTCTGTTTTAGATACGGTCGGGTGAAAGCTGTCGGAATAATTTTTCGAGCTGTTTGGTTGGCTATTTGCATTTCTGATGTTTTGCTTTGGGAAACATTTCGGCAATGTTTCAAAATATGTAATTCGCCGACGTTCGAGAAATAATTCAATTCGATAAGATTCTATCGATTTACAAAATACGAAAATTTGTTCGGTGTGATAGTAATAGGGATCGAATCGGCCGATTTCGATTCAATTTACATAATAAGGGCCAATATTTCCGATAGATAGTTCATGAGGGAAGATAGTGAGTTCAAATTTATCCCAAACACTCCTGCGGCATTGAAACAACACCAAACAGTATTTTTTTGCGGATCTGATGGTGTTTCTTGAAGCACAAATGGGTTTGCATCTGATCAATAACGCACATTTTGCTTGTTGACCATTGTTGGTCGTTAAGCCAGAAACGAGCCTCATCGCTGAAGATGATTTTGTGATAAAAATCATCTTTTTTTCAATATTCGCCATATTTCGTAAAATACAATCACAATGAGGTTTGAGAGATGTCCAGTTCTTGAGAACGTCGTACAATTGACTGATTCGGGTAATTTCGGATGGATTTACTACTTGCGGCCGCGATATTTTCGTTACTTGGTGCGGGCGGCTTCTCGTTGACACGGGAACATCCAACTCAAATTTGATCACTAAACTATGTGTGTGCAATTGTTTAGTAACCGATAGTTATTTTTATAATTTTTATTTATTTTCTTTTATTTAATTATATATTTTTTGCTTTAAAAAAAGTTTCGTATTACAAAATTACAGAAATACGCACAGTCTGTGATATACGAGTTATGATTTTGCGCGCGAGTACAGAATGGTCAAAATTATGTTTTATTGTCTAATACTACATTGGTACATGGTAGACCGCGGCCTAGCATTTGAACAATTAGTCGCTCGTAATGCCCAAAAGTTTGGCCACCCCTGATGTATAGAGATCGATGTTGATTGTTTTGGCATGGATCTGTGTTTCTCCTCAGCGATCAAGGCAATAATCTGCAAAAGTTTTAAGATGGCGCATAAGCTGATTTCTCTGTTATTTCTACAATCTTTCTAACGGGTTTCTTATGACCCTAACTAGCACCTGAAACAACCATCCCACCCTCAGGAACTCTTCCATTAACCATCATGGGTAAATCAGAGGGATCGGACCCCGCTTAGAACGTGATTTTCCTCGAGAATGATCTCACAGTCTGCTTGTTATGGTGAAGAGGCAAAACGGGATGCTCACCGGAAAACTGCCGTCCTACATTGCTGACTCGCCGTGTCTCCAAGATCACGAAGAGAATGGTCAACCAACAACTGTTCAAGTTTCTTTCCGGCAACCGCCAAGCACATATTGGTCACAAATGTTTCGGCCAGGATGCGGAAACAACACATACTGGGGTACCTTAAGGTGAAGGTGGAAGCTAGCCATAAATGGCTGCCACAATGGCGCTCATTTCTTTCATCTCCCTCCCTCACCTCTCGCCCGAAAATCAATAATTTTGCGAAACAGTGTGAAGAAAATGATCGTTTTCGCACACTTCCCATCAAGTAATATCAACCAAACTCTAATCGATTACTCACAAGATATTAAATTTTCATCTGCTTTCGCACCGTATAGTGAAGAACGTCGGAAAACTCGAGCAAGTGCTCTGAAAGTTAAATTTTCGTTTTTCAATCTTCTGCAATGGTTTTGTTTGTATTGGTGGAAGCATCGTTATTTTTTCGACACTGATGCCAAACAACATCATCGAAACAGCTATAAAAACAACTCAATAAAATGTTATTCCGGAGTCATAGCGTCCCATGTCATGAAAATCAATAGAATAAAATTGTGTTGATATCAATACAATTATTATTTTTACATTTAATGGGTCTATAATGTAAGTTTTAGCAACTTTAACATTGGGTAAGAAAATTGTATTGCAGAGGTCGGAACACTGCCACGGCTGCCTATGCTTTCAAAAACAGTAAACGGAAAAGTATTAAATTCAATCTAAATGCCTCGGCCAACGAAGAGAAGGGTTAAGGATTTCCAACGTGAATATGTGAAAACAATACGATCAACGAAGGAAAACATTAAGGAATTATCAACATCGAGTTACTATGCGGAAGAACTTGTTAATACCAAAAGTGCCCCAATTCGCATGTGTTATAAATTTGTTCATATTACGCTCGCGTATAATCAGAATCATATGCAAATGCACCTTCTATATATATTTATATTTGCAATTGTTCATCGGAACATATCGTTCATACATTTTACTTTAGTATTGAATTGTTATTTGTTTTTTTTTACAAATGTATTCAAAGACTCGTGTCAATGAAGCGCCACACAGTCTGATAAGTGAATTGATCTATTCACCTTAAGGTGAAGGTGGAAGCTAGCCATTGTAGTAGTGTAGGTAAACCCACGTGTAAAAATGGGGTAATAGTGTTTGTGAGAGAAGAGCAAAGCACACGTAAATAGATAAATTCACTTATCAAACTGTGTGACGCTTCACTAACACGAGTCTTAGAATACATTTGAAAAAAATAACAATTCAATACTGAAGTAAAATGTATGAACGATGTGTTCCGATAAACAATTGCAAATATAAATATATATAGAAGGTGCATTTGCATATGAAGTAAAATTCTGATTATACGCGAGCGTAACATGAGCCAACTTAAAACACATGCGAATTGAGGCTCACTTGGTATTAACAAGTTCCGCATAGTAACTCGATGTTGATAATTTCTTAATATTTCCCTTCGTTGATCGTAGAGTTTTCATATATTTACGTTGGAGAGCCTTAACCCTTCTCTTCGTTGGCCGAGGCATTTTTATTGAATGTAATACTTTTCCGTTTACTGTTTTTGAAAGCATAGGCAGCCGTGGAAGTGTTCCGAGCTCTGTAATTTTTTTTTCTTACTCAATGTTAAAGTTGCTGAAACTTACATTACAGACCCTTCTTCTTCTTGAATGGCGTTAACGTTCCCTGTGGAACTTTTGCCGTCTCAACGTATTCATTAACTAGCGTCGTTCATTGATACTTGTTTGAGATTTCTATGCCGAATAACACGCCTTGAATGTACTCTAAAGTGGCAAGCTCTAGAATACGCGTGACCACAGTGCAAGCCGGAAGAATTTTATTTGACGAAAAATCCCCCAACCAGAACGGGAATCGAACCCGAACACCCGGCATGATAGTGTGGGACGCTAACCACTCGGCCACGGGTGCACATAACAGACCCATTAAACGTAAAAATAACAATTGTATTGATATCAACACAATTTTATTCTATCAATTTTCATGACATGAAACTCTATGACTCAGGAATAACATTTTATTGAGTGGTTTTATAGCTGTTTCGATGATGTTGTCTGGCATCAGTGTCGAAAAAATATAGATGTTTTCACCAATACAAACAAAACCATTGCCGAAGATTGAAACTTTCAGAGCACCAGCTCGAGTTTTACGACGTTTTCCACTATACATTTAATATTTGGTGAGTAATCGATTAGATTTTGGTTAATATTACTTGGTGGGAAGTGTGTGCAAGCGATCATTTTCTTCACACTGTTTCCCAAAATTATTGATTTTCGGGCGAGGGGTACGGGAGGGAGATGAAAGAAATGAGCACCATTGTGGCAGCCATTTGTGGCTAGCTTCCACCTTCACCTTAAGGGGGAATTAAAGTATGCGATACGTAAATAAGAAAAAAAATTCTACAGGGTTGTGTCTAGCAAACAACCGCATTGTTGACGAAGGACCACGAAACATTTCTTGACGTAGAATAACGTCTTTCGAGAGCATATTGGGGTGTCGGTCGCATTGCGAAAATTTTCAAATTTTGAACGCTTATTGTGCAGTCATTGTTGTTTTCACGAGATTTTCGCATCAATAATTTTGGGAACTTCATAAAAATTTACATACAATGATTGAACAATTGAAAAATGTCAAGCACTATCTAAACGAAAACCTCGTGTTCTGATTGGTCGATAGGTACAAGCAATCATTGATGTCCCAGTTACTCATTCGATACAAATACGGGCATGTGAAATAAATTAAACGTATGTGACTGATTCTCTGTAAATGTGCCTCACACATATAACATGTTTCTGAAGGCCGAGAGTTTAGTTGTAAAACAACATCTGGATTGCTGGATGCTTCAAAATCGGAGAATTAATCCGCCTCTAGTTAAACTTTTCCTAATTTGCTTTTCAAGCCTTTATAATTCAAAACATTATTATCAATAACTTATACTCACAGCTCTTGTACTCAATCGAGAGAATTTCGCAGACATTTTTGCATATCGCTAGGTGTTCAGTTCACGAAGTGAACGAAAACTGCATCGCAATCCCCACCCCTTAGAGATTCATTAGATAGTCGGAAATATTTGAAAAGCGGTCTAGTAGCGAGGACCATTCAGTATTTTTCGAGCTGTGGAGCAGTAAAATCATAATACGGAACAGAACACGGAGCGTTGACATTCTTTTGATCATTTACTCCCTTGGAACGGATTCATGCCTGAGGTTTTGCGAACATGAAAATCGGATTAGGAATTTTGTCAAATCTCTAGATAATCAATAGGAATCATTCATCACAATATGAGAGAGAGCAACAAAAATACAAAGTGAAATGTAAAATTATAATGACTTATTTTAAAAAAGATGCCGGAACCTTCGCTGAATTATTCATAGAATGTAGTGTAAGTACAATGAATATAATAATTATAATTTCAACACTCAAATCTAAAGCATGAATGACTTGAAAGTGTGAAGATAAAATAACTAAATGCAATGTTTTGATTTATTTTTTCCTTTTCTAAACATGAGCCTTTCTTTCGTGTTTATTTGTTTTATTCCAAATATTTGAGTTGCATATACCAAATGCAAACATTAAAACTCAATAATTTCAGAAAATTATTCCTTCTTCGAGAAATGAGCTTGTCTTTCACGTGATGTTCAACTAATTTTAATTTATTATTAGAATCCGATTGATTGAATTCAAACAATTGGAATTGTAGAAAAATTTGCTCCTGCCCTTCTATTTTTATGCCCTTCATTTTTATTGTTATTGTTATTTTTACTGGTTTCGTTCAAATAATCGTTTTTCTAATGTATTATCTGTCTATTAGAATGTATATTTAACGGATTTCAAAATCTCATCCTATGTTTTTTACAGTGACTGCTTGAAATCGGCAGCAATCAACTACGTAAATTGGCTACGTGGATGGATAATGTAGATTTTGAAATTCCATAAATTATATCAAACTTATATACAGGCAAACCTTTTTTTTTTTATTATTATTATAGTGACTTTCAACACATTTCGGCTGGTTCGTCACATTTTACTTCCATTTTTGGAAGAATGTCGGGAGTGAGAATTGAACTCGTGATCTCTGCGTGAGAGGTATGGATGTTACCACTACGCCAGATCGCCTCCCACTACAGGCAAACCTATTTTTTTTTAATAGTTTTCGTTACACAATTTGTAAAAGAAAAAACATGCGGTGGATAACGACCGCACAAAAAAAAAGTTTCCTTAAGTAAATAACCCAAATGATCCAATTCGTTCGATAAAGCTAAATTGAAGCTAATTAGCTGGTCATGTTTGGAAAAATACTACGCTTGCAAAAATTTCATGTTTTGGTTTGATTGTATTTGTTTTTTTAAAGTTTTCATGGTCTCGGGACCTAGGGCGCTATATTTTTTTATTTTTTTATGGAAAGCTGAGGATTTTTCATATAACATATCTCAAAATCAGGGAGACTTTTTTTTTGTTTTTGAGTTATAATTTTTCAAAGCTACCCGATGGTCCAAAAAATAATTTTTCCCTTTTTCCCAAAAAATGACTTTTTTCAAAAATTTATTTCTTTTGAACTACTAGACCGGTTCAGATGATCGACATATCAAATACTAGCTGGTGTTTTTTTTTTGAAAAAAATAACACACTTGCCATTTAATTGAATTATAGTCACATACATCCATTTTCAAAGTTAACATCCTGAAAAATGTTAACTTTGAAAAAACATAACTTAAAAACGAAAAATAACACCTCTCTGGTATTCGGATATATTATGTGAAAAAACCTCAGCTTACAGGAAAAAATAAAATAAAAATGTGGCTTCCTTGATCCCGATGTAAGATGTAAGCTATAAAAAACAAATGTAATCAATAATTTTATTCAGAGTGTAATATTTTTTCAAACTAGTTCATTGGCTTAAATTTTATATATCGAGTTATGATTTTTTGTAGTGGAAAAAAATGGAAAAAAAATATTTTTCGGACCATCGGTTAACTTTGAAAAACCATAACTCAAAAACGAAAAAAAACGCCTCCCTGGCTTCGCCATATGTTATGTGAAAACTCATCAGCTTTCCAAAAAAAATATAGAAAAAATATAGCGCTTTTGGTCCCGAGACTATAAACACCATTAAAAATAAATACAAAAAAATAAATACAACCATTAAAAATAAATACAATCAATAATAACGAAAACATAATTAAATTTTTCTGCAACTGTAGTATTTTTCCAAAAAAGACCAGCTAATTGACTCTAATTTAATACGTCGAACATCTGAATTGGTACAGTGGTTCGAAAGTTATGTTTTTTTATAAAGTCTATTTGGCAAAAATGTGAAAAAATGGATTTTTCGGATCACCCTAAAATGAAAATGGTCACCATAACAGAAAAATAAAAAATACGGGTCTAATAATTTGCGATAAAGAACAAAACTACCACTATTGACGAAAATCTGAGAACCACTATATCGGTTTGGCATGGAATGGCTGATAGTATATCATGAGTACCAAGTTTAAAAAAAAATCGAGAGGTAGTATCCGAGACGTAGGACGTAGGACTTTTTTTTTAAATTTGTTGGATTATTATTTCAGATAATATTTGCGAATACGTCGAAATTTCATAAATAACTCTTTTGTAAAAAGTTCCGGGGACCCTGAAAAGGTTTAATGGCTTGCGTGGTTTTGTAGTATCATTTCGAGAAGCAACGATTCTTTCTTGCCTTTGCGAGAACAATACACTAATTGGTCATATGTCGCAATTTGTTTCTTTATATAATTGCACGCATTGTACTGAGTATTCTACGAGAAGCATCTTCCGTGCATCGCCATTCAACAAGCATCAAACACGCGACTAACAGATGCACACAGTTGCAGCGATGAAACATCGCGAGAATGACAGTTTATGAAAAATCGTTTCTCGACTCTCGGTCAGAACCGTCAACAAAGCTAGGAGCATGTTGCATCAAAACGGGAGCGGGAGCGGAAGCAAATACGAATGGCAACTAAAAGTATCGAAGGTGTGCTATTCACATGTACAGGAAATGAACAAGTCCTAAGTTTCGCGCAACGAAAACAAGCAACACACACAAAGCCAAACACTGATGGCTAGAAGCGACCTATAATCATTTGCACTCTTCTCTTTTTCGCCTGCTTTCCCATGGCTCGGATCATTGTGTTAATTGCAATGCCAGATGCACTTAATGTGAAATATTCGCTAGCGTTCACAGCTCAAGGGAAAACATTAAATACAAAACGAGCAGATTAAGCGATCTCTGTTGTTTCGGGTTTCGGTTTTCTCATATTTTTCACGCCATTCTCAATAGCTTTGAGACAAAAATGTCGAAAAAATACTGGAAATACATCTTACTTATGTGTATCGATAAATATCTTCAAACAATTTTTTCATCAAAAAATGTAATTATAAAAAAAATTTAAATATGCGGTACAAAAAAATTAAAAATATTGTCTGGCATTTCGAAATTTTGAAAAACATATAACTTTGAGACCCGCTTCTGTTCTAATTTTTATTTAAATGCGTACGTATGTGTTTTTTTTTCTACATGTGTTGCAAGTTTTCCTGAATGTTTAAGAGCATTGCGAGACACAAACATAATTTTCTTCATCGTCTGCATTATTATTTTTATTTTGTTGAAATCGATTATTTTAGTGTATTCGTGGTTTTCAATTGTAAGCAGGGTTGCCAACTATAATTTTAAAAAATCAGGGAGAATGAAAATAAAAAATCAGGATAAATCAGGATAGCTCATATTGGATTGTCTGAAAAGTTAATATCGATTTTTGGGAAAACAAAAACATCATTTTCAATCAACGCATTATAACTTAATTTTATATCCATAGTTCTGTTTCACAATCTTTCTCCATCTTTCACACAGCTTATTCTGTCCTACTAGAACATGTTTGCTTCCTCGTTGAAAGCTGCCGTGAGCCATACATGTGGGAAACAGGTTGCTTGGTAGTAGCTCATAATACAGAATCCATTTCAAATCCCACCAGAAACAGAGTATATCTTCCTTCGAACGGAGACCGGATATGTAAAAGAATTAATAAGCATGGTATAAGTCCTCGCATAAGCGCAAATGCTAGTGTTTCACCTGACTTTTTGATAGTTCATATTTTTTCCTAAAAACCTACAGCATCACTACAGTCAATTGCAGAGAAATGAATATTCAAATTTTCATTGAATTAATAATCTATGCTTTGGAATGAATCTTTACTCAACAAATGAGGAAAGCATATCAGCAGTGGAAGACTTGTTTAATTTTTCCTAATTTTTATGATATTTAGTACGGTTATATATATATTTACCATAGTCCCATCCAGGGTTGCCAACTATAATTTTAAAAAATCAGGGAGAATGAAAATAAAAAATCAGGATAAATCAGGATAGCTCATATTGGATTGTCTGAAAAGTTAATATCGATTTTTGGGAAAACAAAAACATCATTTTCAATCAACGCATTATAACTTAATTTTATATCCATAGTTCTGTTTCACAATCTTTCTCCATCTTTCACACAGCTTATTCTGTCCTACTAGAACATGTTTGCTTCCTCGTTGAAAGCTGCCGTGAGCCATACATGTGGGAAACAGGTTGCTTGGTAGTAGCTCATAATACAGAATCCATTTCAAATCCCACCAGAAACAGAGTATATCTTCCTTCGAACGGAGACCGGATATGTAAAAGAATTAATAAGCATGGTATAAGTCCTCGCATAAGCGCAAATGCTAGTGTTTCACCTGACTTTTTGATAGTTCATATTTTTTCCTAAAAACCTACAGCATCACTACAGTCAATTGCAGAGAAATGAATATTCAAATTTTCATTGAATTAATAATCTATGCTTTGGAATGAATCTTTACTCAACAAATGAGGAAAGCATATCAGCAGTGGAAGACTTGTTTAATTTTTCCTAATTTTTATGATATTTAGTACGGTTATATATATATTTACCATAGTCCCATCATTAAAGTTGATTCTACTATGAATCAGACAAACAAATTATATATAAAATCTTTTTATATTGACTGTGGATTCAAAAATTTTCTCTTGAATAAATTTACACTCTGAAACGTATTCCTACATTAATAACTCTGGGGACACATACACATTATCCTCAATAAAGCAATGTTATTCCTCAAACTTAATCTCGTTGTAATTTCATAAATTCGTCAGATAATCTGGTTTCATGAAATTTTCTAGCACTGTTTTGGAAAGCCACGAAACAATTGAGAGTAGAGATAAAAAAAGTTAGGTACACCTTTGCGTCTAGAGAATCTACCTTTATTTAAGATATACACAAGTGCGAACCGGAGAACTACCATGACAGAAAAATTTGGCATGGAAACCAGTATTGATTACGAACAATATAAAGAGTATAGAAATCAGGAAAAATCAGGATCATTTCAGAAAAATCAGGATAAATTGAGTGTTCGTCAGGATATCAGGGAGCGTGTTAAAAAGTCTGGGAAATCCTGAAAAATCAGGAAGGTTGGCATCTCTGATTGTAAGATTAAAATAAAAAATAAAAATAATTTGGATGTTTTTAAGTGTTTTTCTCATTAATCCGAATGATCTTTCCACAAGAACTTTATTTTTTCTCACAGAGCTCTATCGTACTGCCGACTACTATGAATTTGGTAAACTATCTAAATCCGATGTAAAGATAATCTCATATATTTCAAGATTTGAGAAAAAAATCTTTGTACAGCGCTATGCTCTAAATATACCGACAAAATCTAGACATATAAAGAACAAAATTTAAATAAATGTCAAAGCAGTAATGGGTCTCTAAATTCAAAATAAACTAAAAATGCCCAAAAGCCAAAACATAATTTTTTTTCGCGCAATCTTATCGCGCTCTTAAAACTTCAAAGAAAAATTACGCTACATGTGTAAAAACAGCACACACGAATGCATTTAAATAAAAGTTAGAGCAAAAGTGGGTCCAAAAGTAATATTTCTTCCAAAATTTCGAAAAATATGTATAAAATTCTGAAAAAAAATCACATATACCTAAAATAGACGTGGGAAGAAATTTGAATACAAACTAGAGTAGTATTGAATCTCAGAATAAAAAAAAATTTAAAATAAAAAAAAAATTAATTTAATTTCAATATTTTATTTTTTGATGAAGAAATTGTTTGAAAATATTGATCGATACACCTTAGTAAGATGTACTTTCAGTATTTTTTTTCCATATTTTTGTCTCAAAGCTATCGGAAATGGCGTGCAAAAAACGAGAAGGTGCATTTTTCACCATAGATCCTATAAGGACTCAAATATATGGTACTACCGCCAAAATGTTTTATTTAGTACTCTATACAATATTTCCATACAGCTGGTGATTTGGTTTGAGGGCACTTTTTACTCATTTAACCAGCCAGACCCTTTAGATATATAAAAAAATATGTTTTGTACCGCGCAACACTAAAAAATATCTGAAAAAAATCACACATATCTAGAAAAGCCGTTGGAACACATTTAAATATGAATTAGAGTAGTACTGAATCTATAAATCCCAAAAAAAAAATTTTTCAAAATTTCAATATTTTTTTTAGTACTTAAATTTTTGATAAAAAATTTTTTTTTATAATTTTTATTGATACAACGTAGTAAGATGCACATTCAGTATTTTTTTAAAATTTTTATCTCGAAGCTTTCGAGGATGGTGGGGAATAAACGAAAAAGTACGTTTTTCACTATAGATCCTACGTCAAACCACGTAAGGGTTCAAATAAACCGCCAAAATTTCTTATTTAACATTCTATACAATATTTGCCATACAGCTGGTGATTTGGTTTGAGGGCACTTTTTATTCCCTTACCCGGCCGGGCCCTTTCGTTTCATTCTAAAATATAAATTGAAATAAATATTACTGTCAACAATATTTATATCGTTAATTTTTTTCGATCCCTCGCAGAGTAGTCCATCTGCAGCCTCGTCGATTTTTTGAAACATTCCAACTCATGTTTGTAACTACACAAATTACCATTCTTCTATAGCATTTCATCGATTATACACTCGACAAAAAAAATTAAAGGAACAGAGTGCGAAGTCCAAAATTTTGAGTAACTTTTGACATGCTGTATTTTCGTGAAAAATCAACGCATACAGCTACATCATATACATGATATACATAATTTTAATGCTCCAACTTTCGGGTATTAGAACATTTTACATTCCTAATTTTGTTTTGGTGTGTAGGTATAGTAGGCAACAATATCGGGAAGAAATAAAAAATCGACAATTTTTTGCTAACCAACTCCAGTCTTCAGAAAACATACGCAGCGCTTCGCTTGAATTTTATTTTCATCAGCACGCGTTCAAAGCAAACACGTGTTCTCTCTTGGTGCGAAGAACACGAAACTCATAAACACGACAGCGCAAAATGTACCCGGCACAGAATTCAGATACTAAACATCTCTTCTCACTTGTGTGATGCGCGCACAATAAATCAAATTCTAGCACCCATTTGACGTAGGATTACGTCTTCCGGGAACATATTGGGGGTACGAATTGAAAATCGAAAATCGAGTACATCGTGAAAGTTGTCCAATTTCAAACGCTTATTGCTCAGTCATTTCATGATAGATTGATTAAATTTTTCGGTCAATCGATTTCGGCACTCCATAACAACTTTTTATATTGAATAAAATAATATATGTCATGAAACTAACTATAGAAGAATTGAAAAATCTCAACCCCTATACTAACGGAAATACCCTCTTCTGATTGGTCGAAATTGACGACACATGCTGCGATTCCCTAACAGAGACATCATCATCAAGCTGTCTGCGGGAAATCGGCATTGCAAATACATGAAGGTAGGGGGAACTTTTGTTCCTACCGAAGTGTGTTCCCTAACAGAGATATCAGAACCAAGCAACCTGGAGGGAATCGACATTGCAAATACATGAAAGTAGGGGGAGCTTTTGTTCCCACCGAAATGTGTTCCCTAACAGAGTCATCAAAACCAAGCTGCCCGGGGGAAATCGGCATTGCAACTATATGCAAGTCAAAGGCATTTTTATATTGCAAGTAAGGTGAGTGATACGATTAATTCTAGCAAATAAATCTTAAATTTGCAACTTTAATGTTGGTTGCTTCGTGAAATTGCATATCAATGATCAGGTATTGTGAAAAATTTAGCACAAGTGTAAGCGTAAATGGTAGCAGTTGTGTTAAAAAAAAATATAGAAAAATTGAGAATTATGTTGGGTATTGGTAATTATCTTGTATTACATGTGAGGGCGCTGACAACCAAACATTTCATCTGTGTTTCGGAGCGTGCTCATTAGCCAAAGCGCAAGTGTATAAAAGGAGTGGGAGCTCAACTGGGTACAAAAATCTTGTTGCGCATCAGCACCGAGTAGCATACTGAAGACTGACCAACTCAATAGCAAATTCATATAACCTTATCAACCAGCTCTCATTTTGTTTCTTGAACTTTTTGTAGGACCTTTCCATACAGAGATATTTCTGTTTGAATGAAGAATTACCTTCTCGTATTTGATGATGAACAATCCAATAAATAATGATCGCACCGCAAATCGAAAGGCGGGTTTGAAAACTCCAATAAATTCTATACAAAGTTAATGTATTGCTTTGAATAAAAAAATGATTGAAATTTTTCGCATCGATTTAAAAAAGGCCAAAAACAGGTGTTTTGTGGAGTTTTAGAAAATTTTTGCAAATATTGCAGTTCCCAGCTTCAACAACATCAAGCTCAATTGTCCCATGTTGATATTCCAGGCATAACTGTCCCACCATTAATTTTTTCATAAATCCATAATAAATGAATCTGTTCAAGTACAAAATTTCAGCAGGGCAAATGCACTCATTTCTGATATGGAAGAACGAACTAAGTTTCAAATAAAAAGAAAAAAAAGTATAACTGTCCGCCATGAGTTTTTGAACCCGTAATCAAGCTTGATTGATTCAAGTGAGGGGAACTTTTATCATTTCATTAATATGTTGGTATTATAAATAAAATTGTGAATTGTTGTATATTATGTTGTATTAAATGTTGTATATTTCATCTACATTTCATCTATATTCATCACAAAGTTACAGTCTTCCAAAAGTCCCCTAACGTAATCTTTATGATATGTCAGCTCGATCAGATCAATTCAGAATGATTCTAAATTTTCATCTTCAAACCCCCAATTACTAGTTAACGCTGAAATACTTTTTCTTAAGTAAAACTAAATAATATTTTTCACGACTTCAACTGTCAGCATAAGAAATAAGCACAGCAGTACAAAAATCCCTCTAGATATGGAATTTCTTATGTTTTTCCCTGAACTACAAATGAGACGATTTATTAAATAAGAATTTCACAACAATGCACAATGGTCCAGGAGAGCTTCAGCTTGAGCTTGTGTAGACTGTACAATTCGTAGTTGCTCTCCGTGATTGACTTGAACCAACCAATTGCACAAAGTACACACAGAATGACGCTTGGGATTAGCAAATCATTCTCGTTATGCACTTTTCGGTGATTCGAGCTTTAAATGGTCAATAACGACGCCGGCCACGTCCTTACAGTCACCAAGGGAAGGGAAGGAATGTTAGTATGATATTCTCCGCCCGAAGGCCAGAAGGGTCGCCTCTATAGCGTGGTTCCCTAGCGTTTATCAAGGAAGGAATAGTTATTAGTGAGAAGGGTTAACAATCAGGATTCACAGCGGTATGTGATGCGATTCTATAAACGCGGACTCTCAACCTCTCGATGAAGCGGAATAGCGTAAATCGAACGCTTTCAATCAAGAAAATTTATCATGCGTCATACTTTTCAATTCTTCATATATTTTAACCTGAACGAACCTAAGCAACCTGGAAACATCTCCACAATAAAACGGACCTACAATATATATCGTGGCATATCGCATCGCTGACTTTCTAATTTTCCACAAATTTTGATTACCGACGACGGAGATATTCGTGAGAACAATGTACAATGGTACAGGAGATGTATTTCAGTGAAAATTAGCATTTAGAGCTCGACATTTATTGTATAGACAAAAACTTCGACAAAGTTATTACGCTCATTTTAATGTTATCAAAAAATAGGATGACCAAAATTGTCGATAAAATAAAAAATCTAACTTTCTTATCTTTATAGATAGAGGTAAACATAATTCGACAATGTTGTAGTCCCAGTTATTTGAGGCATCTGTGGAGAACAAAATTTTTTTCTATCTCTTGAAATAATCGATATATCGCCTTTTTTCTATGTTACGTTAGGATCACCAGGAAAAAACTGTTTTTTTTGCTCTAACTTTTATATTTTAAATTCTACATACAAATTGTCTTCGGAAAACTTTTAGAGCTTACTAATACAAACATTTTGCGAGTTTTTGATGTTTCTTCCCAAAAAATACGCTCTCTTCAATTGTTTGTCATTCTTTCTGGGGCAAACATAACAAACATAATAAAATGGGTAGGTTATATCTATGATATAACCGCAAGGTTGACGTGGAACTACCTTAGCTTAGCAATCATTCGTTTGTATTGATTAAATTCTTGATTGAATGAAACAGTTTCAAAATTCAATTGAGTTCAATATATTTGCTCTGTGAGTGAAAAAAATGAACAAATGCCATGTAAAGTCAATTCATTTATTGTGATTGATTGTTCTTCGTTACAAGTAAATTTAATGACGGACCTTTTACGTTTGGTATGATGACTAGAACAAAATATATGTACGGAAGAATTATCAAACGTTTGATGAACCAGCCTAAGGCTGAAAATCTTTCCAATAAAGACAAAAAAAAATATCAAACGATTATTTTATTTTACATTTCCCTCTGAAGTTTACAAAAGTGTACATACTTCTCGAATCTCGAATTTGCTTGAAACTGGGAAGTTCATTCGCTTCTAGTGTCTGCACGTTCCAGGTTCCTAAGTTTAGAAGATCATGTTAGGACAGACATATTCCACTCTGCACAAAGGCAAGCGAGGACAAAAGTACTCGCAGTTTGCATTTATTTGCAGAGCCGATTTCCCCAGAAACATCGGTTTTGAAGTCTGTGTTAGGGAAACACATTTCAATCGGAACAAAAATACCCCCAATTAGTATGAATTCGCAATTCCGATTTCCCCACGCTCCATGGATTTGAAGTCTGTGTTAGGGAAACAAATTCCAATCGGAACAAAAATACCCCCGACTTGCATGAATTTGAAATACCGATTTCTCCAGGTACCTTGATTTAGAAATCTCTATTAGGGAACACATTTCGGTGGGAACAAAAGCTCCCCCTACTTTCGTGTGTTTGCAATGCCGATTTCGCTGCTTGGTTTTAAAGTCTGTGTTAGGGAACATTTTTCGATGAGAACAAAAGTCCCCCTACTTTCATGTGTTTGCAATGCCGATTTTCCCAAGGCTGCTTGGTTTTGATGACTATGTTAGGGAAACCGTAAATCGGGCCAATCAAAACGATGCAGTTAGGGAGTTTAGATAACGCCTAATATTTTACAGTTATTCAATTGTTTATCTAATTTATTTTTTTTTTTATCTTCGCTTATTTTTCGTCGGCCTATTTCCGCCACTTTAGTGCCAATCACCGACATCAGGGAGGCGACTCCACCTGTTCCTACCTATCAGACTCAACAACTCATGAGCCGGGCCAACTTCTTTTACTTCCGCTCCGAAGGAAGACGTAACCAGAGATTTTTCGCCTCAGAAAATCCCAACGACGCCAGCTGGGATTGAACCCAGGCCGATCGGATTGTGAGGCTGTTACGCTAACCATACAACCACTGGCGCCGTCATCTGTTTATCTAATGAAAAACAACATTTTGTTAGTTGCGATAGATTCGTAGAAATATTCCCTATCAATTGATGCAAACATTTCTCCTATCCAGTACGAAATGTTCGAGCTATAAGCATTCGAAATCATACATTTTTTCCTGCATGTTCTGTGTTTAGGTTTTCATTTTACCCTCCATATATTCCGGTTAGACGTAGTCCCACGTCAAAACATCAATAACATTGAGTAGAATTAAGATATTGACAAGTTCTGCATCGCAAAATGTTGGAATTGACATGCTCAAAAAGTCGTACAAAGACAGTTTTGATGTAAAATTTGAAATAAGAAAGTTAAAGTAGAAAAAACCCGTTTTTTCATGGTCACCCTAATGCAACTTAGAAAAAAGCGCTAAATCGATTATATTAAAAGATAGAGAAAAGCTTTGTTCTACAAAGTTATTTAAAATAACTGAGACTACATCATTTTCGAACTGTGTTTATCTCTATCTATAAAGATAAGAAAGTTATTTTTTTTTATTTCATCGAAAATTTTGGTCACCCTATTTTTGATAACATAAAAATGAGCGCTCTATCATATGTAACAACTTTGTTGAAGACAGTTTTTGTCTAAAGAACAAATATATCCCACAAAGTTGTTTTTGTCGCTTTCTATCTATGTTGCATTAGGGTAACCATGAAAAAATGGGGTTTTTAATCTAACTTTTATATTAAAAATTCTACATCAAAATTGTCTTCGTACGACTTTTAGAGCTTATCAATACCAACATTTTGCGAAGCAGAACATGTCAATATCTTAATCCTACTCAAAGTTATTGATATTATTTTACCCAAAAACTCATGATTTCAATTTTAATTTACTCAAACACAAAAAACAACATAGTTTTGAAAATCACATACTGTATAGAGTGAAATTTTTTCTTTAAAATTCCGTCAACATACATTTTTTAGACTTGCCCCAGAAAGAATGACAAACAAATGAAAAGAGCGTGTTTTTTGGGAAGAAATATCAATAAATTCGAGTGAAGTTGAGATATTGACAAGTTCTGCATCGCAAAATGTTTGTATTAGTAAGTTCTAAAAGCCTTCTAACGACAGTTTGTATGTAGAATTTGAAATGTAAAAGTAAGAGCAAAAAAAACAATTTTTTTCCTGGTGACCCTAACGTAACTCCCACCTTTTTGATGCGTAATAATGCATGGTGGGACATTTTCTGTCCCACCCAGAAATATTAGAATAGCTACGCGCTCATAATTTTTTTTCGGAACCTTTTTACTTAAACTCGTTGGCAACACCATTAGCAAATATCAGAAATGTACTCGATTGCGTTGGCAAAGTTTATCATCATATGACAAGTTCATCAAGTGTTGAAACCAAAAAATTCTAGTAGTGCAGCTTTATTTAGTGATATTGTGAGAAAAATATTAAAAGTATGTCTTTTTTTTATTATACATTACTTCTATATAAGAAACTAAAATAATTTTTAAGAAAAATAGAATCTTTATCCCTTATTTTTTTTTTTGTAAATGATGACAGTGTGGTGGGACTTTATTTAGCCTACTTCAGATGAATCTGAAAGTAATGAAATAGAAAAAAATGCACCAATTCACAATAGAAAAACATTTGCCGAAAAGTCTCCAAAATTGAGTTATAACGGAACCACAACACCAGCGGGATCATTTTCTTCAAATGTTGGGCCGACTCAAGATATTGCAAACCTGCAAGATCCAACACCTTATGACGTGATCTGTCAATTTAAAACTGACGAAATTATTGACTCCATCGTTTTTCAAACCAATTTATATGCAGAACAACAAAATAATAGATACACTCCAACTAATGAACAAGAAATTCGCGCGTTTATTGGTATAAATTTTATAATGGGAATAAATCCACTCCCCAGTAATAGAGACGCTTGGAGCACTATACCTTATTTATGCAATGAATACATATGTCAATTAATGACTGTAAATCGTTTCGGTTGGCTTCTAAGTCACATTTATATAAATGATAATATGTTGATTCCAAAGAGAGATACCATCAATTATTACAAACTATATTAAATTCGTCCATTTTTGAAAAAGATTCAAGAAAATTTCGAGAAGAAGCTTAATCCAGGTCAAAGTCTCGCGATCGATGAATCGATGATAAAATTTAAGGGGCGTAGTTCAATGAAACAATATCTTCCGAATAAACCAATCAAAATTAATGCTTGCGATGTAATTAATAAAACGAGAAAAAAATGCTTAGGTTTAGTAAAAATATCAAACATCGAGGAGAATATGAATCATTAGTAAGTGATACGGGAAACATTGCCACTAAATGGGTGGGCAATAAAGAAGTTATCATTGTTTCAAATTTTCCCCATCTTCCGTCTGCGCGTTATTGCCGCGAGAATAAAAAAATGCAGCATTACCAACCATAAGATCAGGACAGAATCACCGGGGGTTCGACGTCAATGACCCGAAACAATGGCGACCTTCAACTCGATAATGTGCACACCGCATAATCAATTAAATGCGATCGGTCAGAATGGGCGACACGCCTCAAAGAACTTTATTATCAGTCCCAGCGTAACAGATGCGGAAATCATCAGACTTGCTCTCGTTGACGAGCATTCTGGAGGAACCCAGGGAAATCCATCGAGGGGTGCAGTAGAAAGACCGGGCAGAAGGTATGAAAACATGGAATTTCCCTTTCATTACAGGGCAAAAGCACCGAGAATGACCGAGTTCAAGGAAAACGTGTAATAAATTGTCCCTACCAGGGTTGAATTCCGTGCTCCAAATTTTATTATGAACTGTGATCTTTACATTTCTAAAAAAAATTCCCGCTGAAGATTATCTGAAATCTACGATCTGAACCTAACGAAGACAATTTCTTAATTCTTAGATATCGAAAGGTCGAGAGGCATCCTCTGTGTGCCAATACCAAATTGATGACGTTAATAGTGGGTTGGAACGCCGGGGATGCATTAAGCGTGCAATAAACTTAACAAGCAACCTACCTGTTTTCGTTGTGCATGTGATAGTTCAGTGCTTTGGCCATCAGCATCGCTACCATCGGTCGGATCGCTTTTCCCTGGCCGTCGAAGTAGTACACGGCGATCTTTTTCAGCTCTTGGTGGTTGGTGGCACGATTTATTTCCTGGGAACAACAGAAAAAAATGAAACGAGAAGAAAAGATTCTTCAATTTGCTTGTTTTCGGGACTATCGGGCTGCTGAAAACGACACTTCTTAATGTCTAGAACACGACCGATTCGGGATGCGTTGGCAGTTAAACCGGTTCCCAAGAGACAAGCGGACCAATAACGCACGAGAATCTTCGGAGACATTTCAACTGATTATGCCGCCAAAAACGAGACCGGTTGCAACACCGGGGGGCCTCGGAAAAAGAAAACAGATCCGGTTTGTATCATCCCGAAACGAACGACACAAAATCTGGATTGTGCAAAGTTCAAAGACTGGTCATATAAATCACAGCATTAGCGAGACGATCGGGGTGGTTTTTTTATCGATGGATCCACCAAGTCTGCACTCTAGAGCTCAAGGTATTGATTCAGCAGCTAGAACCGAGCAAATATTTGCTATTCTCAGCGCCGAAATAAAAGTCAATGTACGTGGATGGTTAAATTGCCCGAAGATCACCCAAGAAGGAATTCCCCACTTGACCCAAGTTCTGATTAAATCGAGAAAGAGGCTCAGAGGAAGTAGAACCATCATGTGAAAAACGTCACAGCTGATCAAACAGACGTCAAGCAAAGAATTCCCGCAGCAGGGGTTGACAAGCTCCCTCCGAAACAGATTCTGTTTACGTACAATCGGCATTCGAGGCGGTGTGTTTGGTATACGCATTTGATATTTGGAATTATAATCGGTTTGTTTTCGATATGAAACGATACGATTCCAAACTAGTAATTCTTCAACCTGTTTATTGATGGCACGTGGTTTTTGAGCCAGACATAGGTATAATCATAAAACACGTTAATGAATTCATGGAACCTTCTTATATTAGTTTTCGTTTTAATGGATATTCTAATTTTATTTCCAAAAACATAATTGTTACGCTTGCCTTAGAAAGGATTGTTAAAATACTCTGATTTTAAAAACGATTTCTGAGAAGGGGGTATGAAGTTTAGTGCAGAGCATCTGCTGCGTCGACCATGTCTATTTATTTTTAACTATACAGCCAGTTTGTTTTTTACGCGGTTTTTGACGTGGGACTACGTCTAACCGGAATATATGGGGGGTAAAATGAAAACCTAAACACAGAACATGCAGGAAGAAATGAAAGATTTCGAATGCTTATAACTCGAACATTTCTTACTGGATCGGAAAGATGTTTGCATCAATTGATAGGGAATACGCTTCTATCGCAATTAATAAAATGTTGTTTTTCATTAGATAAACAATTGAATAACTGTAGAATGTTAAGCGTTGTCTAAACGCGCTAAGTGCCTCGTTTTGGTTGGCCCGATTTACGGTTTCCCCAACACAGCCATCAAAACCAAGCAGCCTTGGGGAAATCGGCATTTGCAACATGAAAGTCGGGGGTATTTTTGTTCCGACTGAAATGTGTTCCCTAACACAGACTTGAAATCCATGGAACGTGGGGAAATTAGCATTAAAAATACATGCAAGTCGGGGGCATTTTTGATCCGATTAAAATGTGTTTGCCTAACACAGACTTCAAAACCAAGATGTATGGGGGAATCGGATTTGCAAATAAATGCAAACTGCGAGTACTTTTGTACTCGCTTATCTTTATGCAGACTAGAATAGGTTGCCTCAACACGGTCTCCTAAACTTAGGAACCTGGGGAAATCGCGCAGACACTGGAGGCGAATGAACTTTGAAGTTAAAAGCCTCTATAGTATAAAAAGTAGAAATTGAAGTTGTTTATTCATGCAAGCCGGGGGTACTTCTGCACCCGCATGTTTTTTTGCACTCCAAAAAGTGTTTTCCTAACACCGATTACAAAAGCGGGTTCGAACACGTTTTGGCTGGCTTATTCAAGATTGCGTTGAACGATATGCCTTCATATCTTTTGATCACTGAATTTCTACGCATTACGCATTTTATGATTAGGCAAAATGTTGATAGCCATTTGCTGCGATAACGCCTATTGATGAAACAATAAGCGTTCAACGTACATGTCAAAGTCGAAACTGAGTACCTGAAGTTCATCAAATCAAGCAAATTCGCGGTTCGAGAAGTACGTACACTGGAGAGATGCAAACTTCAGAAAAGAATCGTTTGATAATTCACATATTTTGTCCCAGGCATCGTACCACAGATTGTCATTAAATTTACTTGTAACGAAGAACATAATCTATCACAATGCTTGAATTGACCTCACATGGCATTATACAATCTTTTTACTCACAAAGCAACTATATTGAATTCAATTGAATTCGGAAATTGTTTCATTCAATTAGAATGATTAAATTTTATAAACAAATGATTGCTAAGCTAAGGTAGTCCCACGTCAACCTTGCGGTTATATCATAGATTTAACCTACCCATTTTTTAAGACATTTTTAAGGCGGATTTTCCAACGTTTTTTTTACGCGGATTTTCAAATTAACGCGTATTTTTTACGCGGATTTCCCAATTAACGCGATTTTTTATATGCTGTAAAAAAAATACCAGTGCAATATCACATCTCTCCCTCAGCTCACATTTCTCTCCTATAATCCCTCAGAGCATATTACGGTAATGAGTGCTTGTAACGAAGCTTAGCGCTTATGAAGTAAATTAGTGCCGCACCTTATCACGATTCTTACGTGGATTTTAGGTGTTGGGTAACAGGGAGCTCACCGGGCGGTACAACGGGACGGGGTTTTTACAGGCAGCGATTCGTGAATGTCTTTCCCTGTCTACTTAGCTCTGGACGGTCCAACAGTGGTGCTACACGTGCATCGGAGTGTACAAATCACAAGGGAACAACCTACTAGCAACAGCAGATGACCTCATTCGTGAGAAAAACCGCACTTAGCTACCAGTAACCAACTAGATTGCAGGAAAAAAACAACGGGTTTTCGGAAGCGAGCAACACTCAACTTTTTACTTCCGTTTTACGTAAGGATAGTCCCATTTGATATCTATTATTAGGTGACATGGTTTCTTTTACACGGATTTTCCAATTAACGCGGTTTTATACGCGAATTTTCCAATTGAGGCGGTTTTCTAACGCGGTTTTTTTACGAGGTACGTATCCCCCGCGTAAAAAAACTGGGTGTACAGTGATTACATGCCAACCCGATATAGTCGGGGTGGTCAATCAATTTAAATTTTTGAATTCCCGCATTTTTTCCCGCATGATATCACGACATTCTCGTCTCTCAAAAATGAAAATTTAATAGGATTGTGCCGCATTTTTTCCCGCATGATATCACGACATTCTCGTCTCTCAAAAATGAAAATTTAATAGGATTGTGTCGTTAGTTAAAAGTTGATTTTTGAAGCCGGAATTGCAAAAATATTTTTACTTCACTATTCCAAAGCTCCGCATGTGACAAAAAATTGGACGGTGTGTCTCAGCAACAGATTTCGGTTTGTATGGTTCAGGAGATACGGACGAGATTGACTCTGGAATATATGCATATATGCATAATACCCTCTATGAACAGTTCCTGAGATGAACCAAAAATCCATAATGCGACTCCTCAATACAATCGAAATTCTACAAGTAGTATGATGTAAGTCTAATCAAGTAATTAAGTTACTTGAATCAAATCTCATATTGAACACAATTGTCCATACAATTGTTTATCGACGAATACTTCCAAGCATAACTCCGTCCGTTTCTTCGCTATATCCGAAAAGTTGGAAATTACAACCGGGTTAATACACGTTGGGTAACGAATGTTGGGATATGTCAAAGATTATCGCATGCACAATTTCTTTAGAAATCCGCTGTAGAACTCACGACAGGTGGTACGAAATATTAGGACATCTTTATCGAAATTTCTTCATCTTGGTACACCAAAAAGAAAGCGTTTCAATGCGCTAATACACATACAGTAACATTTTAGAGCGCCAAAATCCCGATTTTTTCCGCATTTTTCCCGATGGATTTTGATTCCCGACTTTTTCCCGCATTTCCCGAATGGGTGGCCACCCTGTATAGTGCTTCTCACCTTTTCGTAAAAAAAACCGTTTTTTCATGGTTACCCTAATGCAACTTAGATAAAAATCACTAAAAACAACATTGTGGGAGACATTTATTCTTTAGACAAAAACTGTCTTCGACAAAGTTGCTATCATATGCTCATTTTTATGTTATCAAAAATAGGGTGACCAAAATTGTCGATGAAATAAAAAATCTAATTTTCTAATCTTTATAGATAGAGGTAAACATATTTCGACAATGTTGTAGTCCCAGTTATTTGAGACATTTTGTAAAACAGGGGTTTTTTTGTCATAACCGATATAGCGCATGTTTTCTAAGTTACGTTAGGGTCACCATGAAAAAAATGTTTGATTTCTCTATATAATATGTGATTTTCAAAACTATGTTATTTTTTGAGTTTGAATAAATTGAAATTGAAATCATGAGTTTTTGGGTAAAAAAAATCAATAACTTTGAGTAGGATTAAGATATTGACAAGTTCTGCTTCGCAAAATGTTGGTATTGATAAGATCTAAAAGTCGTACGAAGACAGTTTTGATGTAGAATTTGAAATATAAAAGTTAAAGCAAAAAAAAAACGTTTTTTCATGGTTACCCTAATGCAAGCGCCAAAAACAACTTTGTGGGAGATATTTGTTCTTTAGACAAAAACTGTCTTCAACAAAGTTGTTACATATAAAAAAACTAACTTTCTTATCTTTATAGATAGAGATAAACATAGTTCGACAATGTTGTAGCCCCAGTTCTTTTAAACAACTTTGTAGAACAAAGCTTTTTTCTATCTTTTGATATAATCGATTTAGCGCTTTTTTTCTAAGTTGCATTAGGGTGACCATGAAAAAACGGGTTTTTTTGCTATATTTCACATTCTACATCAAAACTGTCTTCGTATGAAGAGCATATTTCACTCTACATGATGTGTGATTTATGTTCCAAGTTATTTTTTGTGTTTGAGTAAAATAAAATTGAAATCATGAGTTTTTGGATGAAAAAACATCAATAACTTTAAGTAAGATTAAGATATTGACAAGTTCTGCATCGCCAAATGTTTGTATTAGTAAGCTCTAAAAGTCTTTCAAAGACAGTTTGTATGTAGAATTTGAAATATAAAAGTTAGAGCAAAAAAACAGTTTTTTTCATGGTGACCCTAACGTAACTGTATACGGGAGATGGGGGTAAGACGGACATGTTAAGGAAAACTTCAGTTGTATCTTTGGAAACTCATGTTTTCAAAAATTCAAAAGCCGTTTTTATACAGTTCAATATACTGGTTTTCGAAATAACTGGCCAAATGTTTTATAAAAATGTGTTTTTCCATGTTTTTGCTGAAATAAAAACAAGCCGAAAAGTACAACATTTTTATCGGTGCGGGTATAATGGACATGTAGTGGGGGGGATATGGACAGGTTCATAATATACGAAGCGTAGAGGTTTATCGCTCGCGAGAGGAATAATTTCACTCTCTCTAAGTGTTTGTGCGTCCAGTAACTGAAATAGAACAAAAAGAGAAAGCAATATAAAAAAGAGTGCTATCCCTTCTTCCCTTCACTTTTCATCATGCATTGGATGTGATTATGGATATGACTGTCCATTTCACCGATTTGAGATGTCTTCATTTTATTATATTTTCTGTATCAAACATGTATTCCATGTAACGGAGAAATATGTTATTTGCAAGTAATTGAAGAATCTTGAACGAGAATTGTGTCTGAAAATAATTTGATATTATAATGACGAGTTTTGGTAGAAGTACAGCGCGGACTCGATTATATACAGTTTCTGATTTTTTTTTCACTGTATATAATCGAGTCAACAAAAAAAACTGGTTTTTTTGCATGTATTTCTCGTTTTATGAAATAAAACCTGAATTTGATTTTTTATTCATCCCCTTAACACCTTTCTCACATGAAAAAAATAAATTTGTCTAGATTCTCTCAGGAGATCTTTCTACGCATATGTTAGAATTTCAACAATGACAGAGTTATAGAACTTTTTTTTTTGTTTCGGACTCTGTTACCTCAAATTGGCTCTACAATACAAAGTACGCTGCGGAAGACTTTTTAATGATTCGAATTTTTAATGATTCGGTTGCTTTCATTTGAAAGATGAAATTTAGTACAGAGTATAGTAGCGGAACATGTAAATTAGTGGATTTTAATAGCATTTTGGAAGTGAAAAATTTAAAAATTAATAATTTTTAATGTGTAATTATTCATTTCATCCTAAAAATTTACATTAAACTAAATTGTTTCTATCAATTAAATTGAAGCTCTTTAACCGCTCTACAATTTGTTCTTTGACACTCTACTTCTATCTTTCCTAATTTGGCTTTTCTATTACCAATATAAACAATTTCTGGTGAAAATTCAAGCAAAATCTTCAAAAATCACGATTTTCACCCCACTGTACATGTAATAGACACTTAAATTACACCTTAACGGTACATTTCTTCTTGAAATAAAATATTTTTTTTTTCCAAACTGTATATAATCGAGTCCGACCTGTACTAGGAAATTTTAGTAAAAGGAAATTGTGAAGGGACAATCAGAAGGTCAATCAATGAACAGTTGAACACATGAACGTTCGTTTAGTAAGAAAACGTGAATGTTTGAATGTATTGATAACAAAAAAAAACATTTCGGATGGGACGAAGTTTGCCGAGTCAGCTAGTTTTATATAAAAACACTTCGAATAATATAGTGTGAAGAATATGGAGAACACAGATTTCACAACAACAACTTTATTTATATCCAATTTAATATCCAAGTATCTCTTTGGACGTCAATGATTATTCCTTAATTTACATATCTTCTCGTGGAAGCTAAAATGTAAGTCTCAAGATGAATATGGAAACGCACCAAACAACTATTGTGATGTTAAACATGAAATCAAGAATGGGAATGACAGTGACTAATTTTTGTACAGTTCTTAGATAAGATATTGTTAAAAATGCACAGAATTTTTAGTTGATTTTCAAATGCTGGCAAATTTTACAATACAACGAACCACATCCATAATGCGTTTATTCTTTTCTTCATTCACTTTCCATGCCTCACATTTGACGCCAAAGTTTTCCAATAAAATCCGTTCGTTAACATTCCACAAATCCGCTAAATCTTCCACCAAGATTTCCTTCGACGAAAACCAGCTCCAATGTTCGAGAATCATTTTTATGCAAAACGAAACAGGATTGTGGAATATCCCGTGGAACGACTGATGACGCAAATCGTGATATTTTTGGGTTCATTCTTGACGGTGTTTTATGTTTGTGTGTATTTTTTTGGCTTGTATTTTAACTACCGATGCTGCGTTCTTGTTAAAAAGTTTTGCAGTAACGTCGATGGAGGTGACGTTCTGTGTTTCGTGTTGGAAATAATCAATATTGTGTGGGAATAATGAAACTCACGATGAAAGATATATGAAGGGATTCACCTTGAAACACATTCCATTTTATTCCATCAAATGATCTACAAATATATTATTCATATATTGAAACTATGAAACTTTATCTGAAGAGAAAATTCTAAATAATACTTCTATCAAATTTTGAAAATTTGAAAGAAAACTTAAAGATAATATGAACGTTTATCTTTTATTTTAAACTGCAAATAATGAATTGTAGAATAGGGAAACAGTGATCTTTGTCTGAGCTATGTCCCAGGAAAATAATTTTGGATTGGTTTCAAAACTACCATATATAATTTTCCCGTGTCCATTACGCATTCCGGTTCGCCCTAAGTTCCAAAGAGTTCAAATTCCAAAAAAATATGCCAAGATTTAGTCGGCGTGATCATTATTTTACCTACCTGTCTAATATCTTCGAATATGTATTTAAGCTCCTCGTCCAATAGAATGTAGGGGTCGATGTTGTACTCCCGGATAGGGCCGGCTGGCTGCTGTGTGTGGACGGAGCTGTAACCTCGCATGCAGGGATGTGTGACTGGCGGAAGGAGATGTGAACTGCATGGCTGAAAGTGAGAAAAGAAAAAAAAATATTTATATTTTTATGTTTCATTGATTTTCGAACGGGATAATTGCGTGGTCATCCCCGAACATACAACTTCCAATAAACATTTTTCCAAAATTTATACAATATTGACTGCATTCATGCAGTCCCAATGTGGAAGTATGTGTACATGCAAATCATTAACAAAAACCGCAGAGGAAAAACGTGAAGCTATCTCACCCAGTGCCAAACGAAGCAGGTGTTCCCATAAACGTAAAATGAGTTTCATTGCCTCCTCCCACTGCTTTCGCTTCCTTTTATCAGCCGATTGATGTGACTCCCACAGGGCCGGCAAGCAATTCATTCATTCATTCGCACTTAAATCAATGTGGTCAACGTTATACCCACCACCTGCCCCACCCTGCGGCTTGTATCGACATCAATCATTCATCCAATGGACACGGCAGTTGAGCTATCGAGCACAAATCTGACGCGGCGTTGGTCAATTAATTAGATAAAGCCACGTAACTCAATTTATGCATAAAATATGACGTTATGAATTGTCCGATGATTTGACAGCTTAATTTGGATGTTCGACTCGGTAAAAAAAAAATTCCAAAACATAAATAACGTCAAAATATTGGTAAACCCCAACCCTGCCAACTGAACCATCTGAGCGTACAACTTTGACGGACCATTTAGTGTAATAAAATATTATCTCAACAAAAACCGCGCACCGACCATTATGAGGTAATTTTACTCTCACTTTCCTGAACCCCTTTATTGCCAGTGTTCATTCATGTTTTTCTTCTATTTTCGTCAAACGTAGACCACCCTACGAGGGTGGTAATTAGCGAAGCTAATGTTTTACGGCGTGAAAACCAAACATCGCAAGCCATAGGCATTATCAACCGCACTAATTGTGAAATATGATTTCCGAAAGTATGATTGGGAGACGACGTAAGTCGAGATTCGTTAAATAAAATGAGACCCATGTAAACGATAACTGTATTGCCATTCCAGAATATACGCTAACTTGGTGCTTACAGAAACACCAATTATCGCCACAATAAATATAATTGATTTCAGTCTCACTAAATCATTGCGCAATACTCCGTCTTCCACTGCCTCAATGGTCAGGGAAAACCCGAAACCCGAAATAAAAAGTAATTCAAAATACACACAGATAAAAAAGAGTGAGTGAAGTAGTACGAAGCAACAAAGCAACAAAAAAAAACCAAATCTCGTACCCCTCTTTGAACGTAATTCTTTCAACAACGATGATTGGTTGAAACTAATAACAATGATAATAATAAATGAGTTGGAAGGAGAACGAAACATAGTGAAAAAAAAACTTTAAGAATGATTGCTGTTAGCGCCACTGCTTTAATTTGACGGCAATTACGCCCCGCGCCGCTTCGTCACGAGACAAAATCGTAGTTGTTTGCCAAATTCAGAAAGACCCACTGGCCCACTGAGTATCAGCGCCGTTTGAAAGGTTTTGGACACAGTGAAGGAGTTTAGAATGCTCAACAATGTTCACATACGATTACAGCAGAATTTCAGAACCGTCTGATGTAGTTTTAGAACTATAGATTGACATACACTTCATAATATATATCTTTATATATACAAATAAAATGTTGTCTGTCTATCTTTCTGTCTTTCTGTCTTTCTGTCTTTCTGTCTTTCTGTCTTTCTGTCTTTCTGTCTTTCTGTCTTTCTGTCTTTCTGTCTTTCTGTCTTTCTGTCTTTCTATCTTTCTGTCTTTCTGTCTTTCTATCTTTCTATCTTTCTGTCTTTCTGTCTTTCTGTCTTTCTGTCTTTCTGTCTTTCTGTCTTTCTGTCTTTCTGTCTTTCTGTCTTTCTGTCTTTCTGTCTGTCTGATTCTTATGGACTCGAAAACTACTAAACCGATCGACATGAAAATTGGTATGTAGGGGTTTTTGGGGTCGGGGAAGGTTCTTTGGATAATTTTAAGATAAGAGGGGGTTCGACCTCTCTTTCTCTAAGGGGGGGCTGCCACACAAATGAAACACGAATTTCTGCATTATTCGAGAATTAATCAAGCAAACGAAACCAAATTTGGCATGTGGAGGTTTTGAGGTGCAATAAATGGGGCTACCATACAAATGAAACAAAAATGTCTGCATAACTCGAGAACTATTCAAGCTAATGGAGCCAAATTTGACATGTGAAGGTTTTAAGGGGTAAGAAACGTTTTTCCTCCCCCCTCTCTTAGGTTGCTGCCAAACAAATGGAACACAAATTTTTGCATAACTCGAAAACTAATTAAGAAAATGGAGCCAAATTCAGCATATGAAGGTTTTAGGGGGCAAAAAACGTTTCTATAGTAAATAGGAGGAGTGTTACATCCCAGTACACTTCAATTATTGGTTTTATCGATTGTGTATCGTGTCAGTAACCTATATTTGCGATCGCGAGAAAACAGCTTTTTTACGGTCAATTATATACAAGTAACGCGCTATCTTCGTGTCTAAAAGTCAATTGCCACAAATATTTGTCCTTGAGAAAGGAATTTGATTCGAACTACATTTATATTGTTGTGTATGTCTCCGCGCTTCTAATGGTTGATGCTGAGAGAATTTCGAAGGAAAACAAGAAAAATAGGAAAAAACGGGTGGGTTACATCGGAGACATAACCGAAGAGTCGTAAGACTACACCAATGGCTGTCAATCTAAATATTTTGTATTGTTTTCATTTGTTCGAAATTTTCAATTGATAATGTGACTTGTGCATAACGTAGTCTTCCCGGGAAATTAATTGACTCGGAAAACTAAACTCTTGAAGAAAATGTTGATGGTTCTGAAAAGAACCATTACTGTTGGCGTCGTTGGTGCTTGATCATAGCTTAGGTGCTGTCGATGGTGTAGCCAGATTCGATTTTGGTTGGATTGTGATAAGTTTTATTAAGTAGTAATCCACAATTTATACTAAGCTGCATATTTTGCCGAACCGAACCGAACCGGTTACGTGTGTCGAAACAAATTTCATCTCTCACCGTAGTAAAATACTTTCTTCATACAAATGGTAGATGTAAATACTGTACCATCGCCATCGCGAATGGATTCACTGATTTTTTATACAGGCTTCAATCTACAATGTTTACTCGCCGATAGTCTAAATAATAAAAAAAAACTATGTGATTCAATCAATGAATTGTTCTGTATTCAAACCCAAGATAGTTAGCTTAGTGAGCGGACGCGCAATCATTAGGCTACAGCGCGAAATGAGTACTTCGACCCTTAGTTTGGTCCTCTCCGCTTCGTCATTTCACACCGATTTGCTGTAGCAGACGAATTTCATGCCAACTCGATTGGCCATTGATAGCACCATCTCAGATTGCAGTTAAACTTTTTGGGTGTTGGTCATGATATTGGACATGCAAGCAACTTGAAATATTGGTCATTGAAACAACTTGAACCCTGGAGATACTTGAAATCCCCAAAATTTATACCACATTTGGAAAGGTTTCATTCTTTTAAAGGAAATTTAACTCAAAAATTACAAGACATATGATATTTTTTTCAAAGAAGGAAATGTAGGAAATTATTTAAAAAATAATTAAAAATATAAAAATAAAATAAAATTAATTTTTTTTTTTCAATTGATTTTCTTTAAATGTATTTTTTTAAATTCTCGAAAAATAATATGAATATTATAACCAACAAGACATTCATACACCGGAAGATGAGCCGGGAAAGGCTTGCTAACAGCAATTTTTTTTTTTAAACATTACAACGAATCCTAACGCACCGAACCGAATAAATAGCTTCGAGCGAGTGTCGCGAATTTGTGCTGCTGAACGATTGAGACAGCATCGGGACACATCCAAAGTTAAAATTAGTCCAATTAACCACAAAAAGTATTAACCCTGTTTAAAAAAAAAACCGTAATTCCCAAACATTACCGCAAGCGTTCCAACTGTGTGATAGAGTATTTTCTATTATTGAAAACCAGGAGGGTGGTATCCAAAACACATTGTTAAAGTAGGACTAGTAAATTATTGCCGGGCAGATCGGACATTATAGAAATTTTAAAATTGAATACACTACTTGTCTGGTAGCCTTGAAAAGGGCCATTGACAATGAAATTCGTCCAAATCTTCAGTAACGATAACGTCACGAGGCCTGCTTTTGTAGTACACGTTTGGGACACATATTCCAGTGCACTATGGTCCAGGAGGTGCATTTAAGTGGAAATTAGCATCTAGAGCTCGACAGTGATTCTCTAGACAAAAACTGTCTTCGACAAAGTTGTTACATATAATAGAGCGCTCATTTTTATGTTATTAAAAACAGGGTGACCAAAATTTACGATGAAATAAAAAATCTAACTTTCTTATCTTTATAGATAGAGGTAAACATAGTTCGACAATATTGTAGCCCTGGTTATTTTAAGTAACTTTGTGGAACAATATTTCTTTCTATCTCTTCTAATAACCGAGTTGAGTTAGGGTTACCATGAAAAAAAAAGGTTTTTTTGCTCTAACTTTTATATGTAAAATTCTACATCAAAACTGTCTTTGAATGATCTTTAGAGCTTTCCAATCCACGCATTTTACGGTGCATAACTTGTATGTATCTTAATTCTACTCAAAGTTATTGATGTTTTTTCCCCGAAAATACTTCCTTTTCATTTGCTTGTCGTTCTTTTTGGGGCAAACATAATAAAAAAATATTGATAGCATTTTAAAGAGCACATTTGACTCTACATAAGGTGAAACTTTTAAAAGAGTGTTATTTTTTGTATTTGAGTAAATTAAATTTGAAATTATGAGTTTTTGCATATAAATGAACAAGTTGCAATTTTTAAATGCATATAGTAAGCGTAGACTTTAAAGCAGCATCACTTCAGTTCAGTCTTATAGCCACTCAACATGGAGGTTCAAAGAAGACACATTGTTGATTTCCTTTTTCGGTGGACGAAATATAGAAGACGTTATACAATTATTACGAGAAAAATTTCTGACTATTTTCTTTTTCTACAATAAAATATATTTATTGTATAAAAAGAAAAGCGGGGACCGACAAATTATCAAATGCTTCCTGAATAGAAACCGTATGAAGAACAACTCGGGGCTCGACGTTTTATTTTGACATATTTTATTTTACTGGCGATGAGTTGATTGATGACATTATTTTACCAAACTTTTGTTGTTCCTATTGTTTTATTCAAATTTATTTTGATAATCTTCTACAAACTACAAAATCAAATGCTTAGCATTTTCCGGAATCAGAAGATCGGAATACTCTGGTGTTTGCCTATTACTAAGAGATAATACTGGATCCGAAGCTGTTGCGAACCCCAGTTCTTCAGCAGAATTTTTTTCTGTAATCTCCCGAACACGGTTACGCTTCATCCTTGGCTCAGCATTTGGCATTTCAGGCACTTTCTGGCACTCAAAACACATATATCTTGGCATTTTTCTCGTAATAATTGTATAACGTCTTCTATATTTCGTCCACCGAAAACAAAAACAAAAATGTGTCTTCTTTGAACCTCCATGTTGAGTGGCTATAAGACTGAACTGAAGTGATGCTGCTTTAAAGTCTACGCTTACTATATGCATTTAAAAATTGCAACTTGTTCATTTATATGCAAAAACTCATAATTTCAAATTGAATTTACTTAAATACAAAAAATAACACTCTTTTGGAAGTTACATCTTATGTAGAATCAAATGTTCTCTTTAAAATGCCGTCAATAATTTTTTATTATGTTTGCCCCAAAAAGAACGACTAGCAAATGAAAGGGTCGTGTTTTCGGGGAAAAAACATCAATAACTTTGAGTAGCATACAAGTTATGCACCGTAAAATGCGTGGATTGGAAAGCTCTAAAAGTCCTTCGAAGACAGTTTTGATGTAGAATTTTACATTTAAAAGTTAGAGCAAAAAAACCTTTTTTTTCATGGTAACCCTAACTCAACCTAGAGAAAAAGCGCTGTATCGGTTATTTGAAGAGATAGAGAGAAATATTGTTCCACAAAGTTACTTAAAATAACCAGGGCTACAATATTGTCGAACTATGTTTACCTCTATCTATAAAGATAAGAAAGTTAGATTTTTCATTTCATCGACAATTTTGGTCATCCTATTTTTGATAACATAAAAATGAGCGCTCTATTATATGTAACAACTTTGTCGAAGACAGTTTTTGTCTATAGAATCACTGTCGAGCTCTAGATGCTAATTTCCACTTAAATGCACCTCCTGGACCATCGTGCAGTGTGCACAAATGCATGTGAACACAAAAGCACCCACAGCTTGCATGTATCTGCAATGACGATTCCCCCAGACTCCTCGGTTTTGTAGTCCGTGTTGGGGAAACACATTCCAGTCTACACAAATGCATACATATAACTGCCCGCAACTGGCTTCTATCTTCATTTAAGATTTCATAAGGGTACTTCTCTTACTGGTCCGTGTTAGGGAAACACATTCCGGTGTACAAATGCATACGAGTTCAAATGTATCCGGCTTACACGCATCGACAATGGGTCATTATTCATTATTCACTTACCTCACCCAAACAGCAACTCAAAAAAATTATATAAGCTATGTTCCTGAGTTCAATTTTGAAAGTGAAATGTACATCATATCGAAGTTCCCCTGTATTCGCATTTATAGTAATTCTACACAACAGTATTTAGCCAGTTTGATTACTCACCTAATGGGGAAAAAATCTATGTCGGAGAGCAACTACGAATTGTACAGTCTACCCAAGCTCAAGCTCACCAAATGAGAAGAAAAATACGCGGATTCGAATATACAGGGTGGGCCATTTAAAGTGGAAGCATCTGGCAACCCCATAACTTTTGACAGAGATGTCAGATTAACAAATGTCATACCGCGTTGGAAGCGTCATTTCAGTACAATTCTAACCATGGAACAATACACACCTAAACAAGGCGCTGAAATTGTTCAGCTGTACATTCAAAATAACTTCTCAATTGTGTTAACTAAACGTGCGTGGAAAAATAAAAATAAAGTTAAAACATCGCCTGGAGACAACACTATACGTCGATTATATGCCAAATTTATATCGTCTGGTAGTGTTGGTAATGCCAGTCATCTGTCCAGACAACGACCAAGACGTTTCGACGAGAATATTGATGCCGTTCGAGCCAGTGTTGCAGAGACTCCATCGACATCAGGTCGCCATCGTTCGCAAGAGTTAGGATCTTTTTATTGCCATTTGTTCGTGAAAATGAATTGGACAATTACTGGTTCCAAGAGGACGGCGCTACATGCCATACAGCGGCTGCCACGACCAAATTATTGCGCGAAATGTTCCCCGGAAGATTAATATCGAAAAACGGCGATTATGACTGGCCACCGAGATCACCTGATTTGACGCCTCCTGACTTTTTTTATGGGGATATTTAAAATCCAAGGTATACACTGGTAAACCAAGGACCCTGGCTGCGCTGAAAGACAATATCCGACAAGAAATTGCTGCCATATCGGCCGAAACATTGGGCAAAGTGATGGAAAATGCCGAAAAAAGGGCACATTTTGCGGTCAAGGCCAGAGGCGGTCATTTACGAGATATCATAATCAAAAAGTAGTTAGAACAAATCTCCTTGGACCAAAATAAATGAATTTCAAAAAAAAATTTAAATTCCACTTCTTTACTTTGCTATTGCAAAAACAAATCCTTCCACTTTAAATGGCCCACCCTGTATATACGAATTTCCACGGACAAAATATCGCTTATTTAAACTAATTTCTTGGCCTCTAGATGAACGAGACATACTGGATAGCTAGTTTAAAGTTCCCCATTTCAGTTATTTATGCAGAAGCTTCGTCACCATCATCGACCACGGCACATCTTTTTCCTATACCCACTTTCTGCCGCAAACTAAAAATACTGCGCACGGATGCGCGAGCCAAGTGAATCAAAATTTTATGCCGTTCGTTTGACCTTTTTGTTCGGCGTGCGAACGAAAAGTAATTTCATATTGCCGAGAGCCATGTTTTCCATCATTAATTGTTCGACCACCAAAAGGTCAACCGATGTCTTTTCCGATGATGTTCGAATTTTCTAGAGCTCTATTATCCCGATACTTCGATAAGCCAATCAAACACACAGCAAAAATCACGCAAAAGCTTGAGACACGCGTCTGATGTGGCAAAAAAACAGAGAAACATCACAATCTTGGCATTGGCCTCGAATATCCATGATCGAGAAGCGCCAACCATCGGAGCTGCAATGAAACAAAGATGCAATGTATCAAACGCACCTTTCAAAATTGAGATCTTTGGTTAAGCTTTGGCTTTGAGTAGTTGTTTTTTTCTTCTTCTTGCTGCCTCTTTCCATACGCCAATCGGAAGCAATCACTCGACGGCACTTGACTTAGCGCTGGACTTAGCCCCCCTCTGGACAATTCGCAGCACAACACACCGAATGTCCGTCAAAAGCAAACGCCAGTATTATTTATGGATTGCAGCGCATGTGGCCAAAACAGTTCCGCGGTTTTTTTTTGGTTGCTTGCTGGCTGCTATTTCGAATGGCTCCTCGGGAGCCATGCTACTCATGTATTAACAACACACATCGAGATTGTTCCGATTTGTGAAATTAAACATTTACTCCCCGTATTGCCAATTTGGTGGGGTGATGTATGGATTACAGGTATATGCAGTTTCTTGTGTGATGCCAGTTTATTTTGATTGGCAATTAAGCAGATTTGATGATTCAAAATTGCATAATGCCATATAAAAAACAAAATAATTGCAGCTAAGGCATCATTCACCTACCGGTTGATTTGATTGTTTAGTGGAGTTGAAATGAATACTAAAATGAAAAATAATTATTTAATTATCCAATTATCAAAGTTAATATTTCCACCGTTGCGCAAGTCTGGTTTCGCTCCATTAGTTTCATTTTTTATAATGTGCTGAAAATTAAACTAATCCCAAATTTTCTAGGCCGACAAATTCTTTGGAAGGCAAATTGAGCCACTATTTGTCATTGAGTCGAACAAAAAAAAATACAACATACCCTGATTTTCGATGACATTACACTCTGTGATGTATTCGAGTCAGTTGATACATGTGTCAGCTTATTAAGGGTCAGATGTCTCCTTTGGAGATATGGATATATTACCTGTTCGATTTTGGTAAGATTTAATTTTGACACTAGAGCCAAAGCCGAATCGTGCCATTCGTAAATGCACCAGAATATGGAGTAAATTTCATAGCTGACGTATTTCATGCCAAGTCGACTGTCCATTGGCAGCAGTTTTTGAGATTACAGTGAAACGTTGTGTGTGTGAAGATATTGGACATTTCAGCAACTTTGCATACTCGAAATATTCAAAACAGGATTAGGCTACTTTTTGGAAAAGGCTAGAGTTGTTTTTTCTTACTTTTTAACAAAAATTTATAACTCGAACACATTAATACCTAAAAAATTTCGATCAAAGAATTGGAGAAGGATTCGTGCACTAGTCGAATGCGGACGTGTTTTCTGCGGCTCCGTACAGTTTTTTTTCTTCTTCGGAGTTATAGTGATATGTTAGGAAAAGTTCGGTTTCTTAGGCATTCCGAAAGAGTTTTTAATATCTATTTAGAAACTTTATTCCAATATGTTCTTGTGAATAGGCATCAAACGAAAATTTTAAAGTGAATTTATATAGTTGCTAATAAAGCTTTATGGGCTGAAAGTGTCCGTTTCTCGTTATTTGCTTCGGGAATGTTTTAAGGTGTATGTGTGTTTAGTGTACTATTCACCGAGCAGCAGCTCGTTGCCACGAAGAGAGAGAGAGCGCACATTATGCTGACGTAATTCTGCGAAGAGCTAAGTTGTTATCTCTTTTTTTTTTCCAAAATATATATTTTTATCAAGGCTCATATGGCGTTAGCCTCACGGGGCCGGGAGTCCAATACTTTGACAATATTTCTTATTATCTATGTTAGTAATATGTAACCGATTACTCGCGGTTGGCTCGAGGTTAGTATTACAAGTGTTTTCGTAATTGGGATGTTGATGTCTCCAATGCTCTGTACGTGTGCCCGACACGGGATACTTCTTATTGGGATGCAGCTGACCATTAATCAGCAACGCCCCCCTAGTCTGTACCTCATATCTAGCGCGGTGCGTCTTTCTCGACTCGAGGAATCCCGGCGCAATCATCAGTTCGTGTAGAGTTGTCATGAGCGGTACAACCTTTGGCTCTTGTTGAATGATCAGTGGACTGCACAACCTTTGGCCCGTGTATCTGTAAAGAGTGTGTGTATGTATTGCCGCGACTAAGTAAAAGTTTATCGATCGGATAGGAGGGATATGAAACGGGGACACAACGAAGGAAACATCATTAAACGTTGACATCGGCGTTTCTGAGGAACAGGTATAGATGAAGCAGAAGATCAGGATCACGGCTACCTAAGATATCCCGGACGGGGATATCCGATTGTCTGCCTTGTGCTCTTAGTGCTCTAGAGAGCTGAGAGCGAGCAGCATGGAACCGGATACACGACCAGACAACATGCTCGATGTCGTGGTAACCATCGCCACAATCACAAAGATTGTTTGCTGCGAGCCCAATGCGATAGAGATGCGCGTTTAGGTTGTAGTGATTGGACATAAGCCGAGATATCACGCGAATGAAATCACGACCTACATTCAATCCCTTGAACCATGCACTCGTCGAGACCTTAGGGATAATCGTATGTAACCAACGACCGAACTCATCTTCACTCCACATGCGCTGTCAACTTACGAGCGTGTGCTGACGAGGAATGTGAAAAAATTCGTTATAAGCAATTTGCCTTTCAAAAAGTGTGCCTTCTGAATCGCCCACCTTAGCTAGCGAGTCCGCCTTCTCATTCCCCGGAATCGAGCAATGAGAGGGAACCCATGCTAAGGTAATCTTGAATAATTTTTCGACCAAAACACTCAAAAGTTGTCTTATTCTTGTTAGGAAATAAGATGAGCATTTATCAACTTTCATTGAGCGGATTGCCTCCATTGAGCTGAGACTGTCTGAAAAAATAAAATAATGGTCGATGGGCAGTGTTTCAATGATCCCTAGAGCATAGTATATCGCACCCATTTCAGCGACATACACGGAACAAAGATCTTTGAGTTTGAAAGAGGCACTGGAATTTTCATTGAAGATGCCGAAGCCAGTGGACCCGTTTATGAATGAACCGTCAGTAAAGAACATTTTATCAGATCTAACTTTACCCCCATATTCTGCCGAAAATATCGGCGGAATAAAATCTGAGCGTAGATGATCTGGGATTCCATGGATTTTTTGTCGCATGGACAGATCAAAAATGACAGAGGAACTGCAAAAGTATGGGAAGCAAACTTGGTTGGAGATGCCTGGTAAAGGTTGCACGTCGTGGGTAAGGTACTCATGGTATAAATACATAAAACTTGACTGAGGAGTCAGCTGGAGTAGATTTTTGAAGTTATCAATCACCAATGGATTCATGATCTTGCAACGGATGAGAAATCTGTAGGATAATTCTGTGAACCGAAGAGTAAGCGGGGGTACTCCTGCCAAAACTTCGAGACTCATCGTATGTGTCGAATGCAAACACCCCATGGCGGCTCTCGAAACCCACCGGAATCGTAGAAAACTGGACCGTACGTTTCGGCTCATGGCGATGCGAGTTGCGAGCGCGTATAGGACGATCTCGTTGGAGGCAGTCTGCGTTATCGCCGGCATGATCCCTATTGGCATCACTCTGGCGGAAGACAGAGAGTGCTACAGACGAAAGGAAATCAGGGGTATCCGGAAAACAGCGAGAGTAGAATCACTCTTGAAGTGGCAGCAGGAATGGGACACGGCGGAGAAAGGCAGGTGGACGTATGGGCTCATACCGGTACTATCGACCTGGCTGAACAGGAAGCACGGGGAGGTGAATTTTCATCTGACACAGTTCCTGTCTGGACATGGCTGCTTCAGGCAATATTTGCACCGGTTCGGGCACGCAACGTCGCCACTCTGTCCGGAGTGTGAAGATGTGGAGGAAACACCAGAACACGTGGTATTTGTGTGTCCCAGGTTCACCGCAAGACGCGAGGGGCTGCCTGCCCTTCATGCCGGGAACATAGTAGAGAAAATGTGTCGCGATGAGGGCACCTGGAACGCTGTGAACAGTGTAATCATACACATCATGTCCGAGCTACAGCGGAAGTGGAGGGCCGACCAGCGTAGTAATAACCCCTGACCATAGAAGAGGAACAAATGCGAGGGCTGTTGCAAAGTGTAGTACCCCACGAGAGTCGTTGTGACGGAGTGCGCGTTATGTTGGAGGGCACTGCCTAATCGGCGCTCCGTTGGGAAGAGAAATCCTGCGAGGGTGGCTGTGACGGGGCGCGCGTCAAGTTGGAGGGCGCTTCCTAATCGGTTCACGTCTCAACAGGTGAGAAACCCCGCGAGGGTGACTGTGACGGATTGCGCGTGAAACTGGAGGGCAATTCCTAATCGGTACACGTCTCGACGGGTAAGCGGAATCTGGAGAGCAGGGTCAAGAAAATGCTGGCAATGCCTGTTGGTGGATGGAGAGAGGAACATTGCGAGAATCGTTTCGGCGGAGCGAGAGCCTAGGAGAGCATCATCAAATCGGCGGGTACCCCACGAGAGTTGCTGTGACGGAGTGCGCGTTATGTTGGAGGGCACTGCCTAATCGGCGCTCCGTTGGGAAGAGAAATCCTGCGAGGGTGGCTGTGACGGGGCGCGCGTCAAGATGGAGGGCGCTTCCTAATCGGTTCACATCTCGACAGGTGAGAAACCCCGCGAGGGTGACTGTGACGGGTTGCGCGTCAAGTTGGAGGGCAATTCCTAATCGGTACACGTCTCGACGGGTAAAAGGAAGCCTGTGCAGCAGATGTGCGTGGCGGAGTACAACGGAAACGTAAATGAGATGTATAGAGAAAAAGGGAAGGATCAACGCTAGTTAGCGTTGAAAACTCGTGAAGTGCATGAGCACAGCCGCCCCCTGAAGTAGTCGCCTAGATGTGGTCCCGGGGGGAATGAGGCTACGAGTAGAGGGCTTGGTTTTTGTGGGTGCGATCCCCACTCGACGTCTGGGTTATCCCTTCCCAGATAAGGCTGGAAGAGCGTTCCTCACCTCTATAAAAAAAAAAAAAAAAAAAAAAAACACCCCATGGCTATACGCAAGCAACGATATTGTATTCTCTCCAGCTTGAGAATATGAATCCTGGCAGCTGATCGGAAGCAAAAACTGCCATATTCTAACACTGATAATATCGTTGTTTTGTATAACTGAATGAGGTCTCCTGGATGGGCACCCCACCATGTTCCGGTTATTGTTTGGAGAAAATTGATTCTTTGCTGGCATTTCTGTTTCAAATACGCAATGTGTATTCCCCAGGTACATTTAGAGCCAAAATATACTCCAAGGTATTTGAAAAACATCGAGTGCTTGATCGTTTTGCCGGATAGGTGAAGCTGGAATTGGGCGGGTTCGTACTTCCTAGAAAAAACGACCATTTCGGTTTTCTCCGTAGAGAATTCGATACCCAGCTTGAGAGCCCACGTGAACAGGTTGTTCAGGGTATCTTGCAAGGATTTTTGCAGAACGGCGGGATTAGTACCCGTGATGGAAATAACTCCATCGTCTGCAAGTTGTCTCAACGTGCAATCTCTAGTTAGACAATCATCTATATCATTGACGTAAAAAGTGTACAAGAGGGTGCTTAGGCAGGAGCCTTGCGGTAGGCCCATAAAACTGTATCGAGAAGATTTCAAGCTGCTGTTATCTCTATCTCCCTTTATTATTTTGCCCATCAATCGAATCTTCTGACGATAAATGTTGTTAGTGTTAATGTCCCAGCTGGAGACTTGTTGTGTGTGTAGTTCTTGTATCATGTTTAGCTGTTCTGTAGTTGTTTTATTCCCGTCCGGGTTGCCAGTACGACGGTGCATGATGCAATTCGAGCAGAGATATGTCGCGATTGTTGATAATGTATATTTTTTATGTTTCCGCAAATACGCGATGTTTTTTTTTATTCAATAGTTTCATGTGTTATATAAAAAGAAATATGATACCGATATAAATTATTGAATAGTATCCTTTTTCAAAATTTTGTGTAGAAAAGAAGTCGAAAGCGTGTATACATTCATATTAGTTCTTGGTTCCTGGTTTTTCAATTCCAGACACTCGATTGAGTTTATAAACTCAGATTAAAGGATACATATCCGTTTAGTTCTCTCGGTTACCTTCTCAGGAATCCGAAACATAGCTCTCCGCCATCGTAATTAGAGTTCGATACAGATTACACGCGATGAATTACGAAATATATCGCCCGTTTTATTGGCTCACAGGCATTCTCTCGATTACCTTTTCAGGTTTCCTAAATATAATTCTTCGCCGTCCGCGATTGAGTTTAGATACGTACGTACGATACATAAAAATATACATAGCAAGGCCATTCATGTAAACAGGTTTTCCTTTTCAGGATACCTAAAGATAACCTCTGATTCTCGGATTTTCGTTTCGTTGAGCGGTCGATAGTTCGCGTTTACATAATCACATCACTTACCTCAGTGAAACCTAATTATTACTTCTCACCACTAACACTATCCTTTCCATGATATTCGTTAGAGAACCACGCTATAGAGGCGATCCTTCTGGCCTTCGGGCGGCGAATATCATACTAAGGACGTGGCCGTCGTCGTTATTGACCATTTAATGCTCGAATCACCGAAAATTGCACAACGAGAATGATTTGCTAATCCCAAACGTCATTCTGAGTGTTCTTTGTGCAATTTGGTTGGTTCAAGTCAATCACGGAGAGCAACTACGAATTGTACAGTCACCCAAGCTCAAGCTCAAGCTCAAAAATTTCGGCCAAAGAATAAAACATAGGAAATTGTTCAAATTTCCAAAAAAAAAATCCACCATTTTTTTTCAAAACAATTACACTGAAAAAAACATTATTTTAAAAATCATTCTTCTCAATAATGTCTTTTTTCATATTATCAAAAAAAAATGTGAATAGTCTTTACAATTTCCAACAAGTCATCGATGCATCGGAAGCTTGGGACTTTTGCACGATTTTTTTTTCTTATAACAACTTTTCATGTTTTTTTTTGAAAAAAATATTTTTCAACAAAAATCGTTGGTGTAATTTTGATTATTGGCGTTATAGATACCCAACCTTCAAGTATTATTTTTACAGTTCTTCCGTTCTCCGGAAAATGACAAAAAATCGAAAAAATCTAAATACATTGGCCAAAAACTATATTTTTGTTCCTATAGGAAACAAATGAGTTTTTTTTGCTACATCACAATGTGTGAACTTTTATCAAAATAATACGGTAGAAAAGTTTACACATTCTTGAATTTATAAGCTTTTGTTCAGTTGTTAGGTTATGTTTTCCGAAAATTTTCCATTGTTATGTTTGGTTGGAATATGGTTAGTTGAAATATGTGTAATATTTTTACTTCCAGAGAAGGAAGGGGTGTCAAACCATCATGAAATCATATCTCGTACCCAAAAACCCTCAGATGTCAAATTGGCTCCATTGGCTTGATTAGTTCTCGAGTTATGCAGCCCCCCTTAGAGAGGAGGGAGGAGTGTTGCTGGGAAAACCATTTCCCTGAAGCATAACTTGCTAATAATTGTATGGGCTATTCATGTCTATTTCATTCAGAATTTTAAAAAACATATTTTTGAGAAAAAATGGATTCTATTTTTCAAAACATTTTGTTCACAATAAGTTTTTGTTCAAAACATCTGTTTGATAATGAAAACATAAATAATTTCCTACATTGCATTCCTCAACCAACATTTTGCAGTTCTTTTAGCTTTTAGTTTTTTTTTAATTTTTTGAAATATGTAATTTTTATACAACTTTTTCTCGAAAAATCTTCACTCAAAACTAACAGACGTACAAAATGTTTGTTGAAAAATGAAATGTAGGAATTTATTCAAGTTCATGTATTCAAACTTAATTGAAACAGAATTATTTCGATTTTTTTCTCTGGAACATATTTTTTCAAAATTCGGAACAAAAATTATATGAATATCTCATATAATTACCAACAACATCAGAAGGGCACTGCTACAGGGGAAAAGTTTTCCTAACATTTTTTTCATCTTTTCTTTGAAAAACTACTATTAATATTTAATTCGTTACATTTTACTGTGTTAATTATCGTGATTGACAAATTCTGCAAACGAGGAGTTTCTAATGAGTCTCCATACAAAAATGACATATATTCCAGAAACCATAAAAAATAAAAAGATGAAATCTGCGATAGAAGTTCATATTTTAATAAGATCTAAAACTTTGTCAAATACACTATTTTTTTTTTATTAAATTCGTATAGTTTAAAAGACTCAGTTACACAAGTTTAAAGGAGCCGAATTCTTAATTATATTTCTATAACAATACATAAACATTTTATTAAATCTAAGGTTAGTAAAGTACAAAACCGATTACTCGCGGTCTACTCGAGCTTAGAAGGGTGATATTTTTTTTTCAGGAAAAGGACGGGATATAAGGAAATTGTTACAATGATGATAATCACACACACTCAAATCTTAAATCTATTCGTATATCTATTGTGTATTTACATTTCAACTTATTCTACTGTTTAAAGCAAGGGGAATGTCGAATACAATACATCGCTTTCTTTTCTTTAAAAAAAAATAGAATTAGTTGTTATTTTTTCAAAGAAAACACGAAAAAGTTGTTGCCAGAAACACTTTTTCCCTGTTGAAGTGCCAATCTTTCGATGTATGGAAGACTTGTTGGAAATTGTAAGGGCTATTCATATACTTATTATTTTTAACTGCTGTGCAACGTAAGAACTCTACGATTAAGTAAGAACAATAAGTGTTATGTCTTGTCTCGCGTCGCGTCTTATAAGTGCTATTCATATAATTTTTCTGAGAATTTAAAAAACGTTTTCGAGAAAATGAATTTGAATTTTTAAAATAATTTTTTTTCAGCGAAATTTTTAAAAAATCATATTTTTTATGAAAACATAAACCGTTTCCTACATTTCTTCCTTTGACCAGAATTTCGTAGATATTATATTTTTTGAGTAAAAAATTTTTTTAATAAAAAATCAAGAAAAAATTATTGGCCCTTTTTAAAAAGTAGTCTAATTTTTTTCTTGAATATTTCAAGTATGCAAATTTGCTTAAAAACCCCATGTGTTTACACCTACAACGTTGCACTGCTATCTGAGATGCCGATTCCTAAGACGAGTTGGCAAACAATTCATCAGCTGCAACTGTATTATATCGATATTTTGTGTTATTTGCGCTCGAAAATAATTAGTTGTTCTTGTGACCAAGTTCCGCACAGTCATTTCAAGCCTTTATTTCGCTCCATTGCTCTGCGTTCAGTTGCATTTTTTTTCTCAAAGAACGCCAATGAATCACCGTACAAGCTTTCGCGACGATTCCTTGGCGATTAAGTACTCGATTACATATAATCGCAATTTCACTTTCAACGTTAATTTTCGAATCCAATACATAATCGAATCACAAAAACAGTTATGTTTCTATTAATGTTTGACATTCATACATTAATGAAAAAATTGTTTCTTGAGATTCGATTATGTATAGGATTTGAAAATAATCGTTGAAAAAAATGGCCGACTATATATAATCGAGTCCGACCTGTATGACCAGGAGAGGAGCAAGAACAACGGCGAACACCGTCTGGGGACACCACTTGTTGTAATCGTTCCATTCGATTGGGGAAGAGGGAGAGGTCTGTGTGTGCATATCGGAGCATAAAAATGCCCACTCGCTTCTATCAAATAAAAACCATCCACGTCACCAACGTTTTCTCGTAACTGTCAGATAGGGATAAAAAGAACAGTAATTTACTACGCTTCTGTGGAGTGAGGACCAAGTGTCTAGACACAATTTAAACGATCACACACAAGCGCGCACACTCGTAAAACATCGAGTGACATGAGTTTACCATACCGGCTGATTAGATTATGAAATAAGTCGTCATATTACCTGTGTTGGGTGGTGATAAAAAAACTGAGAGGGGAGAGGAGAGCATACCTGCGTCCATAGCTGCACTAAGCCAGAGCAGGTTAGGAGGCGCAATGAAATTTGGTTCAACCAATAAAAACATGACGCAGAGTAAATTGCCGAAGAACGATTTGTCGCGAGTTCACCGCTTGTGTCAGCGGTGCAGTCATTGCCGCTGTCGGCTGAAGGAGACATCAATTAGCGAAAGTGAAGGAAATCTCATTAGGTGGCAGGTTGATGTGAGCTGGTGACTTCAATTGCTAGCAGTTGTCCAGGGATCAACAGGCCGATGACAGAAGCCAAAGGTTTATGTTTTGTTGTCCGATAGAAGTCGGTCCAATGACACCCGATGATGAGATTGAGCGATCTCCGTTGATGAGGTAATCAGCCGTTGGTCATTGATTTCTTTGTGATGTTTTTCTCCACTGCTACAGATTCGCTCCCCCTGTCGCTGGTGGTGATTTATTGGTCAATAATTGAGTGGAAAAAACTCGCCACCATTCGAGAGGTCTCCCTCGTTTCTTTCATGTCAGCCTCTCGGCTAAGCAACAATCACCACCACGGTCCACCCGGCTGTCCGCGTGGTGCGGCGTCGTGTGCCAAACAACAATCACCGGCAAAGTGAAAGCCAAAAGTGAACCGTGAACTTCCACCGGTGAAGGTTGTTCTGTGCTAAGCTCTCAGCTGCTCGGCAACACGCTAAACTTTATCGCAGATCAAATCCCATGCACAAGACGAAGGGGGTTAGCGAGCAGTTCAGAACACGCAGGTCTCACACCAAGCAGAGACTACAACGGCGCAGCACTCGGTTGTAATCGAGTTAGACATATGACACAGTTTACGGTTGCACTTGGTACCGATTTTAATCCCCCAACGTTTCGCCTCTCACCTCTCAAAACACCCTGATTTCCACACATGGATTTTGTGTCCATCTGAGACACAATGTATGTATACAGTTTGAACTAGTTCATTAGAATCAATGCGAGTCAACTCGGAGCTTTTTCTTGCTCGTTCTCACACTTTCGAACTGAATACATAACATGCAAGATGAGAGCACTGTAATGCTTCCACGTTGGGAACGCGAGTGAGTGCATCCAAAGTGAAGAACACATCATGAATTCGATTCACACAAATAATGATTTTATATCTCCAATATTTGGGGCAGTTAAGGTATCAAGTGCTCCCGTGGTCGAGTGTTAGAGTCAAACCTAACATGCCGGGGGTTCGGGTTCGATTCCCGTTCTGGTCGGGGGAATTTTTCGTCAAAGAAATTTCCTCCGACTTGCACTGTGGTCACGCGTATTCTAGAGCTTGCCACTCCAGAATATGCTCAAGGCATGTTATTCGGTATAGAAATCTCAACTAAGTACTACTAATAAAAAATGACGCAAGTAATACCTACGCTGAGAAGGCAAAAGTTTTATTGGGAACGTTAGTGCCATCCAAGAAGAAGAACCAACGATTGGTAGCAAATAAATCAACAGCTTTAACACAAAAAACTCTCATTACAACAATTTTGTTCCCAACAACATGATAACTTATCGATACTTTACGAGGTATCGATCACTACAGACATCTACCGGAGAAGTGGAGGCGATCTGGCGTAGTGGTAACATCCATGCCTCTCACGCTGAAGGTCACGAGTTCAATTCTCACTCCCGACATTCTTCCAAAAAAAATGGAAGTGAAAGTGACGAACCAGCCAAATGAGTTGAAAATCACTATAATACAGATAAAAAAAATCTACCGGAGAAATAATAGAACTGAGGAACGGAATATGCATATTTTAAAAGAGCATTGAAACATGTCCAATTAGGTAAAAAAAGAGCCGATTTTGATCCAACCCTTTCCGATGCCGGATACAGTTACCCAAAGTAACAATCTGTATCATCATGCGACTAACTTAAATTGCGATAAATTATTCATAGGGACGTATCCACAATTTTTAATTTTAAAGAATTCAATTGTATTGCTGTCCAATTAAATTGTGGTGTTCGACAAAGTTATTGTAAAGTCAATTAATATTCCAAGAATACTAACAATTTGAACACATCTTTAACACAACTCACATAGAATTGAATTTGTTAGAAAAAAAACTTTAATATTTCAAAACAAAGCCCATAAACAGCTACGAAATTGTTTGATATTTTTTATAGGAGTACTAATTAACTCTAATAATATTTGACGAATAGTAGTGCCTTGTCGGATTCACCAAAATTATATAAGATTTTTCTAAAATTGATTAAATTTTTAACACTGCGAGTAGCTTTTTTCATTACATAAAATTGATTTTATTTCGAGAAGAGCTAGGGTAATTGTTTTTATCTTTATCGACAAAAAAAATGATGAAACAGAGTGCGAAGTCGAAAATTTGGGTGATTTTTGACATGCTGTAACCAGAGCTGCAATCCATCACCGTCAATGTCACAAAAAAGCTGACCAAAGTCACTCAATTCCTCTCACGGCACGTGAGATCCAAAAATTCAGTAGTGATACTCACTCTTTTGTTTCTGACACCTAACCAAACGACGGTTGGTTCCAATGCCTCTCACTGCCGATCGCTCTGTTTACAACTTTACGTTACGAGAGCGGTGGTTGTGGCGTATGATGGTAGTAGAAATGTGAGTGATCAGACATTTCCAATCATTTTTGACAATCGCGACGGTTGTTTAAATTTGTTTGTTGAAGTAGAAGTTGTTGCTGTTGTTAGAGATGTCTACATTTTTCGTTTATTTGATTATCGATTAATCGTGAGGCCAATATTCGATTCATTCGAACAATTGTCTTTCAGTATTAGATTAATCGAACGAATATTTATTCCTTGTAGTTAGAATGAACAGACATTTATAATAAAAAATATTATGGTGTCATAATTTCAAAAATCACATTGAATATAATTTTAAAATAAGCACGGTGCAGCATAATGGTTTTTGAATGAAATATTATTTTAAGTATATTGATAAAATTATCATTTCATAATTATATGCGGATCATGAAAATTATCCGGTTGAAAACCGACAAGGCGTGTTCTTTTTATTTAGAGTTAATCATTACCAGAACTATTGAAGTTTAGTTAATAAACGTGAGATGAACACACAAATTTTATTTTTTCATAAAACGAAAGAAAATTGCGATCTAAAAGAATCGCTCAAAAATCATCCACTTCCATTGAGGCTTTATTGAGAAACTTCTTATATAGTGCCACAAACTGCGCCACGAACACTTCCAGATGGAATATATGTTTGCTTCCTTGCTGCATCCGATGTTCATAATACCCGGCAAAATTCAACGTTTGCGTCTTCAGACTCATATCGCAGTTTTTAACCAGATTCGGTACCAATCCACAGATTATAACATTCGATAGAACGCCTTGGGATAGCCGTATAGTTGTTTCCTCACCACCTCCAGCTTCTGTGGACTTTGTTCGAGGACAATCTGATTAGCGGTTTCTCGAAGGAATATTTGCCAGTCGATTTCCGGCTTCCAGCATGAGGATAGCGTAATTCTTTTCGCTAGCTCCGAAGGAAAGTGCTGAAATGCAAATAGTGTTGTTACATTCAAGAAACAAACAAATGACAATCTTACATTCAAAATTTTAAGAATATCCTCCTAAGATAGACCGGCACTCTTATTCCCAAGCAACGACTCCTAACCGCGGGAATAACACGCGAAGTAGAATTGGCGCACAAAATCAATCTGCATGTAGATAAATACTTTTCAATGGCTCTTCTCAGCGCATCCTGGGTATCTTTGGTCAGCTAATCCACCACGGACAAGACGAGTCTCATATTCACTCTACCCGCTGGGATCAATTTGCTTGATCAAATCCGACACGACCACCCTGTTATATATCCCGGCAACCAATGAACTCAACTCGATGTGGTAATTACTGCTGATGGTCCTGATTTCCACCTTCCGGTTCGCGGGCGTTTAGAAGTTCATTATATCATTGCGTAGCCGTTCCGCGCCCGATTGGTAGTTTCCGCAGCAGACACATGATGCGAGTTTTCTTACTGGCCTGGAAGAACCGTAGAACATGTGGGAAGTCTCCCTGGGAGCAAAGATTAATCAGATGCGTAACTTGCGTTTTGTGGCAGTCCAGTTTGGACAGCTGGCGCGGTCGGTAGCGGTCAACCCAGAGAGACATAGTACACAAAACTATTTGATGTATAATGTATACAAAAATACTTGGTGACTTGTCATTTTCGTGTTGGCCTATGCCAGAGTAAATGTCATCATCTCCAGAGATGCCAGATGATTTTTTGTGAAAGCCTTCGACAAAAAACTGAAATGTTGATGAAATGGCAGATATTTTTGTAACCGCAAGAATAGCAAAGTAATGTATGAAAAAAGGGGTTGTTAGCGCAGGGAATCAAGTCATAAAGAGTAGAAATACCACATCCCTGCAGTCTGCAACAGAATAGACAGGACACTAAATATCAGTAAAATTGCGAACATGTCTGCAGATTTAGTATCCTTGCAATGAGAAACAAATTTGGTAAAAAAAATCGAAGTCGAACGGGTTACAAAATGCATCATTTTGTTAATTTCAAACCCGATCGGGAGCCGGAATAGAGGGGATACGCAAGGCGTGTTATTCCACAAACTAAGTACTAATACAAATGACACGTGTATTACTACGTAGAGTCGGCGAAGTGCCGCTAAAAACGTTAAGGCCGTCTGAAAAGTTGAAAAGAAAATACATGCCTGAAAACACAATATTCTTCAAATTGTATTTAAAATGAAACTGTATATTCACATCTGGCATCCCTAGTCACGAAGAACGAACACAAAGAGGCGAATGTTGTGAATATCGCCAAACACCAAACCATCAGCTAGACTTTTGAGTGTCGCACTATTCTGACATTTCAGCAACAGGACACTCACCAAGGAGCACGGATTTCTACTGTCAAGTAGAAGCTCACCATGTGTTAGTGTTGTGATAATACTCTTCTCACACTATTGGACTGGCTTTGGGATGGTCACCAAAGATAATCGTAGCACAAAATTTGTTGATTATCTTTGTGTGAGTACCATCACTTGATTCTCACGACAAATCGCAGCTCTGGCTGTAACTTCATGAAAAATCAACGCATACAGATGGGATATACATCAAAGCTCCAGCTATTGGAATATTTTACGTACATATTTTTATCTTTGTGTGTTGGTATAGAGGACAATAAAGGGTGTGTCACATCAAATTGCATCACGGAAAAAACGCTGTAGAAATTTAATTTTTAGGAATTATATCTTCAGCTTTCGCTTATAATCAGATAAGAGTGTATAGATCACGTTGGCCATGCTTCACTGTAAATTTTTCGTAAATTTGGAAAAATGTCGTCGAACGAAAAAGAGCGTCGTGAATTAATCCTGCGCACTCATTTCGAGAATCCGGAGTTGTCACATCGGGACATCGGTAAGATACTGGGAATCGTCCAATCCACGGTCAGCAGAGTACTAAAACGATACTTCGAGAACCTAACCATCGACCGGAAGATGAAGACCGCCAAAAAGGATGCTCCGTCAGTGAAAAAGATCACAAGCGCGTAGTTAAGCAGTTTAGACGTGATCCGAGAAGTTCGGTCCGCGATGTCGCCAATAAGCTGAATTTGTCAAGTTCATTCGTCCAGCGGACCAAGCAGCGGGAGGGTCTGCGTACATACAAGGTTCAGAAGGCTCCTAACCGCGACGAAAGGCAAAACATGGTGGGGAAGACGCGAGCCCGGAAGCTGTACACCGAAATGCTGACGAAGCCGCATTGCCTGGTAATGGACGACGAAACCTACGTCAAAGCGGACTTTCGTCAGCTGCCGGGCCTGTTGTTCTTCTCCGCAGAGGACAAATTCAGCGTTCCGGAGGAGATTCGCAAGCAGAAACTATCCAAGTTTGCCAAAAAGTACATGGTGTGGCAAGCGATCTGCTCTTGCGGAAAGCGGAGCGCCCCCTTCGTGATGACCGGCACGGTAAACGGGCAGGTTTACCTTGAGGAGTGCCTACAGGAGCGCTTACTACCACTATTGAAGCAGCACGAGGGCCCGACCATCTTCTGGCCGGATCTCGCTTCGTGCCACTATTCAAAGGACGTGTTGGAGTGGTACGAAGCCAACGGGGTCACCTTCGTGCCAAAGGAAATGAACCCGCCCAACGCGCCGGAGCTTCGCCCAATAGAGAAATATTGGGCGATTATGAAGCAGGCCCTCCGGAAGAACCCAAAAGTTGTCAAATCGGAGGCGGACTTCAAGAGAAAATGGATTTCTGTTTAAAAAAAACTACAACCTGACGTTGTACAGAACCTTATGGGCGGGGTAAAGAGGAAGGTGCGAGCATACGGGCTTGGGCTCGAAGTATGAATAAAAAGAAAATGCCAAAAGTTATTTAATAGTTTTTATTTTACTGTCTAAAATTTTCAAAAAGATTGGTCTACTGGGCGAATTTCTACAGCGTTTTTTCCGTGATGCAATTTGATGTGACACACCCTTTAATATCGGAGAAGAAACAAAAAAATCTATTTTTTTCTGTTTCTTCAAAGATTTTGTGGACGCACACAATTTTTTGCTAACCAACTCAACGGTAAATCTTATTAACTTTATCAACCAGCTTTCGTTTGGCTCCTCAAACGTTCTGTAGGACCTTTCCATACAGAGATATTTCTGTTCGAATGAAAAAATACCCCTTCGTCTTTGAAGATGAATAATTCAATAAATGTTGATCGCACCGCAAATCGAGAGACAGCTTCGGAACTCCAATAAATGTTGTATAAAGTTAATTTATTGGTTTGACGAAAAAAAAATACTGAAATTTTTCGCATCGATTTCAAATAATTGCCAAAAACAGGTGCCTTGTAGTATTTTTGAAAATAATCTGTACTTTCGTCAATATTAGGGGAAGGGAGGGTAAGCCCGCCACTGAGGATAAGACCGGCACCCCCTGAGTTTTACTAGAAAACTCTGATTAACTACGTTTTTGAATACTCTACATGTTAGTATTTATTATTTTAGACGTTTTCAATCAATTCGAACCCACCGTGATCCGTAAGTTGTCAAAATATAAATCAAAACAAACGCGAGTGCCGATGATATGTAGCCGGATGTAATTTTCCGTCAGTGAAGTTTAAGCTTTTATTGTTGAACGCGGTTTCAAATTCTTTTCCGTTGCTCTACAGTTTGTCCCCTGGATTGTTGACAATCACTGTGATTCAAGTTGAAGTAAGTTAAAGCAATAAGTTAATAGAAATAGTTCTCTTGAAAAATGTGTGCTGTAGGGCTAAGTCCGTCACCCTTTGAGTGGGAGATCCCGGCATGGTTTGCGTTTAGTTGAAGGTTTCTAAGACATATTTTCCATCAATTTCAGATGCCCCGCAGCTACCAAAGGAAAACGAATTGAGGGAGTTGTCCCAGGAGAACTTCACCCTTGCAAAAGAGGCTATTGTTAGTGGAGTTTCTATCAAACGTGCTTCCACGACTTTTGAACTACTGATGTAAATTTAATGTTGGATTTAAGCTGTTCAATAAAATTAAATGAACTTCATCATTGAACGAAAAATAATGGCTATATGGTCTTAACGAAAATAATAAACTAACTACAACTAAACATAATTTAATCAGTTTTATTGCCATAATATTAACAAAAACCTGGAGAAATTTACCTACAGTCATGAACTCATTCTGATTTCAAGTCGAATCCTAGTGTGATTAAAAGCGTCGTATGACGGATATTGATTCAAGTAAGAAGAAAAACTGACCATCGATAAGTGTTCAATGTGGTCCTAGATTCCATTAAACTTGTAATTGAATTGTGGTGTGGTTTGGTGATTTCTTCTCCATATTCCATGTTCATCGGAACTTGTTCCGACCATATCTCCGGAATCGGTTGAGCGATTCGAACCATACTCGACAGCGACATTTAGAATTAGAATACCTTCTATTTGCCGACTGTCACATTCAAACTGGTTCATCTGTTGCCAAGTATATATATTGAGAAATTGAGATGACGGTCTTACCCCATAGTGTACCGGTGTTACCCCCATGGGGTGTCGGTTTCACCCGCACTGGTTGATGAGCTTCATTTTTATGGCAGTTTTTTAAATTGACTATTACTTGAGAAAATTACCGTTTAAATGTACTGATATTCCTTATATCTCATGGCAAATAAACTAGACAATGATTCTGTGGAGGAAACATATCAATATGTGCCCGCAGATCTCACAAAACAATACTTTTCCTTAGGGGGTCGGGCATACCCCCCATTCCCCTACGTAAGTTCAAATGTTACGTAGGGGAATGCAAGCTAATTTTCAGTAACCCCAAAACACTGGTGAGCGTTTCATATCAATACGTTTTTTTAATTACAAAGACGTCAAAGCATGCTTTTTTTTGAAAACCGAAAAACCACCGAAATTGGGATTTAAAAAAAATATATTTCAGTGTCAAATGCCTTAGAATAGTGTTGGCTCGGTTAGACCTTGATTACATGTCCCGAATATATGTTTTCCTTAAAGCTATCGATCTTCGAGTGTGGTTGTTCTTACATCCCTTTCCTCTCTTTTTCGTCCTACGCGAGCTTTCGGTTCCCTTCCTACATGAAAATAAGTTAAATTAAAAATAAATATTAGATGTACGGATAGTTTTAAGAATTGAGTGTGAATGAGAATGTAAATTTGAGTGTGAACATCATTTCAATCTCCTTACATCCCACCCTTTTCCTAATGAAAATGTGTCACCCTTCAAAACTCGAGTCGACCACGAGTAATCGGTTTCCTATTTTATTAACCATAGAATTAAAGGAAAATGTTAATATATTTTAGTAAAAATATATATAAGAGTCTGGCTCCTTTAAACCTATGTAACTGAGCCTGTAAAAATAAACGGATTAATAAAAAAATGCCGTTAGATTTTATTATCTAGAAATCAAAATCCTTTCGACTGAAACCCCAGGGGTGTAAAAATCGATTTTTGACAAAAAAAATGGTTGAAAATAGTCGTAGCTATTCGCCATGCATGTTATTCTATCCAATGAAAATAAGAAAAACAGAAAAAAAAACTCTAGTCAACCTCAGCATTTACGATTCACTGGTCATCCTGCTAGCAAAAAGCCCCACTCCTTGTGCGAATTGAGGAGTGTTTTAGGTCCTTTTGGTGACTTTTTCCGATCGATCATTAAATGTTCACACATTGTTTCCGGGTAAAAAGTGACATTAGAATGTAGCTCATTTCAAGGTGCCCGATCCGTTTCGGATTTTCTGTTGCCGTTCTGCAAAAGGTGCTGCACGATATAAATTGTGCATTTTTTTGGGAATTTTGTTATTGGGAACGTAGGCGATATAATTTAGCTAAGAAATACTGGAAAACTACTTGGATGTTCAATGAGTTCAGTGTTTAGTGTCGCTATAGACAACGAAATTTTATTGCTTCTCTGCTTTGAGAATGATTCACACCACTCAATGCAAGCATTTAGATTGCTTACATTACATCTTCACGGTACAGAAACATTAATAAGAAGCAACATAATGAACAATGTATTTACTGCTTATTTTCCGGTTTGCTTATAACGCTTATAATGCCATTTTTCGACAGATCGCAAAATGTTTGCATCGATCGATTGAAAATATTTGTATACAACTATTCAGCCATTCAATGCCAAACCCATATAGTGGATCCAATATTTTCGCGAAAAATTTTAGTTTTGTTCGTTATCGGAAAATATTAGACCCGTTAGTTTCTTTTTTATTATTTCCTTTTTTCCAAAAATGACTTTTTTTCAAGAATGTATAGCTTTCGAACTACAAGGCCGATTTAGACGATTGACATATCAAATTAAAGACAATGAGCTAATCTTCTTCAAATATTACACTTGCAAAAATGAATTTTGTTTTCGTAATAATTGATTGCACTTGTTTTTTTTTTATAGTTTACATGGTTTCGGGAACAAGGGCGATATATTTTTATTTGAAAATTGAGGTTGTAAAATAACGTATTCAAACATATTCAAAAATCAGAAAAGCGTTTTTTAGTTTTTGGGTTATGATTTTTCGAACTTAACCATAATCCGAAAAAAACGATTATTACCTTTTTCCAAAAATGACTATTTATAAGAACTCATAACTTTTGAACTGCTGGCTAATCGGCATATCAAATTAAAGCCAATGAGCTTGTCTCCGTTGAAAAATACTATACTAATACTATACTATTATGCTTGGGAAAATTTGAATTTAATTTTTGCAATTATTGATTTTAACTATTTGCTTTTCATAGTTTACATGAATTAGAGACAAAGGGCGTTCTATATTTTTTATAATTTGCTCTCGATAGCTCAGGTATTTTTACACAACATATCTAAATATCAGAGAGGCATTTATTTGAGTTTTTCAGTAATGATTGTTGAAAGTTAACATCTTTTGGTTGCGTAGGTAGCTGTTTAATAAAAAATATAACAGATGAACTAATTTTATTCCGAACTTGTCCTGTGCATAGTTAGAAACCATAAAATTGTCTTTTCAAAATATTGAATCTATTCAAAATGAATATCGATATGGAGTTCCATATAGTGCGGGAAAGTTGTATTACTTAAATTCAAATTCGATTATTGCTTTTTTATCTCATAAATTAATTACAGATTATGAGATAAAAAAAGCAATACTCTAGATTGATTCGAGTCTCTAAGTATAACATGATAGTCGAGTATTAGAAATTATAATGAGTATTCATACTGTAACCATGTAACAGCCATACCGATGTAAACAATAAAAACAAATACAATAAAAAATTACGAAAATTTTTTGTAAGTGTAACATTTTTTTCAAAAAGACTCATTGGTTTAATTTGATATGTCGATCATCTGAATCGGTCCAGTAGCTCAAAAGTTATTGATTACTAGAAAATCCGGCAAACTTCGTCCCGCGCAAAATTTATTTTTCGTTATCACATTCACCTTTTTCTTACTAAGCGCATGTTCATGGGTCCAATCACAAAACTGTTCATTTGTTGATCCATGCCCTTAGAGAGGGGGTAGGTGTGTCGAACCACCATAGAACCATATACCAAATTTGGTCCCTTTTGCTTGATTAGTTCTTGAGTTATGCAGAAATTTGTGTTTCATTGGTATGGCAGCCCCCCCTTAGAAAGGTCGGAGGAGGGTTGAACCACCTTAGAAATGTTTCTTGCTCACTAAAACCTCCACATGTCCAATTTTGTTCCGTTTGCTTGATTAGTTCTTGAGTTATGCAGAAATGTATGGCGTTCCTCCACCCCACTCTCAGAGAGAGGGGAGGAGTGTCTATTCACCATAGAAACGTTTCGTGTCCCCAAAAACCTTGGCATGCCAAATTTGGCCATTTGCTTAATTAGCTGTCGAGCTATGCAGAAATTTGCCTTTCATTTGTATGGCATCTCCCCCTTGGAGAGAGGGGTGGAGTGTCTAACCACCGTAAAAACATTTATTGCACCCTACAACCTCTACATGCCTAATTTGGTTTCATTTGCTTGATGAATTCTCGAGTTATGCAGAAAATTTTGTTTCAATTGTATGGCAGACCATCCCCCCCATTACAGAGGGGGTGGAGTTACAGTTACCACTTACCATCACCAGGTTACGCTAGAAACATTTAATGCAACCTTAAACTTCCATGTGCCTAATTTGGTTTCATTTGCTTGATTAATTCTCGAGTAACACAGAAATTTGTGTTTCATTCGTACGGCAGCCCCCCTAAGAGAGGGGGGAGGAGTATCTAATCACCATAGAATCATTTATTGCACCGTAAAACCTCCACATGCCAAATTTCGTTTCATTTGCTTGATTAATTCTTGAGCAATGCAGAAATTTGTGTTTCATTTGTATGGCAGCTCCCCCTTAGAGAGGGGGGGGGATTGTCTAACAACTGTGAAAACATTTATTGCACCCTACAACCTACACATGCCAAATTTGGTGTCATTTGCTTGATGAATTTTCGAGTTATGCAGAAATTTTTGTTTCAATTGTAAAAATAAAAATATGGGGTGCCAAATTTATACCCAGGCATCTCGGGCACTCGAATTTGAGTTGTTTCACTTCTATGCTCAAAGCCCCGAGCCAAATAAAGATTTTAGAAATCGGTTTGCGGAACAATGTCCGCAATAGATCCCTTCATAAGCTGACGTAATCTGAAGAAAATCCGAGCATTGGTCAAGAGCTAAGTCCAAAAAAACTAAATGGGGTACCGAATTTGTACCAGTTCCTCTATAGATAGATTGAAAACACAATGTTTGCACACGCAATGCTTGCAAACTTGCTTGCTGTGAAAGGGGGAAGCGGCGAGTAAAATCGCAAAAACATTCCTAGCTTATTCGTTAAATTTTTACTTGTTTTTTTATCTTCACTGTTTTTGTTCTTGCGGAATGAATTTCCCGTCTAATAATATATAGCAACATAAAGTTTATGTGATATGCAACTTTTCGTTACATGCCTCGTTTTCGGTTCGATCTTCTACCTTTCTCACAAAAGAGACCATAATTCCCGAAATTATTTGAACGAATGCTTAAGGACGAGATTCCTTCCACTGCATAGAAAACAAAACCTCTATTCTGGCCGATTTGGCCAACGGCACATTACTCGAAATCTACTCTCCCGAGGTTTGCGAAAGAGAACATCAACCCACCAAATTGTCCCCTACTGCGACCAATCGAACGTTACTGGACAAATGTCAAGGACAAGGACTAGCAGGGTGATGTGTCAGACTTCAAGAAGAATTGGTCAGCAGTGTCCAGAAAGTGCATGAAAGTATTTTGATCGGAGATAACTTAATTCTGCTCTCCCAAATCGATTTTTCATTCTATAGTCTATTCATTCTAATGCCTAGGCAGTGAGCAAAAGACGGAAGCAATGTTGTGCACCCAAAATCAGTAAATTCAAGGGGCTTTCCAACTCTCAGCTCAGTCAGCAGTAGTGGGTGTGAATTCAAGTGCTTACATTCGTGATTGAAGTTGACAGAAATATACACTGTTTAAGGAATGAAGCATTGAAAAATAACCCGTAAAAATGCAACTATCAGATAATTGATGTTCTGATCAATCGTGGAAATAAAATATTTGAGATCTAAAATGAATTAAAGTATACTACATTCAATTAATTGTTCAAAACCAAATCATAATTAACCTCGATGTATCGAGACCATCAGATGATGACATCGTTCAAAAATAGAATAGTCATAACAAAAAAATTACGACAAATTACGGAATCAATTCAGCTAGCTAATTAAATCGTCAGTACGCAACCGTGAAGACAAGATCATGGCCGTTAGTTTCACACTCTCGACTCAGCCACGGGTAAGCGCGATGGGAAAGTACCCCTTATCCACTGTAATAAATCCCCTGACAAACAGCAGCGGGGGTTTGCTACCAGCTAACCATTTTTCGACAATGACCGCGATTGTTCTTGGACGTGGAATCTATTCCACCCGCAAGCCGAAGCCTCGCTGCTAATACAAGTGCAACAATTATCCGTCTACATCTTTCAGTTTTTCCCATGATAGGTTGCGTAATACTGTCAATATCTCACCATCTCTTCAAAACGCCTACACTTTCTTCTTCGCCTTCGTCTGCCGACAGCATCGTAACCGGGCAGCAAATTACTCCGGTTAAGAGCGTCAAGAAAAATAAAACTGCAGACTTCAAAGCTATTAACAGTAGCGGCAATCCGGAATTATGTAAAGCTGTATTGTTTTTGGGGTGTTTACAACTCCGAATATATGTATATATACTGATGTGGCACGAACAATCCACGTTTTGTTCCGGCCGTTTAATCTTTGCGCCGACACAGGGCAAAATCCGTAAATATTGTGCATCCGCCATCGCTGCTAGAAGCAGCGGATGGTATATTTTTTTATGGCTGATGCCGAGAGACGGAAAAGACGAATTTTCTATTTTATGAATGCTGTTGCAATGTCACATCGGTGCATCACCGTCCGAAGTGAGGAAATTGAAGACGTTCCGTTGGCTACCATATAATTATTAAATGTGTTTTTCGGATGGATGCAATGCCGTTTCTTTGCGCAAAGTTGAAATACCCAATCTAAGCTATCAATTCGCAACACACGCTCACTGGCAGCACTGCATTATTGTGGTTGATACGACTCTTTCTGTCTTCGTCATAAAGTTTGTAAAACATATATGTTTAAGTGAATTTCTTTCTGATGTGGTGTGGTTTTCCCAAATTTAAGAGTCTGAGTTAGCTGTGAGAACTGAGTTTAAGTGAATTCGTGCACTATTTTGAGAGAAATTGACGAAACAGCAAAACACCATCGAGCAAATTGTTATAGTTCATCGTTTAAATTTGAGTAGTGCTCATGTACAGGGTTTTCCAACTTTAAATTCCGAAAGTAAATTGAAATAAAACACACTTAGAATTCGAATTTCGATGAAACTTTCATTTCAAATTGAAGTTTGGTTTATGCCATTATGTGTGAAATACAACATCAATCAAATGTCCACCTAGGGCTTCCTCGCACACCTTGAACACCGGAACAGGAAATTTTCGATGACTTTTCGGCACATATGGGGCGGTATCGCGGTCATGACTTCATGAATGTTGTCTTCCAAATGTTCAAGAGTTTGCGGAGAGTTGGCATAGACACGGTCTTTCGCATAACCCCACAAAAAAAGTCTAGCGGGTTCAAATCGCATGATCTGGACGGCCAATTGGCATCACCAAAACGCGAAATTCGGTCGTGTTATGTGGCACGTGGCGCCGTCCTGCTGAAACCACATGTCATCCGTATCCATATATTCAATTTGTGGCAAAAAAAAATCGGTTAACATGCGGCCATAGCGCTCACCATTCACAGTTACCGTCTCGCCGTCCTCATTTTCAAAGAAAGACGGCCCGATGACTCCACCAGACCATAATGCGCACCAAACAGTGACTTTTGGCGGATGCAATGGCCTCTCAACAATCACGTGTGGATTTTCTGAGTCCCATATACGGAAATTTTGGGTGTTCACATAGCCACCGAGCTCGAAATGTGTCTCATCGCTGAAGAAAATTTGATGCGAAAATTCAGCATTTTGCTGCTGTTGTTCGTTCACCCAATCGACGTATGCCCGACGCATTCCATGGTCACCACGCTCTAATTTTTGTACCAGTTGGACTTTATATGGATGTAGGTGCAAGTCCAAATGCAAAATTCGCCACAATGATGTGTGTGGATTCGGGTCATCCTCCACACTGGCAGCAACAGCAGCAATATTTTCGGCCGAACGCACATTACGATGATGCACAGGTTTCACAATATCCGCTACGGATCCAGTTTGTTCGAATTTGCGCACTACATTAGCGATTGTGTGCTCTGTAGGCCGTCCATGACAACCAAAATCCGTCCGTAAACATTTGCCGGTTTTTCATCATTTTTATACAAAAATTATTTAATTATTCAACAAAATTAACACGTTGTGCGATGCTAAAACGATCCATATTGTAAAATGGCAGACATTCAACTAAAGATATGACGCTTTGGTTGACAGCTATGTCAAACGGTTGTCAGCGCAGGGATGTATACTTTCGGAAGCCCGAAATGGAAAACCCTGTATTAGTCTGCCCTAAATCAGCAATTGAAAAAAACGCAATCAAAGTATTTGTCTACCAAAATGCTTGAAGCATTTCAGTTTAGTAATACACCGGGTTTTTTATGAGCAGTAAACTATTGTTTGATGAAATGTGAAAAGTTCCCCTCACTTAAATCAATGAAGCTTGATTATTAGTTCAAAAATTCATAGTGGGACAGCTATGCCTAGAATATCAACATGGGACAATTGAACTTGATGTTTTTTTTTTGAAATACTGGGAACAAACAATGAGTTTTTTGGTGTTTCCGAAAGATTATGCATGAAAACATCGTTTTATGAAGAAGGGAATGATCTGCAACACCTTTGTCTAATATAAATCTCATTGTTATTCTTTAACACGTGTTCTATTCAACTTTTTTTTTAGTTTTTGAGAATTAGTTCGTCCTTCCAGACCAGAAATAAGTGCATTAGCCCTGCCGAAAGCGTGGCATAAATCTCTTGTACCTTAAACGATTTATTTACTATGGATCTACAAAAATACATGGCGAGACAGTTATGCCTAGAATATCAACATGGGATAATTGAGCTTGATGTTGTTTTTTTTAAAGCTGAGAACAAACTTTTTTTTTTGTGTTTTTCCAGAATATTAGGCATAAAAATATTGTTTTATGAAGAAAAGTGAAAATTATCTAAAATTAACATGGGACAACTATGCGTAGAACGGCAGATTAGAGTTGAGAAAATGCATTTTTGTTGTTTTTTTGCCTACAAGCGTAACCATGCATTTGAACACTGAACATTTGTTCGTATAGCTAGACGTAATCACCAGGTTACTCTGTCTGTAGTGTTAGTATTTACATTTCCGATAATTCTCAAAACGTCTCCAACGGTAGTTTCAGTTGTTATAAGAAAAAATCAAAAAGGTTTGGAAGAAATTTAGTGAAATGTCTGGATACTATGATAGTACTTTTGACGTAGAACTACGTCTTTCATTAAGGGTGTCAAATCAGAAAACAGGTCACGTTTTTATGAAATAAAGTTAAGGTTAATAACTATTTTTGCCGCGAACGGATTTTGGCGATTTACATACTAAACGAATCGGAAATTCCGTAAGATTTGTTTGATATGCCATACATTAGAATCCCCTGGTTTGTAAATGGTTAAAATTCATGAAAACTTTAAGTGTTTCTATTTTCCCATACATTTGTTCTGTCCATTTGAGTGCTTTCCCGAACATAGCTATCAATAACGAGCAACTTAACGACGACCAACGGAGGGGAAATCGTAGGATTTAAAGTCTCCGTGAACAAAGGAAAAGAAGAAGAATGAAGGGGAATACTTGCCTAGAGTATAAACAGTGGATCTCGCTGAGGCAAACTTTCATTCGGCATCGGACTGTTGAGTAATCCAGTTCACTTTGCTTTCGCTGCGCTTCGATCTAAGATTGGACCCCACCAGTGGTAATCTAACTTGGAAATCGTCGTTTGATTTTTCTGTTCGTTTTTCGCGTTATTCGTATCGTGTGTTCTTCTTTCCGCGTCATAAATTGGACGCTTCGCGTAGTGTGCGATGAGCAAGAAGAAGAGGAAGGCAGGCTCGAGCCCTGCAAAAAACGAACGCATTGCCAGGGGCAATAAAATTTCGAGGTAAGCGTCATCTAATGATGCACGCGGTGTTGGTGCAGTGAAAAGCGCTCGCATTGAACCGAGCCTTCGCGAATGTGACACCGCACCGAACAACAGCGAAGTAGGCGATTTCGGCGCGTCGGTCGAAAATGTAAACGTCCAGGCAGCAACCAAAATCAAGCTCCCCCCGCTGGTGGTGAAGCGCTCTTGACAAACTCATCAGCGAATTCGCATCGATGGTTGTTACAGCAGAGTACAAGCTGTGTGGCATAATTCAGTCTTTTTCCAAGCAGTTAACATTGTTTATTTTCCATCTTCATAAGGGCTTCGTTTGTGCCTTTGAAAATGCATCAATGCATTAAACTGACGTTATGGCGAAGCAGACGTTAAGGTTGTGCACCAAAAAATTATTTGGGAATACCAAGCATCTTGAATGTCTTACTGGAATGTTATAAGTTATTTGGGTTCGCGTGCCAGTCGCAAAACTGCCTTCAACTAGGATTGCATTTGCGCTAATATTGATTATAATGAAGCATTGCTAATGTTTTCGAGGTTGTTATTAACAAAAAGAGTTTATTTCTCTTGTTTAGTCATCAAGAAAGTAAATGTTCTGGAATTTTGTATATGATTAGGTTTTGCTTGCCAGTAGCAAAACTTCCTCTACTAAGGGTGACAGCTGCGCTTCTCTCGAGCATGAGAAATTAATGCAACTCTTTTCGAGGCCAGTAATATTAACAGAAGCGTTTCTTTTGAGAATAGCGCAAAATGATGAGAAATGTTTATATTGCTAGTAGTTTCAAGCAACCAATGTATGGCTCTGTATGCATGCTATGGTGAACGCTTGTTTGGCGCTTGGTTTACCCTTAGTTTGTACAAACGATATCTAGAGGTGCGATTCCTTTGAGGCAATACTAAATAACATGTAGCATGATATTTGATACTTGCAAGTGTTGTCATTGTTGTTGTTTTCATGCGGTGCCAAAGATATATTGATGTAGTTATGAGATATGGAATAATGATGCTGGTGCAACATGTATATAATCGACTGTAGCCGATTCTATGTCAATTTCGAAAAAGGCCACCGGAATAGCCTTCAAGGTAAATTTTCAATGCATTGACATGAAATTAATTGCGACATACGATTGTTTTGCGAGGGCAAGAATGAATCATCAATCAATTATCGTCAACTGATGTAGAATCATTTATATAAGTCGCTAACCATGAAAAAATGGGTTTTTTTACTTTAACTTTTATATTTCAAATTCTACATCAAAACTGTCTTCGTACGACGTTTAGAGCTTATCGATACCAACACTTTGCGATGCAGAACTTGTCAATATCTTAATCCTAGTTAAAATTATTAATGTTGTTTTACCCACAAACTCATGATTTCAATTTTAATTTACTCAAACACAAAAAATAAAATAATTTTTTAAAATCGCATATTGTATAGAGTGAAATTTGTTCTTTCAAATTCCGGCAACACAAATTTTTTATGTTTGCCCCACAAAGAATGACAAACAAATGAAAAAAGAGTGTGTTTTTTGTGAAAAAATATCAATAACTTTGAGTGAAGTTGAGGTATTAACAAGTTCTGTATCTCAAAATGTATTAGAAAGCTCTAAAACTCTTCCGAAGACAGTTTGTTAGTAGAATTTGACATATAAAAGCTAGACCAAAAACAGTTTTTTTCATGGTGACCCTAACGTAACTTAGAAAAAAGACGCTATATCAGATATTTCAAGAGATAGAAAAACTTTATTCTACAAAGATGTCTCAAATAACTAGGACTACAACATTGTCGAACTATGTTTACATCTTTCTATAAAGATAAGAAAGTTAGTTTTTTTATTTCATCGAAAATTTTGGTCACCCTATTTTTGATAACATAAAAATGAGCGCTCTATCGTATTTAACAACTTTGTCGAAGACACTTTTTGTCTAGAGGATAACTGTCAAGCTCTAAATGCTAATTTCCATTTAAATACATCTTCTGGACCATTGTGCATTGCGTAGAATTCATAACGGTAAAAAAGTCGATTTTGTTCATTTTGTCGCTTACGTCTCCTATACAAACTGTATATGTAGATCGAATATTGTCGTGCTTCTTGTTATTGTGTTGTACGAGTGGTCTTATTGGCTCTGCCTGTGTGTTACATGATTGTGTGGGGCTGCTACGATCGCCCTAGTTTACCTTCCGATTATAAAGGCGCGTCCACATTATGCCGAATGATGCCGATCGGCCTGTACCAGGTGGCATATTCGATTCGTTAAGTAATGTGGACGCCCCATCGGGTGCACGAAGCCGAAGTCCCATCAAAGGCACGAAGCCGTCACGAACACACGAAGCACTATGTCGTCAACGCTAATTTACTTCGTTTTGTTTTGGTTCGTCTTTCTCGAACCGGACCCACTTGTTTCGGGTTGGGTTCGGTAAAAAGTCAAAATAGCGATATAGTGTATTCGACAAAGTTTTAGATCTTATTAAAATATGAATTTTCGTCGAAGACGTCAACTGTCTGTCTTTTATAGTTTCTGGGATAGAGGGCATTTTGGATGGAGACCCATGAAAAAAATAATGTTTTACTCGTTACATTTTTGTGTGTAAATTATCGTGTAGGGCCGATGTTGAGCTTTATGGTAGAAAAGTACTCACTGACTGGGACTGACAGCTACAAAATAATAAAATAAAGATATATACGGTTTGTTTTCGCATGTTTCATAAAATGTGACTAATTCCTAGTCGAATTGCTGACAATTTTCTGTCCATACAATAAATATCTTTGGGAACTGGGACCGACACTGATATTGTGCAAACGCTTTTGATGCGCGCTGAATGGAAAGCGCTGCAAGAAAAAATCGGGGCTTAACATTATTCATATTCTCATAAAAACATATCAAGCCAATTTTTGAAAATAAAAATTCATTGAAAAAAACATTTTGAAAATTAAAATTATTTTTTCTTGAAAACATGTTTTTTTAAATTCTAATAAAGTAGATATGAATAGAACATACAATTTCCAACAAGTCGCCCGTACATCGGAAGATGGGCACTTTTACAGGGAAAAAGTTTTTCGAACAACAACTTTTTCATGTTTTTCTTTGAAAAATTACTATGAATGTTTAATTTGTAACATTTTTATGTACGAATTATCGCAATTTACATGCTCTGCTAACTTTTTTCTATTCAGAAACATGTCAAGAACATGTTAAACACGATAATTTACACACAAAAATGTAAGGAGTAAAAATGACTGTTCCAGAAATTTGACCACATAATTTTATTTGATAATCAGTGTGATGTGTTCATAGATGACATTGGCGAGACATGGCGAAAAGCTGATATTTGCTCAATTTACAATATAAATGGATATAGAGCGATCTTCTCTTCTTGCTGGAGGTTTGGCTGTATTCGTTAAAAATTCAATTCAACTAAAAATCATTGACAATCAAAATCTAGATGGATTTCAGTTCATACTATAGAGCTATCACTTAATAGTCAGATTTTCGATGTTATAGGTGGTTATCGTCCCCCTCTTTTGACTTTGACAGACTTTATGGCTTTCTGGAGAATAAATTAAATCGTTCAAAATCAAGACCATACTTCATTGTACGCGATGTGAATGTCCCTGTGAATTTGGCTAGTAATAATAGTGTAGTACGTTATAGCAATCTATTACCATCATTAGGTTTTGTATGTTGCAACACATTTACCACACGCAATGCGAGTAATAATATACTGGATCATGTTGTATGCAGAACCATAGATGTGACAAATACTCGGAATGATACTGTGTTCTCAAATCTTAGCGGTCACTTATTGATTGTAGCTTCATTAAGACTACACGGATGAAAAAGACGATTATAAATCACAACATACTGAGCACCCGCTTCTCGAATTTCTTGGAAACGGTGAATTGTGACCCTGGCGTTGAATTTTGTTTAACAAATATTTCGTCGACATACAATTCGATATTGGCGCAATGTTCCAGAACCATTTCTATTGAGGTCAACACCAAAGGTAACGCTTGTCCTTGGATGTCGTATGATCTCTGGAAATTGTTGAAAAAAAAGAGCAAATATCTGAAAAGGGCCAAAAGCCGACCTAATGATTCACATCTACAAGAAATGCTCAACTGTATTTCGAAAAAAGTTTAAGTAGAGAAAAGGCAATCTAAAAGAGCATATTACAAATGCTCTAAACTAAACAATACGAATCAATCACGAATGTGGAGAACACTGAATTTCAGGACGCTCAAAAGAAAAAAACACAAATTGGTCTGACTCATATATGACATATGACATATGACGAAGAAGTATGTGAAATTTTAAACGAATACTTTTCAAGTATCGGAACGCAGTTATCTAACGAAATTCCTAAACGTAATGATGGTAACCCATTGGTGTACTCCCATCATGTCCAAAACTTCATTTTTTGTATCCGTCAAATCAAACGGAGGTTTTTAGGATCATAAAAGGTCTGAACAGGCATAAAAACGAACGCAGTTGCCTTTTCCAGAATTTGTCCGGAAATATTCAACATATTTCTGTCTACAGGAAGATACCCAAACTGTTTGAAAATTGTTAGAATTGTGTCAATTTCAAATCCGGAGATTGCACGAATCCTAGCAACTATCGACCGATTTCAACCCTATCAGTATTCAATAAAATATTTGATTTTTTAAATGAAAACAATATATTTTACAAGCTTCAGTATGGGTTTCAACGTGGCAGCAGTACTATAACTGTCATCACTGAGCTTGTGGATGAGTTGATAGATGGAATCGTTCGCAAATTGATATTTGGTGCTCTTTTTCAGGACCTTAAAAAGGCTTTCGATACAATTGATCATGACATGTTATTGAAAAAAAACCGAATATTTCTGGAATCCGAGAAATAGCCAGCGACCTCGTACCGATCTCACCGGTAGACTGCAATATGTTGCATTGAATTATGCCAAAAGTACCCTGCGTTCAACAAACATTGGTGTACCACAGGGCAGCATTATTGGACCTCTGTTGTTTCCGTTGTACAACAATGATATCGGTAATCTGCCATTGATAGGGACTGCTAGATTGTTTGCTGACGACACAGCAATGTTTCATCCATGCTCTGACTCTAGTACCGTATCAAATATAGAAAATGATCTGACTGTTGTTTGTAGGTGTTTTCAAGAAAATCTGTTGTCACTAAATCTGTCAAAAACTAAATACATGTTCTTCCACTCATCAAGGAAAAAAAATCTTCGCCTATATTCACCATAACCGACCAAAAGTTTGAGGATGTTTCGATTGATAAGGTGAACCATTTTAAATACCTTAGAATACATTTAGACACAGGTTTATCATGGACACAACAAATAAATGCTTTAGAGTATCCTACTTTGTATCGCAGAGACCGTTAAAAAATTTTATTTTGCATGTATTCACTCACCACTGCAATATGGAATGGTGGTTTGGGGACATGCATGTAAAACCAAACTTGAAAACTACTGATGGGCTATATCTATGATATAATCGCAACTTTGACGTAGGACTGCCGTTGGTTTAATAATCAATTGTTTTTTTTTTCAATTAGCAATAATCGCACCTCCAATGTACCTCATTGGGTACGATATCACCGCTACGCAGAGCTATCTTTCGTATGTATTGATTAAATTATTGATTAAACTAGTGAATGAATGAAACAATCTACGAATTCAATTGCAAATAATATCTTAGGTAGCCGTGATCCTGATCTTCTGCTTCATCTATACCTGTTCCTCAGAAACGCCGATGTCAACGTTTAATGATGTTTCCTTCGTTGTGTCCCTGTTTCATATCCCTCCTATCCGATCGATAAACTTTTACTTAGTCGCGGCAATACATACACACACTCTTTACAGATACACGGGCCAAAGGTTGTGCAGTCCACTGATCATTCAACAAGAGCCAAAGGTTGTACCGCTCATGACAACTCTACACGAGCTGATGATTGAGCCGGCTAGTGACCATTCTATCCTGGATTCCTTGAGTCGAGAAGACGCACCACGCTAGATATGGGGTACATACTAGGGGGGCGTTGCTGATTAATGGTCAGCTGCATCCCAATAGGAAGTATCCCGTGTCGGGCACACGTACAGAGCATTGGAGACAGCAACATCCCAATTACGAGAACACTTGTAATACTAACCTCGAGCCGACCGCGAGTAATCGGTTACATATTACTAACATAGATAATAAGAAAAACTGTCAAAATATTGAACTCCGGCCCCGTCAGGCTAACGCCATATGAGCCTTGATAAAAATATATATTTTGGAGAAAAAAAAATCAATTTAGGTCAATTCATGCATTAAGGTAGTAGTTATCTCAGAAAATAGTTATCAACATTTTGCCTAATCATCAAACGGTATACGTAGAAGTTTAGTGACCTGGCGACATAAAAGGATATGCAGTCTTGAATAACCGAGCCAGAGCGTTGCATTTGTACCCGCTTTTGTAGACCGTGTTAGCAAAACGAATTCCAGAGTGTAAAAAAACATGGGGGTACACAAGTACTGCCGAGATCTGCAATGCCGATTTTTCCAACTTATTGGTTTCGGAATCTGTGTTTGGAAATCACATACCGATTTGCAGTAACGCAAACGAGTACAAAAGTACCCGCTACTTGTATCTATTTTGCAATGCTGATTTCCCCAGGCTCCATGGTTTTGAAGTCTGTATTAGGGAAACATTCAAATTTGCAAAAGCGTAAACCAGTACAAAAGTACCTGCTGATTGCAATTAATGTGCAATGCCAGTTTCATCTGACTCCATGGTTTTGAAGTCTGTGTTAGGGAAACATCCATTCATTCCAGCGATGGTACCTCAATCGTTGCGCAGTCATAACTGAGTGGATTTCCGAGCGACACTCGCTTTTATACCGATTGATGTGATTTCAATAGCCTGTTTCGGAAGCAATTGTAAGGCTATTGAAACAAATTTTGGATCGAAAAGTAACAAGCATAGAACGTGTAGAAATCTTATTAAGGTTCAGGAGCTATTAACGCTCAAAATCTCGTTCTCCGGCGTAAAGCTTATGTTTTCGAAACTTTGAGCGTACACCCCAGTATAGAAATGAAAGACGTAGTCCCACGTCAAAAATTTCAAGTGTTGTAAAATAGTCATCCAACTTTAGACTTATATTCCGACGGTTCTCATAATATACTGCCTCTTCTTGGACTACACGAATTTCAGACTATTAAACTTATCCACAGCGTTATAAATGACAATAATATTCACCATAACTTGACAATACATATAGTAAATCATCGACACATCGCACGACAAGCACAAAATTTTATGCGAAGTAGAGCAACAACCAATGTTGGTCTGCAGCGCATTCCATTTTATGGACCATCTCATTTAAATGCCTTGCCATCTGAAATTCGAATTATCACACACTCTGATGATTTTAAAAAGAAATTAAAACAATATCTCAAATTGATGACCAATGTTTTCGTAATATAGATCGATCAACCACAATAATCCATTCATGTATCGTCTTTTGTATGCTTGCCAGTACTCTATTTTGTGAACTTGATGTTCCATGTTCATTTGTTTTTTTACTATTTAAGGGGTCCCCGGTCTGGAAAATCGAAAAAGAAGATTTTTTGTTTTTTGCATTTTTGGGAAGCTTATGCCCTCAGAAATGTTATCCTGAAATTTTTTTTCGATATTTGATTTCATTGGAAGGTTACAGCCAAAAGCATGAAGTCACCTCAAGGAATATAGTATTGCTGTACGAATTTCAAAACGGGTTTTCTCGAAACCATGTTATTTCAACTGGTGGTATCGATATCTCAGGATCTACTCGACCGATTTGGCTGAATTTTTGATATCCCATTTTTTTGATTTTTTAAAAATCGCTATTTAGAGATTTTTTATGAAAAATATCTAATGTTGAACAAAAAGGGCCGCCGTTTAGGCAATTTTTCGAATTTTCAAAAAACCCTATGTAACGCTTTAGGTATTGTCCTGAAGTTTCAAAATATTCATTGGAATTTGTTCTACGACACCCCGTTACTTCAGAACCGATACCATCAGCAAGGTACCGATTTTCAGACAGCATCTACGCATCCAGCTGTCAACAGCGTCATAATAATTATTCGTGCACTCAAAAAATGGAAAATATATCTTCAAATATACCTTAAACAATAACCAAAGTACACGAATACTCCACTTTATTCGTAACATCCGAAAAATATCCACGAAAATTCATTATTTTCCGACCCCCCAAGGGTCCCCCTCAAGTTTTATTCCTCTTATTTTATGGATCCCTTAAATAAAAATATGATTTTTCACTGAGGTCCATACATTTTTGTTCTTCGTGTTTTTTGTCCACTCACCTCGTTTCTAAATGTTTGTTTGTTTTCTTTTTTTTTTCAACAATTGGAGCCCAACTCTAGGATCCTCAGCTCGAAATCCGCTTCGTTCTATCTAAAGACACATCTTCCACATGAGCATAAAATTTGGTGGAAAACGGGTCAAAATCTGTGGCCGTGAAAGGAAGCGCATGTCATTGAACCTATCCATGACGACAGACGCACATAAGCTGTTCGTTGGAATCACTGATTTCGGATAAAATTCACGCAGCAGGTGCGTTTCGCGAAGGGATAACCCGTTTCCGAGAGTTTTCGCAGCATTTTATGCTGCGCATACCAGACTCCTTCCGTGATGATAGAAGATATCAGACGGAAACCTGTTTTGCGGCAGAATACAGGTAATCTGTACTCATGAAGTAGGTTTTCTACGCATCCTAATACAACACACCTGTCGGAGAAGATCTGCGTTGAAAAGTGGTTTTCAGCAACTCACCGCGGGGTTCGTGCTTTGAATTTTATGAATGAATCTTGTTTTCGGAGACTAGAAAGAGGAATAGATTAGAAAATCATTTGTCAACTATCTAATTTTTCAAATAATAAGATGTATCAATTCTCAAAGAATGATGAAGAGAGCTACCGAGTCCGAGATTCTGATTTCAGAATTTTGGGCAAATTTGAAAATATCCGCAAATTGTGGCAGAATGGAAATCTTTCATTGATGAATCGTAAAAAGTGATGAAATTTTTTTTTTTCAATGCTCGCTTCATCAGAAGACAGTGCTCATTTGTTCCGATCCAAAGCGTATCGATTGACTGAATAAAACATTGCTAATTTCAATTAAATGGACACCATTAAAACCATCGCAGCGGTAGATTTACCTCATATATTTCATACCTAAGTGTTTTGTTGTGTGTCTGTTATTGCTCCATTGAACATACCTAGAAAAAAGAAGAAAAAAAATTTATTTCAATCTTTCCTTTCTGTCAGAATAGTCTCAATTTTATATATTTTGAATTTTGAATGATGGAAAAGAAAAGCAAACTACCGCTTCATCAATGCATTCTTTAATTGATTTTCAAAATTGGCTGTCATCAAAAACTAATTTACATAATAAAAAATCCGGAAGAATGTCCATACCCAGTCAGGGGCTGAAGAAAGAAGAACTATATTTCCCCCCTCTAATTTCGAGGTCACCGGGTCATCACTGTCAAGGGAACCTCATGAAACACCACACCGAATAAAAAACAAGCCTCAGCTCACCTGCCCTGAAAGTACCACTTCCCGTTTGGAAGGAACGAAAAAAATCTCCACAACAACAAAAAAGAACCATCCGAAAAACGGAACATCGACGAGTGCGCGTATTTTGCCTTCTTCGCCAAAACATCATCCTACACCAACATAACCCTACTCACGACGACGCACGACGCAACAATGAAACCGTCGAAGTCGGGCAGGGGCAAAAAATATGGAAAAAAAAATCGCATTGCGATTCTTCAAGCGCGCAAAAGCGCAAACGCTCCTCAGCTCACAACATTTTTGTTTTCGTCGTTGCTGTTGCTGTTACCTTCTTTTATTTGTAGACTTTCTCTTTTAACATTTTTTCGGTTTGTTGTACTCGTTACAATTACACCACCACCACCGGAAGAATGAGGAAGGAGGGGAAGGGGAACCGAAAGCGTCGAAACATCGCGCAGTGCTTACACTACCTTAAGCCGCTCAGCGCTTCTGAATGGAACCCACAGAAAGACTATGGGAGGTATGCGTGTGAACGGAGCAATTCCTGAACCTGAACGTTGACAAAGCTGGACTGGCTGTGATCTGGGACATCTTTACGTCTATTCTCGCGGTGGAATCTCTACGAGAGGTTCAATTGGATTACATCCGAATGGGCTGGAGAACAGTCTATCATCGAGCCGTGGTAACATTTTCATCGTGAGTTTGGAATCACTCCATGGAACTGGGTTGAATAAGGAAATAATGGAACCGTTTAATGTACTCAAAAAGGATGATGAAAATCGGCACGTCGATTTTGCTCAAGTCATAGTGTCATAGTGTACACCAGGGATTCTCAAACTGTTTTGGACAATAGACCCATTTTCCGAATTGAAGTGAAACTATCGACCCCTATGGCCTTAGCCCTTCAAAAATTATATCTCTAGTTTTTTTTTCTTGTTCATACAAAATATTTATAAACTTAAAATCTTTGCGGTTGGTTAAAAGAGTAAACTTGACATAATTTTCTCATCAATGAATAGACATGAGATTCAGTAAATATCAAGTGTAATTAATAACTATTAATACAAATTACATACAAGTATTGAAAACTGCAAATTGCAGTGTTGTCAAATTCACATTTCTAGAGCGACACTAAAACACTGAACTTATACTATACCCAAGTAGTGTTTTAGTATCTCTTAAGGTGAAGGTGGAAGCTAGCCATTGTAGTAGTATAGGTAAACCTACGAGTAAAAATGGGGTAATAGTGTTTGTGAGAGAAGAGCAAAGCATACGTAAATAGATCACTTATCAGACTCTGTGGCGCTTCATTGACACGAGTCTTTGAATACATTTAAAAAAAATAACAATTCAATACTACAGTAAAATGTATGAACGATATGTTCCGATGAACAATTGCAAATATAAATATATATAGAAGGTGCATTTGCAAATGAAGTAAAATTCTGATTATACGCGAGCGTAGCATGAGCAAATTTATAACACATGTGAATTGGGGCTCTTTTGGTATTAACAAGTTCTTCCGCATAGTAACTCGATGTTGATAATTCCTTAATATTTTCCTTCGTTTATCGTATTGTTTTCACATATTCACGTTGGAGAGCTTTAGCCCTTCTCTTCGTTGGCCGAGGCATTTTGATTGAATGTAATACTTTCTTTTTTCTATTATATATTTCTTTTCCGTTTACTGTTTTTGGAAGCATAGGCAGCCGTGGCAGTGTTCCGAGCTCTGCAATACAATTTTCTTACCCAATATTAAAGTTACTAAGACTTACATTATAGACCCATCAAACGTAAAAATAATAATTGTATTGATATCAACACAATTTTATTCTATTGATTTTCATGACATGAAACGCTATGACTCAGGAATAACATTTTATTGAGTGGTTTTTATAGCTGTTTCGATGATGTCGTCTGGCATCAGTGTCGAAAAAATAACGATGCTTTCACCAATACAAACAAAACCATTGCCGAAGATTGAAAAATGAAAATTTAACCTTCGTTTTTCACTACACAGTGTGATAGCAGATGAAAATTTAATATCTTGTGAGTAATCGATTAGAGTTTGGTTGATATTACTTGATGGGAAGTGTGCGAAAACGATCATTTTATTCACACTGTTTCGCAAAATTATTGATTTTCGGGCGAGGGGTGAGGGAGGGAGATGAAAGAAATGAGCGCCATTGAGGCAGCCATTTAGGTCTAGCTTCCACCTTCACCTTAACAAAATTACACTTCCAACGCTTCTAAAAACATTAGAGTAGTGCGGGGCAAAGGTGCGCACGGGACAAAAGTGCGCATTGGCCTTTTTGAAGCAAACGAGCATAAGAGTTCGACAACAGTGTATTCGTTTGATGCATTATTACACCAGCAGCTCACACATATAAACAAGATACATTTCATGGAGGTGGCAAAAAGTTATGAGGTAAAAAGAGTTTTGCGATGTTTTGATCTAATTTTTTTCAATTTTGGGGATGACGATTTACCTACCTAAAATAACTGGAAATTTCGAAACTACACTGTCATGGAAACCTTCATTCTATAGTAGATGATAGAACGTATTCGTTTTTGTGTAAAAGTTCAAGAGCTTTTTTCCGAATTCGATTAGTTCAAAAATTGCTTGTGGGGCAAAAGTGCGCAGTGGCTGTGGAGCAAAAGTTCGCACCAGAGTTTTGCTCTGAAAAAAATTAAAATGTTTTCAACAAAATTTTTAACGGGACCCACTAGAAGAAAACTGATTTGAAGGAATGCACTCCAGAAATGCTCAAAAGGCCCAACATAGGCTTCAGGAGGGAGTCTCGAAGCGTCGGATTGCGGCAGACCTCGATATTTCTGAATCAGCTCTGAGGAAGATGCTTATATCAGTAAGTGATTTATGATTTGAATCTTCTTTTATTAACATTTCTGCTTCTGCCAGGGCGGTTCAGACAAGTATTTACGAGTGTGCTGTCTGAGGATCTGGCGGACCACTGCAGAGCACTGGACAAAAGCTTTCTATGGTATGACTCTCAAAGATTTACGTCGTCTGGCGTTTGATTTTGCAGAAGCCAACCACCTTCAGCACGAATTCAACCAAGTTGCAAAACTGGCATGAAGAGATTGGGATTCTAGCTTCATGAGAAACCATCGTCTGTCTTTTCGAACCCCACAACAGCGCTCCAAGGCAAATCGTCGGAATCCTCAGAACCGAAATTCAAGATGAGGAAGAAAAATAAACAATTGCTTAAAAATAATTCAAAATGAATTTCAAATGAAAATTGTTTTTATTTTTCCCATGCATTCGATTCACTAACGGTTATGTTTATGTGTTCACAATGAACTTCAAATAGATATTGTTTTTTTTTTTTCAACAATGTGTTTCAAATAAATCAAGTGAAGGTAACTATGCATTAATAAACTTGATCTGTATAAATAAAAATGATTTCATGTCCGTTCCTCACGATTGAACTCAAGAACGAAGCAACGGATTTAAACAGTCAGTTTCAGGATTCCCTCGATTTAACGCAAGAATCGAGCAACGGATTTGAACAGTCAGTATCAGGCTTGATGCGTCTTAGTCTGCATCAGGTTTATATGTCAAAAAAGAAATTATGTACCACGAGTATAGATAACGTACACAAAAATAATATCTGTGGGAACTTGAGTGTTCGAAATGATTTATATAAATATATCAATTGTGGGTGGGACGAATCGACTTTTCAGATGGAAAACCGACCAAGCGTCGTTGAGTCAAAAAACTCAAATTTAAAAAAAATACCTTTAAAATTACCTTTTACTATAAAATTCCTAGTACTTCTACCAAAACTCGTCATTATAATATCAGATTATCTCAGACACAATTCTCGTTCAAGTTCACCCCTGCATCAGACAATTCCTCTCTCGAATTTTGCTGTTATCAACACATTCGGCGATCCATTCATATTTATATAGATAGAAAACAAAAGTGGAGTAGGAGTGCGATTTATCACATTAAAATCCATTTCCATTTTCGAACGAAAATCAATTTCGTTAGCGCAAACATTTGTGTTTCATTTGTATGGCAGCCTCCCCTTGGAGAGGGGGAGGAGTATCGAACCATTATAGAAACGTTTATCAATCTCTAAAACCTCTATATGCCAGATTTGATTCCATTTGCTTGATTAGTTCTCGAGTTATTCAGACCCCCCTCCCCCTCCGGTTGAGAGGGGGAGGAGTGTCAAACCACCTTAGAAACAGTTATTGCCTCCTAAAATCTCCATATGCCAAATTTGGTTCTATTTTATTGATTAGTTCTTGAGTTATGCAGAAATTTATGCTTCATTTATATGGCAGGTTTCTATATTTGGTTTCGTTTGCTTGATTAATTTTCGAGTAATGCAGAAATTTGTGTTTCATTTGTATGGCAGCCCCCCTTTAGAGAGGGGGGAGGAGTGTCTAACCACCATAGAAACATTTATTGCATCCTAAAGCCTTAACATGCCAAATTTCGTTTGGTTTGCTTGATTAATTCTCGAGTAATGTAGAAATTTGTGTTTCATTTGTATGGCAGCCCCCCCCTTAGAGAGGGGGGAGGGGTTTCGAACTATCATAAGAACCATCCCCGACCCCAAAAACCCCTACATACCAATTTTTGTGTCGATTGGTTTAGTAGTTTCCGAGTCCATAAGAATCAGACAGACAGACAGACAGACAGAAATCCATTTATATATATATATATATATATATATATATATATATATATATATATATATATATATATATATATATATATATATATATATATATATATATATAGATATATAGATAAATTCTGTTTCTAAGTTTTTTTTCGGTCGGAAAGTAATTCCAGAGGCTTCTAAATCAAAAGTGTACGGAAGATTATAATAAAATTCTCTTAAAACTTTAAGGACCGAGAAGAAATCTGTGAGACATACGCCTGGGACCGCACGTTTTAATTTGTGTGAAGTTGCTAGCTTTGCTTGCAAGTTTTAAAGAGGCTTTAAACTTTGCAGTTCATTCGCCTCTATGTGTGAAGTTAGCGGATGAAAGTTCAGCGGATAAAAGTTTTTGTTCAACGTATTGCTGTATTTAATGAATAATGAATTATTTCAGTTGAAATAGATCGATTTTCTTATCAAATAACAACCTTGCTCATTAGATAGAGAATTGAATCATTCATCTTTCCACATAATTAATTTTTTTTCTCGGTCGTGACAGAGAACAGTTATGGATTATGAACGTGAGCATGGGTCAATACAGAAAATATACAGAATTTTGAAAATCAAAAAAAACTTGTTCGTATAGGGTTAACAAAGTTATTCGATAGAGTAATATTTTACTTATCTTCCAGCCACAATTTTTTTCAATCGGAAAGGGGTCTGAGAAAAGTTATGGCTCAAGTTGTATGGGAGAAATTAATTATTTTAAAGGAAATTGAAAAACGTTATTTGGAAAGACCGAAAACACATTCTCGAGATAGTACTCATCCGATAAAGAATGTTTTTATTTATCTTTTGTCAAATTTTTATTGGTCCGAAAAGGGTATGAGAAAAGTTATTGGTCAAAACGTTCACGAATTGTACGGGGGAAGGGGTCTGGCTGGGTAAGGAAGTAAAAAGTAAAAAGGAAGTAAAAATTCCTATTGTACACCCATACCTCGCTTTACGGACTAGATACGTTCCACGAAATTCGGCCGCAAAGCGAAAAGCCGTATAAGGAATCAATTATTCTAATACAAATTCATACAAATTCAATCAGATCGGTTCCAAATTTGTTAAATATGTAACATGGTTTATCATTCAAAATGCATTTTATCTTTTTAGTTTTATTTCATTTTAATCAAAAATTAAATTCATTTCAATCAAATATACATACATAACATAAACAACAAACATACAGTACATACAACATACATACATAAAAACCAACAATAATCTTTAAACAAAAATGAAACAACTTCATGTTACATGGAATATGTGTATGTATATATGTATATAATTTGTATGTTGCATAAGTTATTGTCTCGCAAATATTTTTTCACTTCTGTACGAAAGCTCGGCATTCTCAATAGCTTCGAGTTGAAAAATTGAAAAGTATACTGAAAGTGCATCTTATGATATATCGAGAAATATAATCAAAAAATAAATTCCTAAAAAATTTAAGTACTAAAAAAATCTTGAAATATTGAATTTTTTTGAGGACTTAAAGATTCAGTACTACTATAATTCGTATTCAAATGTGTTCTTACGCCTTTTATTGATATGTGTAATTTTTTTTCAGATAATAATAAGATAATTTTCCTATATGGTTCACTATAAGAGCTATAGCGAAAAAATGAGTTTTTTCTTTTTTTCCCAATTCTCAATAGGCTTGGAAATGAAAATTTGAGAAAATACTCAGAGTATATCTACTATGGTGTACCGCGACAAATTATAACAAAATTCTATCCCCCGAGTGAAAAAATCCTGGGTGTATAGAATTTATGATAGTTTTCAAAACTGTTTTTCGATGATTATTTATTAAACTATTTATTATCAAACACGAATTCAAAATTTTTCGTTCATACAATAATATCTTAGTACTGAATGGTCCTTCAACAACGTTATAGGAATCAAATGAAAGACAGTTAATAACGTTAATTGGATTTGCTATCTCTGAAAAAATTGAAAGAAATCGTTTTCTCATTTCTTCCCGATATTTTTGTCCGCTACATCGAAATACAAATTTCTCAGTAAAATGTTCCGTGTAAATCCATATAAATTATGCTATAAAGCGATTTATATCTCACCTTCATGCGTTGATATTTCACGATTTTGCGGAGGCGATCTGGCGTAGTGGTAACATTCATACCTCTCACGCTAAAGGTCACGAGCTCAATTCTCACTCCCGACATTCTTCCAAAAATGGAAGTAAAAGTGACGAACCAGCCAAAATGTGCTGAAAGTCACTATAATGGAGAAAAAAAAATCACGATTTTAAAGCATTTCAAAAATCGTCAAAAAACTTCGTACCTGTCGAAGCAACGAGTTTCTGATCGCTGCCGAACTAGATCGCTAATGATCATGATCGGTCGTTACCGCTCGAAAAACCCGAGCGAACTATATATATATGACGGTTACCGGGCAGTATGAGTTGAACCGAAATTTGCTCTTGTAGTATGGTTAGAAGATTATCGTGGATAGGAAGCGTATAGCGTTCGTTGTCTTTCCACTTTCGTCGTCATATACAGTCAATCGCAAAATTGAGTATACAACTCGTGCTGGTTTGTTTTTGTTGAGTTTTCCGGAGTTAAAAAATAAATATATTCATCGTAAAATCGATCCATGTTACTCTCATGTAGTGGCAAGAAAAAAAATAAAATGGTCACATTTCTACTTCATGTTTAAAATACAAACAAAAAATCTCCAATAAAGATATTGCAAAATTGGGTGTACAGTTCAAGTTTTTCTTAAAAGGATAATTGAAATCAGTCCAGAAATGTTAATAGATAACAAAAATCAATCCCCAAGTATTTGGTATGGCCCCCAGGACTTCCTGAAAGCACCGAGACGAGGTTCCTGGTCACTCTAGACGGAAATACCTCCCAGATCTCCGTAATCGTCGTTTTGAGTTCCGCTTCGTTCCCTGGATTTTGATGAATGGATGGTTCTTGATTTCCCATCATATATACTCAATAGTGTTCAAGTACGATGATTTCGGAGGTGTTTTGAGTTGATTGGGACATAATAGAGCAGGCATTCCAGTACCACGAAGTCAATTTTAGTTCGGGTCATTATTCTGTTGAAAGTAGTAATCACGAAGGAAACCGAATTTCTGAACGGGAGACTGCAGGTCACGTTTCAGGAAGATCAATTAAGCCATCTTGTCCATCGCCGAATCGATAAACGCTATGGTTCCAATTTCAGAAGCCGCTAATGTACCATGCATCATCTGACTACCGCCGCCGTGTTTTACTGTGATAACCAAATGCTGAATCTGAAGCACCGATCCTGGTTTCCTCCACGCCATCTGTCTTGCACTCGATTCAAAGATAATGGTTTTCGGCTCATCCGTATAGAAGACCTTGTTCCAGAACTTCTCAGGTCTGTCTATATATGCCTTAGCAAACTGTAGTTTTTTTTTCATATTCACCTTTGAGATGTAATACTTTTCACGGCCAACACGACCTCTCACATTGTTCCTATATGCTGCTCTCCGGACAGTATCTGCGCAGACAGGTCTTCCAATGTTGCTGGCTACTTCGGTAGTCAATTTAGGAATGTTTTAGGGTTCTTTCGCAATATTCGAACAATTACCCATTCATCATCAGAACATAGGATCCGATTGCGTTCTCTACCGGGAGATTTTCCTTGGTTCGTTCGTATTTCCACTTGTTTATGATTTTCTGTATTGTAGAGTGGGTTCTTCCGAAAGCAGCTGCTATTTCCTGCAATGTCTTTCCACGACAATTCATACTTATTATCATGGTACGTGTAACAATATCTATTTCTTTCCTCTAACTTGCCATAATAAACATATTCAAACATCAATAAAAAACAAAAACCAACACCGCCCAAGCAATGGTTAAGTGTTGACATCAATCATTGATAAAAAAAAAAAGACTACATTGATTACAAGACTACAGGCAAACATTTTCTGTGCGAGGGATAGAGACCGCACAAAAAAGTCGCATAAAAAAATCGTGCAAAACTTCACCAGCAGCTTTAAAAAATCGTGTTCGGTACACATTTTGAAAAAAACGTGATGAAACGGCAGAAACTGCACACATTCATGTAAATAATAAAAGATTACATTTTAGGGAGTTATAAAAAACAATTACATAAAAATAATGAACTATATATAAAATATGATTCAGCTTTTCGTATAGAATAAATATTCCTCAATAGAGTTTTTTTTTTAATTCAAAAACGTGGAACTGACTTCAGGGATGATAAACTGAGAGATGGTACACTTACTTCACAACAAATCAAAACCATCATAGGCGACTACACACACTAATTTGGGGCAGTGGGGCTTTATGAAGCAGTGCGCAAGGCTTCTGAAGCCGTTTGGAAAAGTAACAAAAATGACTCCTGCATACGATGTAACGTCGCGTGTTGCTACATACAAAAAGCATATGTACATAGAACAAGAACAAGACAGCAAGACGTTGAACAGAAACTTGCACGCAACAAAAACTTTTATCCGCTAATTTCATACAAGTCCGTAAAGAAGGAACGCGAAAACGAGAAATCTCGTGAGCGGTCCGTGAAGTGTTGATAATGTTGGAGCTATGTCTTGCTATTAACAGCATAGGTTGAATGAAGAGCTTAATCTGCAATTTAAATTAAATAAAATTCAGTTCAAAGTTTTCATTACACATTGCCGGCACCAATATTCTCAATGGGTAATTGTATGTGAGGGGTTTTATCAGCAATCAATAATCAATCACAAACCATATGCTAGTGAAGTGAGGGGTCCCACAAAATCATAAATTCGCTAAATACGCCGGACGCCGTTGGGTTGGGTAACAATATCATCGTTTTGCCCATTTTTCTTTTCTATCTTACCGACCAATTAACTGTTTTCCAAAACTGTTTCTTCATGCCATGCGCGGCGTTTCCCGAAAATGTTGCGCCCTCCGATAGCGGCTCGTACGTGATGAAACGCGAACCCAGCGAAAAACCCCACCTAATTGGCGCTAATTAAAGTGCACCACCAATTCTTTCACCTGACACCACACGGAGCGCACCACGCGTGTGTGTGAGCGGCAAGCATAATTGATGCTAGAGCTGAAACGACGGGGGCGTTGCATTGGAAATGGTCGATACTTGATATCGATCGCTTTTTGTGGCAGAGTTCGTGCGTTGAGAAGCATTCAACTCCCGCGTGAGCTGGATGCGTGGCAAGGTGCGAAAGTGACACTTTTACACTTGTTTTCATTAGGATCGGGCGTTAAAACAGCCCAAAAATAGTAATTGTCGATACCGACTCAGATAAGGAATAAACGAGACAGAGTATTCACACTGGAATATCGCTTGAAGAAGATCTTGTGAAACACCGTTGGAATTTCTCCGCGCGAGAGTGAATCACAAAGGTGACCAACCGTTGCCCTAGCGGGGACAAGTTTTGCTTTCTACTCACCACGGCGCGGCAAACCCAAATAAAGCCCCTCGATCAACGAGACGATCTCGCGTAGCCTTGGCCTGGGGTAGATTTGCAAAATTTGTCACAACTTGGCGACAACTAAAGCGAATTTCTATTCCATCTAAACCCCCTCAGGGGGGACCTGCTTCAGCTGGCATGTGATTGTGCAAATACCTCTAAAAGAAGGAAGAGCAGGGGGCGGGGGGAGAAAGAAAGAAAGACACGAGAAAAAAACAGGTTACACCCTGAAGTAGGTACACTTTTGCTTTCTACAACCGCAAGCACTCGTCGTTTCTTTCGCCCCCTAGCGCCTCTGCCCCGCGCGTTTGATTATTGTCGTCGTTGGTATGCAACCAGGTATGTAGATCGCAATGGATCGATATCGACATTGATATGCCACTGGTTCGCTTCAGGAGCCGTTGAACATTAGCGATGCGTGATACATTAGCTGTACGCGTATGTACGCATGGAAAAGGTACGCGCTTCGGCTTATTAGTGGACTAATTCACGAAACATTTGCCAGCAGGGGTTTTGGGTGTAAACGGAAAAAGAAATGATACATAGAGCTGTTTTTAGAAACGACATAAACTATCCTATCACCTCATTAGAAATCAATACACAACACCAAATTAGATCTGAACAATGTATTGGAATTATCTAGCACGTATCTGTGACCCAGTTTTCCGCTGAATCTCAACTCTGACCGGGAAAAGGCCATTGGAATGATAACGTTGAGGGTTTTCCGTCGTCAGCATGTCTCATAAGATCAAAAGTCAGTAACACTTTTTTCATAACCATCATCAACGATTTTGGGTTATTTCGCATGCACATCTCTCTTCTACCGTGTCTCTTGGTGGTACAAGTGTGCGAATCGAGAGTGTTTCAACGGCCGCAGGTCGTTCAGAGAAGCGGTTACAACACATCTTGGTCACGATCGACTTCTGTGTTTTACGATTCGTTTTACACACATTGTTTGGTGGATAATTGCGCTCTGTTAGCGAGAGTCGTCGATGTCACGAATTTCTGGTTGCCGCATTGAACTAGCAGCAGCCGTGAATAAGTCCGCTGCCTGGTGTTCGGACTTCGAAATTTGCCGATTTTGTTTTCGTTTTCCTCGTACCTTTTCGTGGTAGTGTTTTCGTTGCTTCCAATCAATGAATATAAACGCTTTTTGGCAGCTATTTTCGAAAGCGAATCTAGACGCGACGCGGTTTTCATGAACCCAATAACCTTTTCTGATTATTTTTTTAATATGGCATTATGTACACTATGTATGGGAAAAAATTAACCCTTAAATTTCAAAAAGTTACTCTATACAAAATGACCTCGAAAAAACACCCTATGCAAAATATCAGCTCAATCGGACTTAAGGGAGAGTGGCGCAAAGCGGTCAAAGTTTGAGTTTTTTGAAAATCAAAAAATCACCCAAAGGGAGAGTGAAGGAAATCGGGGTTCACGAAAAAAAAAATTTTTTTGATGCCAAATGTCTTAAAATTGCATGAAACGTCGAGATCTAGTGTCATTTGAAAAAAAAATTGTCAAAAATCGTCAATCTGGGATATAGTTTTTTTCGGAATACGAGACAAAACGTATGGTTTTGGGTACCAATAAAAATAGTTATCTCGATTTTTCATTCGGAACTTGCTTCACGATTATATACCCTATGCAAAATATTAACTCATTCGAACTTCATTTATTAGTGTCACAAACGTTGAAATTTGAGTTTTTTTTGAGAAACAAAAGATCACCGAAAATCGGGGGTTTTAAAAAAAAATTTGGTGCCAAATGTCTTAGAATTGCATTACTTGTCGATATTTACTGTTATCTCGAAAAAAAATTTCGTAAAAAATGTTTTTTGGCGCTTGGACGTTTTCCGTCTGAAAAGTCTTTTTTTGACAAAAAAAAAAGTTTGAGATAACTGTAAATCTCGACGTGTCATGCAATTTTAAGACTGTTGACATCAACAAAAAAATTTGAAAACCCCGATTTCCGGTGATTTTTCGGTTTTCAAAAAACTTAAATTTTAACATCTGCAACACTAATAAATGAAGTACGAATCAGTCAATATTTTGCATAGCGTATATCATCGTGCAAAGCAACAAGTTCCGAATGAAAAGTCGAAATAAATATTTTTATTGACACTTAAAACCATACGTTTCGTCTACTATTCCGTGTCGATTTTTGACTTAAATAAATTTTTCGATATGACATGAAATTTAAGAACAAATTTAGAGATGACCATTTTCATTGGCACCCTAATGTACACGACACACTCACACTTTGGCACCGTAAAAAGTTTTGCGTGATAGAATTCGAAGGATTACTAACATCGCTAGTACTAGTTGAATACATGTTTTTTCCCTCAATTATTTGATTTTTTCCATACACCTGTAATTCTGATGTTAACGGATCACTCAGACATGTATCGACTTTTCTAATTGATTTGTATCGATTTAATGATAACTGTAAACGATGGAATGAAATATTTTAAGAACCACAAATAAAATCGAGTCTGACATTAAACTGTGAAATACAGTGTCTTTCAGATTAAATGCTCACGCAACAAATTTTAATAACTTCTACAAAAGTGAACCGATTTCTATTTAAAAAAGAAAAGAAAATAAAGCTTTTTTGAGGACATTTTCGATGTGACCACCCCTTTTTTCGATAACGCTTTTTAAACGATGAACAAAATTCTTCATGCACAACTCTAACATTACGACTTCGATGCTGTTGAAAATCCGAGTTATTTCTTCTTTAAGTTTCTCCAAATTTTGTGGTTTATTAACATAGCAACGGTTCTTCACGTACCCCCAGTGGAAGTAATCGAGCGGACTGTTGGAAGATGAATCGTTTGAAATTGGGCATGGCCATCATGACAGGGAAGACTTCATCTTCCAACATTTCCCGATAGGTAGCGTCAGTGACGTTGATATCGATAAACACTGGGCTTCGGTTGCTCGAGCGATAAGATTCAACTAAAAATATGCGTTCTTGTAAATTGTACATCTTGACACCAAAAACCATCCGATCAGACTGAATGAGTAGCCGAATGTTATCGTCCCGAAGTGGGGAATGCAGTGTTACCATCGAGGGAGCAAAAAAAATTTTTTTTATATGGAGCCATTTTTGCGTGAGCGTTTAATCTGAAAGACCCTGTATATAAAATATAATTCATTCAACAACATGAATACAACATTCTGAAATTTATCCTGTTGCCGAAAAAGAATGCTTGTTTCAAGTAGGAAGAGTATTTTCACACAATTCCTTGTACATTCTGTCAAATGTATACCAGAAGTTTGTCATCTTAAATCTTCCCACTGATCATTTTTAATTTTAATTTTAAATTTTTTAAGTCGGTACATCTGTCAGTAGTCTAAATGTCAATTTTGAGCGCCTTCTGTCATTTAGTTTGTTTACATCAGGGGTTCTCAAACTATTTTGGACAAGAGACCCCTTTTCCAGAATGAAGTGATACGTTAGACCATTATAGCCAAACTTCTTCAATCATATGAAATACTTAACAATTGAAAAACTTTGCTGTTCACTAACCCTTTATAAAGCCATGGAAACTAGGCAAGGAATCGACTCAAACTTCAGAGAACATAATCCCTACATTAGGAAGAACACATATTTACTTTGACTATATGAAACAGTTGAAAAAGGGTGATAGTATAGTTGTCACTGTCTGTTAAACCCGAAAACACTGTCGCTGCTTTGTAATCTCGCTTAATTGCGCCTCTGGTTATGCAAAAATTTAAACAGTATTTTTAGTGCGGCGAAATTTTTTTTTATATAGACTTATAAAGAAAAAAATGAAAATTTTAATTATTCATCAAATACACCATTTATTTTATTGAAAAAACTGCATAAAAATTGAAAAAATGCATGAAAACCGGAAACGAAACAGTGAAAATTTTATCAACCTGTTGCATTTTCAACGAATTTAAACAGAATTTGCTGCCGGTGCTCTAAAATCATGGTTTTTCTACACGAAGATGACTCGCAAATCAATATCGTAAATTTCTAGCAACCTCAAAAAAATATCACCAGATACCTTTAGAAGTCTTTGGGTAAGCAAAATATTGAAATAATATTCCAAGTGAGGAGAATTATGTGTGTGACAATATACACTGAAGTCGCTTTTTACGCTGTTTTTGGAATTAACGCGTATTTTTTACGCGGATTTCGGAATTTACGCGGTTTTTTTTACGCGGATTTCGAAATTTACGCGGTTTTTTTACGTGGCACGCATTAACCTCGTAAAATTCAATTTGCTAATTGATGTGACTTTTCCCGAAATAATTTAGTATTGTATCACTGATTAGTAGCTAAAAAATAAAAGAAGATACAGATAGCAGAATTGTAGCATGCAAAAAAAATCAGATAAACAGTTGTTAAAATATGGGTTACATTTAAAACTAATAATTCACTGTTTGTTAGATTTTTATACGGATTTTGAAAATCGCCCGGTTTATTTTTAGGCGGATTTTGGAATTTACGCGTTTTTTTTTACGCGGTTTTTGTTCACGCGGCACGTATCCCCCGCGTAAAAAGCGACTCCAGTGTAGTTACCACGGTCTTATAGCGGGTTAAGTGACCTGACATTATACTCTCAAAGAAATTCAACAAAGTAAATAGACATGAAATTCGGTGAATATCAAGAGTAATGCAACCAGAACTTCTGATAGTATTGGTTGAGCTTCTGCTTAACACGTTGAGTGCCACGGTTTTATAGCGACTCTATGAAAATTTTTAAACGTATTAGAGCCATCGTTTCTTATCGTAGTGGAAGGTATTTTAGTTCGAAAGGGAATGTTTATAAGCTTATATGCTTATATTAGTCACCTCTATTATCATATTTTATACTGTCAGTCACCGGTGACTGACGCAGTCTAATCGAAAACTCGGTGTCAGTCACCGGTGACTGACGTGGCAGTCAACGTGTTAAGCTCCTCATCTGTGCAGAAGGTGAAGAACTTTTCTTGCGTCGTCGACATTGGCTTCTAGCATGGCTGTGATATTGTAGCGATTTATTATTCATTGAGGAATTTGTAAATTTAGGATATCCTCAATCCTCTTGGTAAAATCCATCGTCGCGAATCGAACATTTATAACTTTTCGGTAACAAGTTTCCTGGAGTTATTTGGAAAAAAATAGAGAAATTTTGAAACATGTTTTGGTATCTTCTCTGTTACTTTTTCATAAACAGCTAAAAAGTATGTTAGTTAGTCGTTCTGGCGGAGAAACTGCGTGAAGAAGCCAAAAGTCATTACTAACTGAATTCGGATAGAGTCAGTCAGCTGACTATCCTCAGTTGACTATGACTTTGCAGAGTCATGATTACGCTACGCGCAGGTGAGCTAAGCATTTTATAAATTCTTTTTCAATCACTTTACTTTAGTTCACTTTATTTAGCATCGTAATCACTTCGTTATCTTTTGAATTAAATGAAAAGATGAGTGTATTATCATTGAAGCTCCGATGAAGCTTCACATAGCGTTCTCACAATATGCACAAATAAAACTGCACAGTACTAAGCATGCTTTGGCATGGAGTTTGATCTAGCATTACGTCTTTCATTTCTGTACCGGCGTGTGAGTTAAAAGCTTCAGAATCAAGGGGTTACGTTGTAGGTGCAAGGTTTTGATCGTTAATAACTCTGAACGGCTGAACGAAGTGGTATGATAATCACTTATACTTCAAAGATAAGATTTTCAGAATTTGGGACCTAAGTGCAAGCTTGTTATACAGTAAAATATAAGGAGCATTTTTCGACTTGAATTTGATCATGACTGATCATGATTTGATCATGAGCCTTGTTAAGGTTTTGAAAAGTACGACAATAATATTAGGTTGAGGAAAAAGAAATCTTTTATTTTCTCGATAGATGGCTGTAGTGTTCGATATCTCGTACAATTCAACCCAACAATTTCAAGGTTATTCTCGTTGTCATGGTGACATTTGATACTAAAAAAACCTTTTGCTATTTTTCGTTTGTTCCATTCAGTTGTGAGTTGTAGGGTGTTAACAATGGAAGTCAACGAATTCGGTACATATTACAGTTTTTTTTTTTGATAAATGTGAGAATGCAAGCCAAGCCGAAGATATTGTAAATGGTTTTTATGGTGCCGATACTGTAACAGCTAATTTCGTGCAATTTTGATTTTGTCGATTACATTCAGGCATTTTTGATGTTGAAGATGCACCTCGCAAAGGCATGCCTGTCGTCGAAATTGTCGATAAAATCACAGAAAAAAAATGAAATTGACCGTAGCATAGCCCAGGAGCCGACGATCGACCAGATCGACCAGAAAACAGTTTTAAAAAATTTGCATAGAGCTGGATTCACAAAGATGTTCGGTGCTTGGGTGCCACACCAATTAGCACCAAAAAATATGATGGATCGAATTTCTATCTGCCAAAACTTGGTCAAACGGAATGAATCGACCCATTTCTTAAACGGATAGTGACTGGGGATGATAAATGGGTCACATACGACAATATTGTGCGGAAACGATCGTGGTCAAAGCATGGTGAAGCAGCTCAAACGGTGACCTAACCAGGAAATGGCCAGGAAGGTTTTACTGAGCATTTGGTGGGACATAAACAGAATCCTTTTTTATGAGTTACTTCCATATGGCCAAACACTAAATTTAGATCTCTACTATCAACAACTGGGACTGTTTGAAGCTAGCGATCGGCCAGAAACGGCCAGAATTGGCCAGCAATAGAAGTGCTTTGTTCCATCAGGACAACGCAAGGCCCCACATGTCTATATTGACTCCCCAGAAAATCCGGGAGGTTGGTTGGGAAGTAATAAAATCTAGTCCGAACCTGTAATTACCACCTTTTTCTCGCATTGCAAACGTTCCTGAGTGATTAGAAATTGGAATCAAGAGAGGATTGTGAAAATCGATCACTATAGTTTTCGCCTATAAGAACCAAAACTTTTATGAGAGAGACATTGTGAAATTACCTTTAAAATGGCAATAACATATACAACAAAACGGCGCATATTCGACTCAAATCGGACAATCTTAAATATCTCAAATAAAATTTTGAATTTTTCGTAAAAATAATGGATTAGTTATTCCCCAACCTAATATTTTCTACTAAAGAAATGTAACCTTTCAACGTTAAAGTGTAATTTAAGTGGCTTTTTCATGACAGGGGGTAAAAACCGTGATTTTTGAAGATTTTGCTTGAATTTTCATCAGGAATTGTTTATATCAATATTGCAGCGAAATTAAAAAAAAATTGAAGTTAGGTGTCAAAGAACAAATTGTAGAGCGGTTAGAGAGCTTCAATTTAATTGATAGGAACAATCTAGTTTAATAAAAAAAAATTTAGGATGGAATTAATAATAACACATTAAAAATTACAAACTTTTTAGTTTTACACCTCCAAAATGTTATTAAAATCCATTAATTTAGATGTTCCACTACTATATCCTGTACTAAATTTTGAAAGCAACAGAATCGTCTTCCGTAGCGTACTCTGTAATGTAGATCCAGTTTGAGGCAACAGAGTCCGAAACAAAAATAAATTTCTATAACTCTGTCATTGTTGAAATTCGAACATATGCGTAGAAGGATTTTTTTTTCATTAAATATGATCGTCTATCACCCTCTGAGATAATCTGAATAATTTTTTTTTTCATGTGAGGAAGGTGTTTTCTTACTTCATATTCTCTTTTATATTCAAAAAAGAAGAATACATACAAAAAACACGAATTAAAAAAAACATTTCGACTCGATTATATACAGGATTCGATTATACATAGTGATAAGAAATCAGAAATTGTACATAATCGAGTCCGCACTGTATTTGACAGAATTATATATGATTCGATTATATAGAATTTTAGATACGATTATATACAGTAAAAAAAAGTTTTATACATATTTAAAATATGACTACCAACAGAAAAATATGCAGGGTAAAATGAAAATACGGAATACAATTCGAATACATCAATACTACTGCGAAAACAAACGTAGCTATCCACCAAGTATATAATTCTATCCAAAAATAAAACAATGAAGCCAATACATAGCGAGCATACAACGATTTTGCTCGATACAATGGAAGCCTGAAGAGAGGCGAAACTTTGCGTCGCAAGCCCCACCTCGGTGTGATTCCCCAACCAATCAATACGAATAAAATTCGCTCTGACGTAATCATTCATTTTCTAACCGGACACAACCACAGCAGCAGCAGCAGCAGCACCAATATCGTCATCAGCGGCAGCAGTAGCAACAAGGAGGAAACTTCGAAATTCAATTCTGAAGCGATTATTCATGTTCTCACCGGGAATCAGTGTACATCAGCAACACCAGCGGTAGCAAAGCAGCATCAAAACAGGTATCAGCCATAATCTCTGGGGCCCAGTGGAGAACCGTGATGCTCCACTTTCGTTTTATCGAACCAACATACACATACAGTGATGAATGAGTGGTACAGATCTAGAATCGCATGTGGCTGCATTGGCAATAAGAACACTAATTTCGACATATGGCTTGCTTGTTCTCGCGAGGGCAACAATTAATCCAAGAATTCAGCGCTTTTCAGGGGCACCGAACCAGTGTTGTCACATATACAGATTTTTCTGTAATGATACAGATTTTTAGCATGTTTTATAACAAAGAATCTGTATATACAGATTACAGATTATTGGATATCCATGCAGATTATATACAGATTTTGTAACAAGATAAAATAATTTTTAAATATTTGATCATTTTACGCAACAATTAACAAACTCAATCAGACAATTCAAATAGTACTAAACTGAACTATTTTTGATACTGTCTTCTTCTTCTTATATGGCACTAACGTTCCTAGAGGAACTCCGCCGTCTCAACGTAGTATTACTTGCGTCATTTTCATTAGTACTTAGTTGAGATATCTATGCCAAATAACACACCTTGAATGCATTCTGAGTGGCAAGCTCTAGAATACGCGTGACCACAGTGCAAGTCAGAGGAAATTTCTTTGAAGAAAAATTTCCCCGACCAGAACGGGAATCGAACCCGAACCCCCGGCATGTTAGGTTTGACGCTAACCACTCGGCCACGGGAGCACTGACTTTGATACTGTCAAATGTGCCAAATATATTGCGTATTTTTTTCACAATATAATGCGAACAAATCAAAAGTTTGAAACTGTCTCGATTCAGAAACTGTAAACGCATCTATCGAATCGAAATTATTTGTTTAAATCCGAAGGGGTAATGCCTCAGAACAGTTGTCAAACGACATCAAAGCTGAACTCTGCAATACCATGTTTAAACACCACGGGCAAAGTGAGGATTAAATGAGTGTATATAACACGATACCAAATGTATAAACTCTTTCCGTCGGTTTTCCCTAAAAAAATACATTTTAAAATGTTTTTTTTTATTTTTTATTTGGCATAATTCTTTATGTATCTAAAACTCTCAATCTTAGATATCACACATTTTTGTTCAAATTAGAGCTTTGTGCGAGGAAAAATTCCACAGTAAACTTTTTGCATAGGGCTGAAAATGGAGAAATAATATTATTCAAAACACTGCTGACAAAAGCTTAAAAATATGGATTAGCAGGATATATACACTTAACTACAAGTATGCAATTATTACTTCGTACTTAAATAACGCAACAGTCTTATCAGGAATACAGATTCCAATACAGAATTTCTATTTACTCTACAGATAAAAAAGATTTTTAGCTCAGGAATACAGATTTCAATGTGGCAACATTGCACCGAACCTTTCAATACCATTCAGCGCAACAGTTTCAAAGCAACGCTACGTTTCAAAAAAATATCCGAAATAATATAAAGTAAATTGATTTTTTTAATTTGCCGGGGAAGAGCTTGTGTGAATTCTGGAGTTTTTTTTTGACTTATTGATTGGTGACTTTCCGATCGGTTGTTCAATTTTCGCGAATTCGGGCCTTAGTTCTGGGTAAAAAGTGACGTAAAGCTACAACACTTTGCAAGCCGGATGGGAAGAAGGTTCGCTCCAGCAGTGGGAGCGGTGTTCTTCGGTTGGAAACTGAAGATTGAGATTCGTTGCACTGCAGTTGCCATAACTGCCGCCACCACAACACTATCGAATTCGGATTTTCTTTTACCGTTCTGCGAAAGTGGTCAATTTTTGTGTAAAAATCGTGATTTTTCAAGACTCTAATTGCAGGCTCATCGAAAAGTGTTTAAAATGATATTGCAGCGAAACTTTAAAAGATCAGCGCTTAGAGTTGGGTGTCAAGTGACTTGAAACAATCAAGTATATCAGGCATTTTTAGGAGGAAATTAGCAAAAACTAAAATTGAAAGCTGCTAGCGTACTTCAAGAGAGTTTGTCCTCATAGGAATAGAAAAAGCAGAAAGGCCCATCTGGTCGCTCACAAATTCCACTGTGACAATGCAAGAAAACCACCCCATTCCGGTAGCCTCCGCGGTAGCAATATTTTCGTGTGGCTTAGGCATTGCACCAGCTGAGGAATCGAAATTCTCACGCGTTTGTGTCATTCACACAGAACCAGAGATAAAGGCAGGTTCCGCGATCGTGATGGTACTGTTAAGTAGTGCTAAGAAGTAAGGCAACAAAAATCACTTCTGGATGGTAAATTTTGCGATCGTTGTCATCCTTCATTATGAATTCACGGCAACATCGGCATGAGAGTCCCCCCGGAGGAAAAAATCCCCAGCTACGGACTGAAGGGATTTGGCGGAAGGACGAAATATGCACGGGTACATAGGGCAAGAACATGGTTGCTTGATTGTGTTTCCAACAGCCGAAAAATTAAAATTCTTCCGGTAGCTCAGCTCGCATTAACGTATCTTTTCATCAACTTCAAAAACAGGTATATATGGAAATCGTGACTTCGGTGCGTTTGTCAATTTTGGACTGAGCTGGAAAACATTCTTGTTTTACATTGTTAGACTAATTAACGACGTAAGCGTTAACGGTGTTTAAACACCTGCAAGACACTTCGCTTCATGCTAAACAGATAGACAAATTTTGCATTTTCAGAGGATTAGGTTCAGAAACATAAGCTTGTCACTGCTGCTCGAATCCCTGACTTCGCTACCACATCAAAGAGATTCCAACGTGATCGTATTAGAATAGACGACGAACTAGAAATTTCACTTCACAACACAACTGAAACCGAATCTGAAAAAATAGCAAAGACCCATGAACCGGTTGTCGCAATCAGCGGTTTCAATGAGCAAAATCACACGAGCGCAATGCATTTCTCAGTGTAGTTCAATTTCCGTTATGCAACGCGTTGCTGAAGGTCATTGCGTGCCGCTCATTGCTCATTGCGTGCCCCCGTTCATTCGCGCAATTGCCATTCGATGACGATTCAATACAGAACCAGAAAACCAGTCCCTTTCTGCGATGAAATCTAGCTCGAAACGGGATCATTGAAGAAAACTAAACGAAATATAATTGTTACTGCACCAGAGCCCTCACAATCTAAGTCCGTTCAACACACACACGTGTACTCGGCGCATTCGTTGGGGGGGGGGGCTTGCGCTATCTGTTCATGCTCAATTGACAACAATCGAACCGGTTATCCTGCGGTGCTCAAGCGAAAAAATATCGAAATCAATTATGTAACCTTCAGCATATTTGTGACCGCGTTCGGCCCCGGCTGCACAATTGAATTATCAAGCTAATGACCGTATCAAATGCTTCTAACATCCGCTGCGCCGGGGCGACGAAACAGAACAAATCCCCCTCCCCTCCCCAATCATGTGTGCGCACACGCCGTCTGATGCCAACATTGTTAGAGCTGCTGAAGGTTGTTGTTAGTAGAGGAAAAAAAAAACATGTCGTTAAAATAAACATCAACTGATTATGAATGAAAATCAGAGCATGATGACCGTCAGCCCGACAGTTGCAGACCGCTGTGACCGCTTGTCTTTCTGCTTAGACATGGTCTGTCATTGCCATACGCCCCACCGCCGCCACTGGCAGGAGGAGGTGGGCGCGTAAAATCATATGACAGTTGGTGATAATTTTTATATTAGCGTGTAGATCTTTGATAAGCAAGTTCAAAACGATTGTGTTATTTTTTGTGTCTCCTATGTTTTGCGTACACAGTCTGATATCGACACTTGTCATTCGATTCTAAATGAGCTACGCCTTGGTCATCAACTTATAGCTTTACTTGCGTCAGTTTCATTAGACAATATGGTATCTTGAGTGACAAGCTGAAATATATGCGCGCGTTAGTAAAAGTCGGAGGAATGTTCCTAGCACCAGGACGCAAACTGCAGTGACTCGAGTTCGTATGCCACCATGCAGATCATTTTTCATTACTTTTGAAAGCCGAAAACAAGTTTCGGAACATTCTATTTAGATAATGGTATACAGTAATGCTTTCAAATCCGGACACTTTTTCATTACATTCAATACCATACCAAACCCTTATACCAATTTAGTGTAGTGTCAAACATAGTACCTAGCTGTTGAAAATGTCAAAAATCTAAATAAATATTTCTGTTTCACATACTCTTGTCCGTAATATAAAGCACATCCAGAAGATGATTTTCAATCCGGACGGATCAAAAGTTAAGGATAGAATTTTGACGTGGGACTACGTCTAACCGGAGTATATGGGGGGTAAAATGAAAACCTAAACACAGAACATGCAGGAAAAAATGAAAGATTCCGAATGCTTATAACTCGAACATTTCTTACTGGATCGGAAAGATGTTTGCATCAATTGATAGGGAATATTTCTACGCTTCTCTCGCAATTGATAAAATGTTATTTTTCATTAGCTAAACAAATGAATAACTGTAAAATGTTAAGCGTTATCTAAACGCTCTAACTGCCTCATTTTGATTGGCCCGATCTACGGTTTCCCTTACACAGCCATCAAAACCAAGCCGCCTTGGGGAAATCGGCATTGCAAATACATGAAAGTATGGGGACTTTTGTTCTCACCGAAATGTGTTCCCTAACACATACTTCAAAACCAAGCAGCGCTGGAGAGATCGGCATTGCAAATACATGAAATTCGGGGGTATTTTTTTCCGACTGAAATGTGTTTCCCTAACACAGACTTCAAATATATGGAGCTTAGGGAAATTAGCATTGCAAATACATGCAAGTCGGGGGTGTTTTTGTTCCGACTGAAATGTGTTTCCCTAACACAGACTTCAAATCCAAGGAGCGTGGGGTAATTGGCATTCCAAATACATGTAAGTCGGGGGCATTTTTGTTCCGACTGAAATGTGTTTCCCTAACATAGACTTCAAACCAAGATGTCTGGGAAATGGGCTCAGCAAATAAATGCAAACTGCGAGTACTTTTGTACTCGCTTGCCTTTGTGCAAACTAGAATATGTTTCCTTAAAACGATCTTCCGGGGGTACTTCTGCACTCGCATGTTTTTTTGCACTCCGAAAAGTGTTTTCCCAACACGGATTACAAAAGCGGGTACGAACACAACGCTTTGGCTCGGTTATTCTAGATTACATTGAAGGATATGCCTTCATATATTCTGCTCACTTAATTTCTACGCATACCATTTGATGATTAGGCAAAATGTTGATAACTGTTTACTACGATAACGCCTATTGATTAAACAAAATGCGTTCAATGTACATGTCTAAATCGAAACTGAGTGCCTGAAGTTCATCAAATCAAGCAAAATCGCGGTTCGGGGAATACACTTGAGAGATGCAAACTTCAGAAGGAAACGTAAAATAAAATAATCGTTTGATAATTCTTCCGTTCACATAATTTGTCCTAGGCATCATACCAAAAGTAAAAGGACTGTCATTAAATTTACTTGTAACAAAGAACATAACCTATCACAATGCACGAATTGACCTTATATGGAATTATAGAATATTTTTACTCACAAAGCAATTGAATTCAATTGAATTCGGACATTGTTTCATTCAATCAAAAATTTAATCAATACAAACGAATGATTGCTACGCTAAGGTAGTCCCACGTAAACCTTGCGGTTATATCATAGATATGACCCACCCATTTTTTTTATTGAAGGACTTGCATGAGAGTATGTTAGAAGCCCCTATATGGAGTATGGAGCAAAGATTTTCGATCCGGGGGACAAAACGAACGCGATTATATACAGTCTTTTCACTGTATATTATTGATGAAACGGATAGTAGTTTGGCCGGATACCGGATACCATATATCCGGCAAACTTCGAGGCCGGATAGCCAGATATTCGGCTTTTTATTTGCGAATACTAAACTGGGAGAAACTGCAGACGTGCATGATGCTACATAAGAATAATGAATTAAGGTCGTTTTATATTATCTAGCACGTAGCGTACACGGCACGTACCGACACGGGCAGACAAATACATGATGTATTCATGTTATCAGGCATAGCAACTTCTCTGTACGGACCGGCAGCGCAGACGGAGAAGAGAAATTTGTTTTCGGAACGGGAGAATAAATTCGCGTTGACGAAATTGAGCCAAGCGTAGCTACTGGTGATTGAACCGATGTCGTACCGAAGAGCGACGAACGCACCCATACCACGAACTTCGGCGTTTGTTTTGTATGTATGGTGCTACTTGCCCGTGTAGTTCGTGTCCGGCACCAGCGTTGCCAATGTTCCAGTTTAAACTGGATTCTTCCAGTTTTTTTCTCCTCGATCCAGTTATCCAGTCCAACCATAAAATCTTCCAGTTTGTTATAATTTTGTCCAGTTTTATCCAGTTTTTTATATGTGTGCTTCAGTTCAACCCGTTTTATGTAAAAGAAATTTACAATGATAAATTTTATCCCTCCCTCCACCTTCCTATCCTTTGACCAATTTAATTTTTTGACATTTATCGTTCGATTGATTCAAGGTGTATTTACTTTAGATCGATCTTTCTTTTTCTTACACACTCAACTCAGTGTTATCTTTCTCCCGCAATTAGTTAGCGCGCAGTGTGGTGAAAATATACTGTTTTCAGCCATGTTTCATCTACCTCATTGACTTTTGCGCCAAGCATACGACAGGTAACACTGTAATTTTGTTCTTTCCATTCCGTTCAACTCGTCGGTGTTTTGTGAAAATTCCAGAACGAAGAGCTCTCCCGAATTCTGGAAACATTTCTTCAAAAACAAGGTATCGCATAATTTTCATCTCATTTATCAGCCTACCTAAGCAGCAACTTGCTACAGTGTCTTTGAATTTTAAAAAAAAGAGATATTCTAGGTCCTTCAAATCCTCCAAACCAGTTCCAATTGATCTACCATTTCTTCCATGACTGGTACATTGTTCATAGCAAGAAAACTTACCCAGAATAGTTCATAGAGCCCACGTGCTATGCTAGATTTGAATCTATATAAAGATGTTATAGATCCTCCGAATCATTCTAAAGGTCTGGATTTCATTGGAGTAAATGTGTTCCATTGAATTTAATTTGAGATTCCGTTTTCATCAATTGGATATTAGTTTCTCATGGTCACTCGAACATTTTTTAGTTCTGAATAGCATTAATTTTACGTAAAATCTAAACACCCCTGAAAAGCTAATGCATATTTTTTCAAAAATACTTTCTCGAGTAAGAGAAAATAATTAATGATACCTCATTTTTAACTTGATTCCAAAATTTGGATTGAACAACTTCTCAACACCAAATTTTGATCATTTTCATACAAAAGTAATACTTCAGCAGTGTTGTTTTAGCATAGAATGTGCTTATTTGAATATTGGAATAGTATTGTAATTAAATGTATAATGTTTGTTTTTTTTTGTATTTTACCTCATATCTCATGCTAATCCATACTTTTAAGGTTAGGTTCAATGCAGTGATCTATAACCAGAAAACGTGTCTCTATGTACCTAAATGATTCACATTATCGAGCAGTTTTGCGATGTTTTTCTATCAGCGATTTTTTGCACATGATGCGAGATTTTTCAAATTTTGCCCAAATAAAACCGTATTTTCTCGAGGTTCTAGAAGAAAAGATCCTCAAATATTGTTTCACAGCAATGTTCGAGTGGTGCGAAATGTCATTTTGATCTACCCGAATGATTTAATTGATTAATGGTTTATTTCGCCATTTTATGAACTACATATAAATACTGCACGAAGCTTCAAAGGAAATCCTAGGCAAAAAGTAAAAAAATCATTTTAGATAAATCATAGCCGTTCTTTTAAAATAGGACGGTTTTACAGGATCCAGTTTTCTTCCAGTTTTTTCAAGAGCAATCTTCCAGTTTTTTGAAAAATATTATTGGCAACTCTGCCCAGCACCGGCAAAATATTGTTTTCGAGAATTCCCTCATGCATTTGTCTGAAAAGTGCTGTGTATGCACGGAGCCGTTCCGCTATATATACGCATACATATTTGAAACACATGCAATAATATTTTTTTTATTTAAATCGTTTATTTTTACAGGCTCAGTTACATAGGTTTAAAGGAGCCGAACTCCTTACTCTATTGTTACTAGTATACATACATTTTTCCTTAATTCTAATGTTAATAATATAGGAAACCGATTACTCGCGGTCGACTCGAGTTTAGAAGGGTGACAAATTGCAATAATATTTGTCTTGCATGAAACGTGCCGTGCCGGTTACGTGCCTGATAATATAATATTACCTTTACGATTAAATTTTCTGTATAGAATGAACATCCCTTAATAGAGTATCAAGTTTTCTGTCTGCAAGGAATACTGAACACTTTTTTTCTGCAAAGGATTTTCTACGATGAAATTTTCGTGGATATACTGAAATCATTTTGGAACAGTTTCAACGAAGTGGAAAATTTCAACTGTTATGCAAAAACATTTCGAATGGATTGCAATCACGTTCCTTACGTAAGATAGTCATTAAACTCTAAGCAGTACCCCAATTGGCAAGGTTTGCTAGAGTTTATCTTTCAACTCCTTACAGTAGTATTTAGAAAGGAAAACTGTTCTCTGAAGCTAACCTGGTGTACGGAGCAAAGCGTAATTGGTCGGTTAAAAATTTATATTAGAAATAATAGTATTAATGAATTAATGTTATCAGTTTATATTAATTTAATTTTGGAAACAAATGATTTATCTTGTGTTGGGGGGTCTCCGTACCCACATTGGTTGCGCGTTCGCTTAGTAAGCGATCGATCGTGAGTTCAAAACTCAGGACCCTCATTGACCAAAAATTTCAAATTTCTAATTCATAAATTCAATTGTGATGTTTTTGCTCTGTCCGAAACCTGGCTCTCTTCTCAAAATGATCTCTCTTTCCACGATTTTAATATAATACGCTTGGACCGCGATGACAGATACGGAGGGGTACTATTGGGGATTAATAAGTGCCACCCATTTTTTAGAATTGAACTTCCACCTATTGGAGGGATCGAAGCTGTTGCTTGTCATGCAAACATCAGAGGCAAAGACCTCTGTATTGTCAGTTTGTATTGGCCTCCGAGAGCTGCGGTTAGCCGCAAGCAACTTGTTGACATGTGCTCACTCCTTCCTGAGCCACGATTGATCTTGGGAGACTTCAACTCTCACGGAACTGCCTGGGGGGAACAGTACGACGACAATCGTTCATCGTTGATATATGACCTTTGTAACAGCTTCAATATGACCGTTTTGAATACTGGGGAAACAACACGTGTACCTAAACCTCCTGCTAACCCTAGTGCTCTTGACCTCTCGCTTTGCTCGAATTCACTATCGTTAGATTGCAAGTGGAATGTAATCCAGGACCCCAACGGCAGTGACCACTTGCCAATCAAAATTTCCATCACCATTGGTTCGAATTCTTCTGAATCTATAAACATGGCATATGACCTCACAAGACACATTGACTGGAAAAAATATGCGGACGCGATTGATCTAGCCATCAATTCCAGAGATGGTTTGCCTCCATTGGAGGAGTATAACTTCATTTCTCGTTTGATCTATGACAGCGCGGTTCGCGCTCAAACGAAACCCATCCCAGGCTCCACTATTCGTCGAAGGCCTCCCAATCCATGGTGGGATAGCCAATGTTCCAAGCTTTATCAGGATAAATCGAACGCATTTAAAGCTTTTCGAAAACGTGGAACCATTGAGAATTTTCAAACGTATTTGGACCTTGAAAATCAATTTAAAAACTTGATCAAAGGGAAAAAGCGTGCTTATTGGCGAACTTTCGTGGGAGGTTTGTCACGAGAAACGTCAATGAAAAAATTATGGAAAGTGGCTCGAAACATGAGAAATCGCTCTTCATCGAATGAAAGCGAAGAATATTCACATCGATGGATTTTTAAATTTGCACGGAAAGTTTGTCCCGATTCCGTTCCTGTGCAAAAAATTGTTCGAGATATACCACAAGATAGGTGCGATCTTGATTCCGAATTTTCGATGGTAGAATTCTCTCTTGCTCTCCTTTCTTGTAACAATTCGGCTCCAGGAACAGATAGAATTAAGTTCAACTTGCTGAAAAACCTCCCTGATGTGGCGAAACATCGCTTGTTGAATTTATTCAATCGGTTTCTGGAGCATAATGTTGTTCCAGATGATTGGAGACAAGTGCGAATTATAGCTATTCAAAAACCCGGAAAACCCGCGTCCGACTTCAATTCGTACCGCCCAATAGCAATGCTGTCTTGTATACGGAAATTGTTGGAGAAAATGATATTGTTTCGCCTTGATCGTTGGGTTGAAACGAATGGCTTACTCTCAGATACACAATATGGGTTCCGCAGGGGCAAGGGGACGAATGATTGTCTTGCGTTGCTTTCTTCAGAAATTCAAATGGCTTACGCCGAAAAAAAACAAATGGCTTCAGTATTCTTGGACATAAAGGGGGCCTTTGATTCTGTTTCAATAGAGATTTTGTCAGACAAATTACACTCTCGGGGTCTACCGCCTCTATTGAATAATATGTTATATAACTTGCTTTGTGAGAAACATTTGAATTTTTCTCATGGAGATTCGGCAGTAAGTCGGGTCTCTTACATGGGCCTCCCTCAGGGCTCATGTTTAAGCCCCCTTTTGTACAACTTCTATGTAAGCGACATTGACAATTGCCTTACACAAAATTGCAGCTTAAGACAACTTGCAGATGATGGAGTAGTGTCTGTCGTAGGATCAAACGAATCCGACCTGCAAGAACCCTTACAAGATACATTGAACAATTTTTCAACCTGGGCCATTGGGCTAGGGATCGAATTCTCCACGGAGAAAACAGAGATGGTGGTTTTTTCTAGGAAGCATAGACCAGCAAAACCAAAGCTTCAACTTTTGGGTAAACCAATCACTCATGCTATGTCATTCAAGTATCTTGGGGTCTGGTTCGACTCCAAATGTACTTGGGGGGCCCATATTAGGTATCTGAGTAAAAAATGCCAACAAAGAATAAACTTTCTCCGTACAATTACCGGCACCTGGTGGGGAGCCCATCCAGAAGATCTTATAATGTTGTATCGAACAACTATTCTCTCAGTGATGGAGTATGGCAGTTTCTGTTTTCAATCAGCTGCCAAAACACACCTCATTAAACTCGAGCGAATTCAGTATCTTTGTCTCCGTATCGCGTTGGGATGTATGCCCTCAACGCATACCATGAGTCTCGAGGTTTTGGCAGGCCTACTCCCACTAAAAGATCGCTTCAATTTATTATCTCTTCGGTTCTTCATCCGGTGTAAGGTCATGAACCCATTGGTGATCGGAAATTTTGAGCAGCTGATCGGGCTAAATCTTCATTCTGGATTCATGACTTCATATCATGAATTCATCTCCATGCAGGTTGATCCTTCTTCGTATATTCCCAACCGTGTTTGTTTTCCTGACTACATCAATTACTCTGTACATTTTGATCTGTTCATGAAGGAGAAAATCCATGGAATTCCAGATTATCATCGATCGGGGATCGTTCCTACGATCTTCAATGCAAAATATGGGCGTATCAATTGTGATAATATGTACTTTACTGATGGGTCCTCTATGAATGAGTCCACAGGATTTGGAGTGTTCAACGAATTGTTTAGCACCTCACACAGTCTTCAGAATCCTTGCTCAGTGTATATTGCTGAATTGGCAGCAATTCATTGGGCGCTGGACAGCGTCGCCTCACGACCTGTTGAACACTATTACATTGTAACGGATAGTCTTAGCTCTGTCGAAGCTATCCGTTCAGTGAGGCCGGAAAAGCACTCGCCGTACTTCCTTGAGAGAATACGAGAAATTTTGAGTGCTTTAACCAGACGCTGTTATGTCATTACCTTTGTCTGGGTCCCCTCACATTGCTCAATTCCGGGTAATGAGAGGGCTGACTCATTGGCAAAGGTAGGTGCAATTGAAGGCGATATTTATCAGCGTCAAATCGCCTTCAATGAATTTTATTCTTTAGTCCGTAAAAATACCATCGTTAAATGGCAACGTAAGTGGAACGAAGATGAATTGGGTCGGTGGCTTCACTCGATTATCCCTAAGGTTAGCCTCAAACCATGGTTCAAAAGTCTGGACTTGAGTCGGGACTTTATTCGCACCTTCTCTCGACTCATGTCCAATCACTGTTCGTTAGACGCGCTACTCTTTCGTTTTAATCTTGCCGATGGCAATATCTGTGCTTGTGGCCAAGGTTACCACGACATCGAACACGTTGTTTGGTCGTGCGAGGTGTATCTTGTTGCCAGATCGAATTTAGAAAACTCTCTTCGGGCCAGAGGAAGACAGCCCAATGTGCCGGTGAGAGATGTGTTGGCTCGGTTAGACCTTGATTACATGTCCCAAATATACGTCTTCTTAAAAGTTATCGATCTTCGTGTGTGATTGTCCTTATATCCTTATATTTTCCTTTTCCTTTTCCTTCGCGAGAAATTAAATCCCTTCTTACTAACAATAGAATAAGGTGAAATGTAAATACATGTTAGATATAAGATAGGCTTAAGAATTGAGTATGATGAATGTGAGTGCGAATGTGAGTGTGAACATTGTCAACATATCCTTATATCCCTTCCTTTTCCTGAAAAAAATGTCACCCTTCTAAACTCGAGCAAACCGCGAGTAATCGGTTCTCTACTTCATTAACACTAGAATTAATGAAAAATGATTATATATACTTGTAACAATACAGATAGGAGTTCGGCTCCTTTAAACTTATGTAACTGAGCCTGTAAAAATAAACGATTTAATAAAAAAAAAAAATCTTGTGTTAATGAGAAATTATTTATTTTTTTCTAATATCCGGTATCCGACCGGATAGCATATATTGGCCGGATAGGCCGGATATCGGATAGTTACAGGATCTCTATACGAGTATAATCGAGCCAAAAAAAATTGTTTTACTTCCATATATTTTTTGTTTTTGAATATAAAAGAAAAAATCATTTTTTGGTTCATCCCCTTAAAGTCAGAAAAGATACCTTTCTCACATAAAAAAATTACATATATATGAAATCTTTCAGCATGTGATAGAGGATCATATTTGATGAAAACAATCCTTCTACGCATATGGTCGAAATTCAACAATGACAGAGTTATAGAACTCAGGGTCTTAGAATATCATTAAATATTCACGAGTAACGAACATAATTTAATTTCAGTGTAAAAGACTTTTTTTGGCTTGAAACACACTGCCCTCATTATATTTATGATAATAACAAACGAGTTCATTTTGTTCATATCGCTAATGCATGGACAAATTTGCTATAATGGATGAATGCGGCATTGCATGGGGTTCATAACATCGCTGTTATTTATACTTATTTATACAAAAGCAACAAATTGATATTCATCACATTTGAAACGATATTCGTTCTGACATTGATTTTATCAATGTCAGAAATAATAAAAAAAATAAAAAAATTTGATCAAAATAAAAAAAAAGTCAGTCTGGACCATTTGGAGAACAAAAACGGCAGAGTTCGATGAAACGAACTTTGCAAGAAATCGCGCTGGATTTTGTTTGGCGAGATTGTAACAACGGCATAAATAAAAACCAACCGTACACGGCTGCCTCAGGTTAAAAGTAAACAACAGCTGATATTCATTTGCCTGAAATGAAATTCAATTCTGGCATCTTGAATAATCAAGGTGAAAATGACATTGGGTGGGAAAATAAACTTCAAAACATATTGAAGAACAAAAGTTCATTTGCTCATATTCACTGGTTGTCTGGATCTGTCATTTTGATTTTCGTTTGGAATATATACGTTTTCGATGCAACCTAGTCAAAAAAATCTATGCATTTGATGCATGGCACCTCCAATCCAGAGACCATGTAAACAATCAATAATTAAATACAATCAATAGTTACGAAAACAAAATCACACAATTTTTTTTCGCAAATGTGATATTTTTTCAAATAAGAGCTCTAGCTTATTGGCTTCAATTTAATATATCGATCATCTAAATCGGTACAGTAGTTCAAAAGTAATGTAATTTTAATTTTTGGAAACAAAATTTTTTTGGAAAAATGGGATAAAATTATTTTTTTCCGGCCATTACTTAAAGTTGAAAAATCATAACTCAAAAACGAAAACTAAGACATCACTGAGTTTTGAACATGATATGTAGAACATCCTACGCTTTCAAAAATATAAAAAAATATTTAGCTGCCTTTGTTCCGAGACAATGTGAACTATAAAAAAAAAACAAATACAGTTAACTCTGCCAAACTCGATATTCTGTAGGGGAAGTGGGGGCATAGTGGTCACTCTAAGGATTATGTCCATTTCCGGCGTCCACATACCGCTTAAATTCCCGTTTCTCGAAGAACATTATAGTTCAACTCATTGTTATTCAAGATAATAAACGGCTTTTACTATAAAAATTAAAAATAGTACACTTTTCATCGTTAGAAAAAAAAATCGAACTTTTTTTTTAGCTTGGAGGTAAAGTGGTCACCTAGTGGGGGCACTCGCACATATCAAGCTTAATGGGATAGATTTATGCGTTTTTTTAGTCCAAATTTGTTCAAATCATATTTGATATAGTACGTACACGTATGAAATAAGCTTGGTCTATTCACCTAAAGTCTCAATTTAAATTTTCTCATGCATACAAAAACGTAGTAAGAAACACATAACGTTCCGCATAATGAGGCTTGGTTTAGTTAGAGCGGCATATTTATCCACAAAAGGATCCTCTTCAAGAGCAAAATGTGATGCGGTATAGCAGCTTTAGAAACAGAACATTGTAAGTTGTTATTCACCTATGACCACTTTGCCCCCAAACATCAAAGTAATTTCTATGCTAATTGATCTCTAAGATTAAACAAAATATCTGTTCACCTCTCCTAGAATATGTGAACAGTCGTTCAAACTGGTGATTTGTCCAATATATCAGATTTAATAAACTAAATTTCACGAGAAATACCTTAGATACTATGCGCACAGAACTACGGCCTAATGGCTATCGAGAGAGCAATTTCTGTTTTTATTTATATTTTGACATCTACTGAAGTACAGGGCGGCTCAAAAATCATTAAATTCTTCAAACATATGGTGACTATCAATACGGCATCTATAGTCAATAATTATACTATCAAACAAACAGGTGACCACTTTGCCCCCCATGACCAATTTGCCCCCACTACCTCTATCTCGATATGTTCCCTAACTCGATGGGTTTCATGGCACCTTTGATTGATTCTACAGGCATTTTTCTCTCCATAACTCGATAGCTCCCTAACTCGATGGCCCAAAATTTGATATGAATAAATCTTTACACATCTATCTATCGCATAAACCATAAAAACTTTTATTTTAAATTTGATACATACTGAAAATATTCTTTGTGTTATGGGCTCATCGCGTTGAGGGAAGTAATATAAAAACCATTCTCGAGATAACATTTTGAATATTAAATTAAATTTTTGGAGGAAGATTTTTTAACGATGTATTTAAAATGTTACTTTCTCTAAATTGTACTTTGCTTTCCCAATAACTTCGCTGTACAACTTACTTATTCAGACATCTGGATTTCGAGGTTTTTGGTTTTTGGTTTTTCGCAGAAAGGTCAATGATTCTGGATGTGCCTTTATCAGTTGTGATTTATATTGGTCGACTGATGACGAAAATTGTGATTCTAGGGTAGCTGCCACCATATGTACAAAATTCCGAAAAAACGGAGAGGGTCGTGGTAGCAGCCTGCTGATTTGTCCTGGAATTGCTCAATATATAATCGATTCGTGTGTATACACATTTCATGCATTTGCCAATATTTTTCAAGTCTTATAGCGTTTGAGTCAGAAATTTTTGTAAAAATTCAAGAAAAGAAAACTCAGGCCCTTTTAAAAAAAATCGTCTATATTTTTTTTTAATTTCATGTACCTATGCAAAATTGTGAAAATGTCTTTTACCTAAAAGATTTCTCTACTTGTCACGAGTTGACATGAAATTCGTCAAAAAAAAGAAAAGAAGAAGAAAGAAAGTATATATAATCCACCCGAGATTTAAAATCACGGTCTTGCACCAGCTAGCGACCAGACAACAATCTTCCCTAATGCTGATATCACACCCAACGTTTTTGCTCGATACAAGAATGGAAGAGAAGCAGCAAAGCGAAACATTGCATCCCAAGGAGAGAAGCGAAACATTCGGCCCTATTCTATAATTCAAGTCGAACAGGATTTTGTTCGTTAGCTACTTTTCCTATTACAGATTAGAGAACCAATAAATGCATGGGAAAAAGGTGAACTTCGCGTTTTCAAACGAGACTTTCTGCAAATGATGATCCCGCCAAAAAAATACCCTTTTTTTACAGTGTAAAATCACTATATTAGATAGCGTATTTTTTCGCAGGAATCAACGTTCTTTGGGAAGTCCCGTTCGAAGGTTCAAGATCATCATTTTCATTGGCACTCTATTACAGATACTGAGTAAGTCTGTCGCATCGACCGAGTGAAAGCTATCGGTGCAACTGTGATAACTTTTTAGTGGGTTGCGAGCTTTTTCAATTTTTTTTTCTTTATGGTCCAGCCTCCTTCCCCTACAGAGGTTTGAGCAAGACGAGTTATCAAAAAGATAATTTATTTATTTTTCTCAACATTGAAATCAGTTTAGCAAACATGAAAAACGAACCGATTTTATTTACAGATATAAGTTCAAAAAATTGCAATGTCCAAAAAAGCCAATACTCAGTCATGTCCGCCACAGAGCCGATACGGTTCCGACGAGGCCCTTGCAGCCAAGTGGTCCACCAGAGCACAAGTCCAACCGCCAGCCTTGTTTTGGATTGATTATGAATACCCTCATTCAGAGAAATCGACAAAATTTCCTTTACGAGAAATTCCTAGACCGGCACTTAAAAAAACTTTCAATTTAATATCCTTTATATCTGTGTCTCGCGCGCGACGCTCAAACTTTTGTAGACTACTTTTTTTTTTTTTTAAACTAATACAACTATAAGAACGACAAAATAAAAATAAAAACAGTCCATCATCACCAAGATCATGACAGACATAATAGAGATCAATACAAATTTAAAAAAAAATAATTTTTAAAAAAATAAATAATCTACATAATATAATCCGTTCAAAAAAAACTTCGTCAGATTCATTGAAAATATTGAAAACAAACTGCAAAAAAATTGTCCACATTAAATTATCCGTTCGTATAAAACTTCGTCAGTAAAGATCTTCGTCATAAAAATAAACAAAAACTCTTTCAGCTGTCAAGAACACAGCTTTTACATGTGAAATGCAGTGCCTCTTAAATTCTGTAAGTGTTGTTGCGCATTTAATATGTCTTGGCATCGAGTTGAACATCATTTTTCCAACATTTATTCCTTTGAAGTACAACGAATTTTGTGAAGCACATGACAAGAAATTAGGTGTTCTTAATTCATTCGCGTTTCTAGTGTTATAACTATGGAATTCACTTCCTCTTTCAACTCGATCACACAAATATCGAGGCAGCAAACCGTTAATTACTTTAAAAATGAACACCACAGTTAAATAAACAATTCTTTGCTTCACGGATAACCATTGCAGAGCGTCCAACATTAAAGATGAGGAAGTGAATCTGTTACATTTTAGTATCAACCGCATTATATTGTTTTGCAAGCGCTGTAATTTCGATATTTGTGTGTCATTGGCTAAAAATAAAATGGAAGAGCAAAAGTCTAAATGAGGAGAGATGATTGATTTGTATATTTGCTGCAAATAGTTAAATCGTTTCTCAATCGACATAAGATTCCATACTCCTTGGCGATTTTCTTGATGACATTGTCAATGTGGGTGTTGAACTTGAGTTTTTCATCAATAATCAGGCCAAGATATTTAATGTCCCGAACTCGATCAATAGTCTCATTATCAATAACGATGGAGACGTTTTCATTTTAACGATTTCGCGAGATTACCATATATTTAGTTTTACTTATGTTCAATTTCAATTGCTCATAATTCAACCATCTACTTAAAGAATGTAAATCTCCATTCAAATGTAAAACGACCTGATCTAAATCATTAGCTGCAATGAATAACACAGTATCATCTGCAAAAAGATTGATATCACAAAATCGTAAAACTCTTCGCATGTCATTGATATACATAATAAATAAAAGGGGCCCTAATACACTTCCCTGAGGTACTCCAAGATTATTCCCTAGGGAATTCGAAATTGTATCATTAAAAATAGTCCGTTGAGTTCTGTCATTTAAATAGCTTTCGAACCATTTATATGCAGTACTCGTAAATCCAAAGCGCTTAATCGTGTTCAACAACGAGGGCCTAGAAATTGTTTCGAAAGCGCGTTTTAGATCCAAAAAAACAGCAATGATATTCTCTTCGCACTCTAGTTTCTCTTTCCATTTTGCTAATACCAAGTTCAATGCGGTTTCACAGGTTTGACCTTCCCGATTGTTCTGGTATTAGCAAAGCATTGCAATTTAAATAATTCCAGCAGCTGTCCTTTAACGACTACTTCTCATATTTTCTCTAGCGTGTGCAACATATTGATGGGACGAAACTCTTCGGCTTCAATTGTTCCAGCAACCTTTTGAATTGGAACTACGAGGGTCACTATTTATATTTCGGGAATAGGAACAAAAACAAATAGTTAAGCTGCGAATATATTTTTATTGTTTTTCAAAGTACTCGCCACCATGATCGATACACTTTTGCATGCGCTTAAACCAATTTTCGAAGCATTTATTCCAATCGACACGAGCCTTTTTCTTGAGCGATTGTCAAATTATGTGGGATCCAACGTGAACATAATTTTCGCACAACTAAGTGTTCATGTAAAATCGCATATGTGCTGGTGGAACTAATGCTTAGGGATGCCTCAATCTCACAATAGGTTACATGACGATCTTGTTCAATCATTTCGTGCACAGCATCGATGTTTTCTGGCACTACAGTCGATTTTGGACGACCTTCACGAAACTCGTCGGACAGCGAACTACGACCACGATTGAATTCACTATACCAGCGATACACAGTGGTTTTAGATGGAGCTTCATCGCCAAAAGTCAAATTAAGTTGATTGACGCACTCTTGTTGTGATAATCCACGTCGAAAGTCGTAAAAAATCATCGCACGAAAATGTTCACGATTCAGTTCCATTTTTTGCCGAGACCAAACTTTCAACTAAATATAAAATAAACAAATAGCGTCCGTATGACAAAATGTTCTGAGTACGTATATCGTCAAAAATGTCAAACTTTACGATGGAACCGTCAGATGGACTCACATGACATCAGTGTTGCCAATTCCCGAAATATAAATAGTGACCCTCATATTAAAGATTCCTTCCACACCTTAGGCACATGCCCAGTTAGCAAAGATTTATTAATAAGGTCCAGCAAGATGTGATCGATAACATGAAAGCAATCTTAAATAACTCTAGCATTGACATTATCCACTCCAGCTGTTTTTCCTAAAGAAAAGCAAAGAGTTCTAAGTTCATTTAATGTAATTGGGTGAAAACTTTCAAATCTACAACTACTGTTAACCGGCTGTTTTATTTCATCAGGTTCATCAACCAATTCAATGGACTGATTGATCAATGAAACACTATTGACAAAATAATCGTTAAACTTAGATGCTATAGCCTGTTCAGACTGTTCAAGTGTGCCATTAAAAGTTATGGACCGCGGTTTGCTATTACTAGGTTTTAATAAAGATTTCAAAATTTTCCATAACTCCTTGCTGTTGCTATGATGCAGATCAATCTTCCTCTGAATATATTCACAACGAGTTTTCTTAATCGATTGTGAATATCTATTGCGCGCGTTTGTGTGCATATTCCAATGATTTCCATCATTTGTTCTACAAAATTTCTTGTACCATCTGTCTCTCCCACGTTGAAGGCGTAAAAGATCCAAATTGTACCAGCTGTTCGAGTTTTTCATAGGAACAAATTTTTGCGTAACAAGCCGATTTGTACACTCTTTCAAGGTATTAGTTAGAACAGCTGATGATTCATCTAAATTACCGACCTCGAATGGAAAATCCAGGCTTCTCACTACGAGATTCGAAACAGCATGCTTCGAATATTTCCTCCAGCACTTTAATTTCACAACATCTTCGTTTACCACGAGATTATCCACAATATTGATAATTAAAGTCTCATGATCGGTTATTTTCAAATTGGTATCCGTGACTGTGTAAATAGTATCAATATTGAAATAAATATGATCAATTAAAGTTTTACTGTGCCTGGAAATGCGCGTAAATTCATGTACTGTTTGTTTCAAATTGAAGAAATCGTATACACGCTTCAAATGGTTCGAATTGTAGTCATCACGCCCATAAATATTGAAATCACCAGCTAATATATTCAGTTTGCTAGAGTCAAGGAACATTTCAAGCCAGTTTTCTAAAATTTCAACAAAACGCAAGTCGCTTGAGCTGGGACTATGATACAAAACACCAAAATTACACATCTTCATGCTATGTTCAACTGTAATGCCCAAGAACCAGTTACCATCAACAACTTCGTTAAGGCGAAGATTGATTTGAACTGATTCTCTGACTCAAATAGCAACACCGCCACCGTGCGCCTAGAATGTGATAAACACGCAGCAACATTATATCCCGGAATACTATACTGATCAAATGATTCTATTTCAACAATGTGTGTTTCAGACAAGATCTTTTTAGTTTAGTTTAGTTCAAGTTTTCTAAATTGGCCTTTTTCAAGGCTTGAGGCAAATAAACTGAGCAAGTTTGGAGCCTCTATAATTCAAAACATCATCATCTATTTCGCTCCCGCCACAATGCCACAAAATTTAAGTTTATCATCAGTTCTTCAATGAATTATTTTCCCAAAAGATTTCCGCCGTGGGCTCGCAAAATCAAACGTCTAGAGGCACATTTCAAGCAGAAAAGCATCGAACATACACAGCGATGCAATTTTACCGCTACGCATATCATACCGTCCGGTGGAAGGGCTTTGGCATTTTTGCATCACGCGCACACATGGTTGTTACAACGCCCAAATTCCAAAAGTTACGTTATTGTAAACGCATAATCGCCAAAGGTAGATTAAAGTGGTCAAGAATTTGGAATAATGATGCTTGTGGGAAGATAAAAACTCTTGTGTTGTCAAAAATGTTTAAAAATATTTTTTCAGCGCGTAGTGGTTAACATCCGTACCTCATACGCTAAAGGTAACTAGTTCATTTCTCACTTCCGACATTCTTTCTTTGGAATGGAAGAGAACCCGTTGGTCCAAGTGACGAAAATACAGCAAAATCATTTTTTTTAATCACATTCCATGTCAAATGAACCTCGTAGCAATCGAGAGTATCCGGTTATTATCTACTTTTGAAATAATACTAGCAACAAAGTTTATAAATTTCACTTGTTCCAAAAGTTCGTACGCTAAAAAGCCCAATGATTAATCAAACAGTTTTTTTTGTTGCAAATTTAGATATTTTTCCTAATTGTATTCAATTTTTTATGTGAAAACATTTTTCCGCACCGTGCAGAGTGATTAAAAAAAAACACATAAAATAAAAATAAGTAAATACAAATGAATGAATACAAAATAATTGAGCCCACACAAAGAATAATGTGAACAAATGTAACTATTTAAATTCCACCCCACGATAAATTTCATGAATACAGTGATGATGGCATTGAACTTTGGACACATGACAAAATTCACCAACTAAAAACCCATACCCATCCTCACTTCCTAATCATCAAACCATGGCGCTAATCAATCTTAATGGCAACAATCGTGGCCGAAAACAAAATAACTGTCTGCTAATTCATAGTGATCCCATAGCATCGGTACATTTATACTCTGAGTACAGCAGCTCCCGCGCGCGCGCCCCTTGAGCAGCAGTGTGTGTGTGTGTGTGGGGGGGGCGCAAACCCCCAACCACCGGCTGGCTTTGCTTCCGAAATCAGGAAGAAGGAAGTTTCATGCCACCACGACTTCAACCATCGTTCCGATCATTGTTTGTTGTGTTTTGCTATGCTGTTCTATTGACGAATGCTGAGTGGTGCGCAGCAGTGGTAAAACAGCTTTGAAAAAGGATCAAAGTTCAACCGATCGACGAATTGATGACATACGTACGTTTAGATGTGGGTAGAGCGACAGAACTGACCTTGGGCATAAAATGAACGCAATTTGGGGTTTCTTTTGTTTTGTGATGATTTGGGTGATTGTGGACATGTACCTATGGAGAGAAGAGAGGAAAAATTGGTTAGTTCTGATTAATTGAGGAATCCTGCTGAAATTATATACAATAGCCGACGGCAATAGGAAATTTGTACTCGCAATGAAAGTTCAAATTATTAAATTTAAACTACCTTGATATGACACCAAGGAAGCTAGATGTAAGACATTTGTCATATTAGACACCTCGGATACTGGTTGGTCTATAATCTTACAGTTAATCAACAGCAAATCCAGAATCTAGAAGCATGATAGCTGCTACCGGAGCAACTTACAAACGAAGTACCCGATGAATAGCTTCTGCGCATTGGCAAAACATTTGTCGATTACGTAAAAAAAAAAGTAGTAGAACTGTGCAACACCAGTCTACAACCATTCCAACCCCCATCACGACGTTGGTGGTTTGCCTAAGCACGGTTGATTGGAACCAGTGCCGAAGCGGCTGCGGCGGCGGCGTTGGCGGCGAAGGTGGGCACGATGAAGTGGAAATATCCATATCGCATGCTATTGCCGAAGCTGAAATGTAAACAGAATGTGCATGCAAACCAAAAACAGATGCTACAATCCGAAATCGCATTGCGATGCAATGCTGTGGCTGTGTATGGGTTTGAAGGCAGCGAGGCACTTGCAATCTCCGGTTGTATACAGCCGAGGGCTTCGCCACCAATTGCTTCACGGCTGCCCAATTGCCGATGCTGCTTTGTAATACGCGTTAGCCAAAACATTTTATTTTTCATAACATTAAATTATCAGACGAAAAATGCTTTACGTCACGATGTTTGGTGTGCGGAATGAAGAGCAAGATGCCACACAAAATGAACCACTTGAAGAAACCATTCGGAGGTGTGCGACGATCGGGCGGGAAGATCACCCCTACTAGTGGCGCACATGTTTGCTCTAGAGGCGTAGAGTTATGGCGGTAGGGCATTTCATAAATATGCACCACCATCTTCGGTGGTGGGTGGTAGCTATAGCACTTCACGGACCCCTGCAGACCTGTGCGTGCGGGTGTGCATGTGTGCAACGGTGAAAACGCGCTACTGTCCATTCAGGAAGACCCCGTTGGGGTGTTGTACGTAACCATGGAGCGATTTGTGGGAAATGTGAGCAACTCGTTGCACGCCTCTCTCACTCTTTCTCTTCGACTATAAATATCTGGTTCTTGAATGGCTGCGGCAATGTGCCAAACACAATCACACCAATACTTGTGCGGGCGCGCCAGTGGAGAGTCCGCCGTGTGTATTGGTTTGTGATTAGAGCCACTCGGTCAAAACTGTCCTACTTTATCCGAACGCACGTCGATCGCAACGCGTTGATACAGACTAGCAGTCGACGACCAATCTTGCGGGGTGCTTCTTCCACCGCCAACAGCAGCATTGGTGCCATGCGTCCATTTTTTTTTTCACTTGTTATTTTCCAACATTTTAGTATCAGTGAAACAAGGTCAGCAGGAGAATGGGCGAAGAGTTGTATGCGAGTGTTTTTATTTTTCTCATATTGAATTCGAAGTCTGCTTAAGCATGACTAAATTGTTTGATAGCCAAGTATTGGTTGAACCATTATCGGGTTCCGCGACAAATCAAGACTGGTGTGACAAGATTTCATTATCTGTTTTTTTTTTTGGATGGATTTACCAAGTTAAAACATTGAATACTCAGCAAAATATTTTTTTTGGCGATTTAATAATTATATTAGAGTAAAATATTCGAATAACAAAATAGAGCAATTCCACCCAAAATCAGCCGGCCGCTGACCCGACCCTCTCCGATTTTTCGACGTAGAACTACGTTTTTTATTAAGGGTGCCAAATCAGAAAACATGTCACGTTTTTATGAAATGAAGTTAATGTTAATAACTATTTTTGCCGCGAACGGATTTTGACGATTTACACACCAAACGAATCGGAAAATCCCTAAGATTTTTTGTTTATGCTATATATTACAATCCCCTGGTGTGTAAACTGTTTAAATTGATGAAAACTAGAAGCATTTCCATTTTCCCATATATTTGTCATTTGTGAGCTTCCCTGCCCATGCTGTCCATAACGAGCAACTTATCGGGGATCAACGAATGAGAATGATTTAAGGTTTTCATGAACAAAGAAGAAAAGAAGAGAACAAAGAATGAAGGGAAATATTTGCCTAGTGCATAAATATTGGATCTCGCTGAGACAAACTTTCAGTATCGTTCTAGATACGAAGCAATGAACATCGCTTGTTCTTCCTTGTTTTGCGTCATCACATGTCTTCGTTTCGGATTGAGCTGTGGACGTAACCAAATTACTCACTCGCTGAATGCCATATACCATTGCAGCATTATTATTACATTACATCAACATTACATCAAACTGACGCCATTCCATTAAGGTTCTGAACTACACAATTGTGTGGAGAATCATCAAACTAGGCTATCATCGCTCACCAATAAAATAATTGTTCAGGAATTTTGTGTGTGATTGGGTTTCGCATGACAGTAGCAGAATTATCTCCACCAAGGATGACAGCTAAGCTAATCGAGATCGGAAATATTAATAGAAAAGGCTTCTGTTGAGAAGAGCGTAAAGCGGAGGACTTGAACAAAATAACAGTGAAGTTCTACGTCAACAATGTGGTCGTGTCTTGGACACAACCTCCTATATTTTTTTATAAAAAAAATATATAACTTTTACATCCAAACTAGTGTTAGCAGCAAAGACATCATTCTTGACGGAAAAGATGCATTCTAGTGTGTTACAGCGTCAAATTTACAAATAAGAGCACCCGTTTTTGAGAGCGTTGAAATCTAAGACTAAATGTCAGAAATGTACCAAACAAAAAATCAAAAACGTTGCTGAGCAGGGATTGAACCAAGGCAGGCCGCCGGGCTGTAAGGCTAATTCACACAACCAACTGTATGATGTGTTGTCATACCAATGTAACAGAGAATTAAACACATTTTAAAATGAAATTGGAACTCATAAGTATACACGGAAAATGTTTTCTGAGCAAAATGATGTTTCAGTATGGGTGGGCAGCACATTTGATAATACTTTTAAGGTCATTTAAAATGATGTATGAAGATATAAAAAATGTTCAAAAAAAATTCAAAATCATGCCAATATTATGGGCAACCACGGCTCGGCAAAGTCATATTCAACTGAGGACAGTCAGAGTACTACGAAGAAGATCGCCTTCGTTTTCAATTGGAAATGAGTTTTGGCTTCTTCCAGCAGTTTCTCCGTCAACATGACTCAACAGTCATTCGGACGTTTAGTTGCTCACTCACTCTACGATTCGACTATCGCATTTCATTCTTCCCGTCAAATGGACTTCATTGCATGTGACTCCCCCCAAAATGAATTCGTTTCTCTCTCTCTCTCATGTATCACGTATGCGTGTAACGATGTTTGGGTTCAGCGTGGATTGACATATACTAAAGGTGAGCTAGTTTTTTTTTGTATCGTACACGAAAATTACTCACAAATATAAAATAACGTGCAGTGTTGTGTTCAAAAACACTAACAAATTTGTGAATTTTGTTGATATAAACCCGTTGTTCTGTATGTTTTTTTTTTCACAAAATTGAGCTCTGAGACAAGAGAGAACTAAAATTTTGTTTAGAATTCCTCCCAAACTGCACGCTATTTTGCACGCTATTTACTAATACTAACGTGAGGATCCTTATAGCATACTTATAGCATATAGGTAACTGTCTAAGGTCGTTGGTTTGAGTTCACGTTGGGTAAACAATGAAGCCGTCCTTCGAAGGTGTAACTACTTTATTACATCAGAACTGAAGTTTTCGTTTCAATTTTATATGGACGTTAAAATGAGATTGTGTACGCGGTTAACGAGATTCGTGTCAGGGGGAGTAGTAGTGTGGATTGAGGTCAGGTTGAATGAAGAGGTAGATAGGACTCACGCAAGGTAAAGGAAATCGGGATTTCCAAAAATGTTTTGTTGATGCCAAATGCCTTAGAATTGCTTGAAACATTGAGATTTACTATTATCTCGAAAAATGTTTTTTGGTCAAAAATTTACTTTTGGCACTTGGTCGTTTTTTCGTCTGAAAAGTCGATTTTTGGCGATTTATTTTAGAGATAACAGTAAATCTCGATGTTTCATGCGATTTTAAGACATTTGGCATAAATATTTTTTGACGTGGGACTACGTCTAACCGGAGTATATGGGGGGTAAAATAAAAACCTAAACACAGAACATGCAGGAAAAAATGAAAGATTCCGAATGCTTATAACTCGAACATTTCTTACTGGATCGGAAAGATGTTTGCATCAATTGATAGGAAATATTTCTACGCTTCTATCGCAATTAATAAAATCTTATTTTTCATTAGATAAACAATTGAAAAACTGTAAAATGTTAAGCGTTATCTAAACGCCCTAACTGACTCGTTTTGATTGGCCCGATTTACGGTTTCCCTAACACAGCCATCAAAACCAAGCAGCCTTGGAGAAATCGGCATTGCAAATACATGAAAGCCGGGGGTATTTTTGTTCCAACTAATATGTGTTTCCCTAACACAGACTTCAAATCTATGGAGCGTAGGGAAATTGGTATTGCAAATACATGCAGTTCGGGGTATTTTTGTTTAGACTGATATGTGTTTCCCTAACAGACTTCAAATCCATGGAGCGTAGGGAAATTGGTATAGCAAATTCATGCAGGTCGGGGGTATTTTTGTTTCGGCTGAAATGTGTTTCCCCAACACAGACATCAGAACCATGGTATCTGAGGAATTTGACATTGCAAAATCATACAAGTCGGGGGCATTTTTGTTCCGACTGGAATGTGTTTGCCTGACACAGACTTCAAAACCAAGATGTCTAGGAAAATCGGCTTTGCAAATAAATGCAAACTGCGAGTACTTTTGTACCTTTGTGCAAACTAGAATATGTTTAATTAACACGGTCTCCTAAACTTAGGGACCTGGGAAAATCGTACAGACATTAGAGGCGAATGAACTTTCAGATTTAAATCCTCTATAGTATAAAAAGTAGAAGTTGAAGTTGTTGATTCATGCAAGCCGGAGGTACTTCTGCACCCGCATGTTTTTTTGCATTCCGAAAAGTGTTTTCCTAACACGGATTACAAGAACGGGTACGAACATAACACTTTGGCTCGGTTATTCAAGATTGCATTGAAGGATATGCCTTCATATCTTCTGCTCACTGAAATGATTGCTAAGCTTAGTTAGTCCCACGTCAACCTTGCGGTTATATTATAGATATAACCCACCCATTTTTTTTTTTTTTTGAAAACCCCGATTTCCTTTACCGATTTCCTATTAAATTTTGACATCTGCGGCAATAGTAAATGAAATCCGAATGAGCCAATATTCGTCAGAGACTATTTTATCGTGCAAATCAATATTTCGCAGAGAGTACCGATATGGCGATTTTCATTGGCACTCTAAACCATACGTTTTGCCTCGTATTCTGAAAAAAGTACACTCTGGGACGATTTTTGACAAAAAAAAATTTGGAGATGACAGTAGTTCTCAACGTTTCATAAAATTTGAAAACATTTGGTATTTTTTAGGTTTTCAAAAAACTCAAACTTTGACGGTTGTGCGACACTAGTAAATGAAGTCCGTTTGAGCTAATATAAAGCATACACCCAAAGTTAATTTTTAGCACATTTTCTGGCATCCCGATTTAATACATTAAATGAGCTGAAAGATAACATAAAATGTTCTACTCCCCAATACATGTATATCATTTGTATAATATATATGCTAGAGCCAATATGAGGGAGCGAAACAGGAGACACATTTAAATGAAAGCTTTTCGTATAGTTTGCCAAATACACGGCCCAGACAGAGAAAGATATATTCTCGTTCATGTTCTTTTTTATCGACTTAGTCAATTCAAGTCATGTTGACGGCGATTGCCGAAGTAGTCCTAGTCGAAGCGTAGCGACTGAGTGGAGAGTCAATTTTCATTTTTCATCTTCGAAGATTTCGGGCCCTGCGAGCAACAATCAGAACCATCGAGATTAAATTTTCACGGTAAAAAACTACTTCATTTTGTTCCAAATTCCGTTGAATGTGGCTTGCGGTGAGGCAGACATCTGTAGTCTATGTCGTTGTGATTGTTCGATGTGCGCAGATGATCGAAAAATTCATCGCGTTGTTTTCTCATTGCTGGATTTCTGTACACTTAAGGTTAAGGTCTTTCTGAACATTCCTGCACCCAAACTAGCGGTGTCAAAAAGCATTTCATTTTCGACAGAAAACATGTCATTTCCTGCCTTGAAGCGTCAAATAGGCAAATAATGTCATATGTTCCCCAATGCTTTAAAATGTTTGTATGTATGGAAGCAGACATCTCTTTCTTGTTTTTTCACTTAAAAAAAAGTCCAAACGACGTCAACGGGAATCGAACCAAGGCCGGATGGAACGCAAGACTGTTTTACACGATCACGCTATCCACATAGCTAATGATGCTGTTGGGGAGGAGCATGATAATGTTACAGCTCATTACAAATTGAAGTTGGAAGGTGTTTTCTAATTTTACTCCTAGAAAACACTTTCCAGCATAAAGGAGATCTATATCCATCTCGGTCTGGGCCGTGGCCAAGTAATGCGTGCTTATTTGAAACGTGTCTCTTGCTTCGCTCGCTCGTATTAATCTTATGTTACCCTACCATATATATTATACAAATGCTTACCAGTATTTGAGGTCATGGCATGTTCGGTCATTTTTACGGTCATTTAATGCAATAAATCGGGATAACAAAACATGAGCTAAAAATCAATTTTGGGTGTGGTTCGGTGTGATGTAATTGATAGCAGGAGAATACAACGAACTGCGATACACTCGTAGGGATACCATCTGCTCGGAGTTGAAAATCAGGACACCTGTCACTGTTACGATTATGACCAAATCATTGCGATTCTTTGAGATATTAAAAAATAAAACCACGTGAAATTAATTTATTCAAGTTATTTTTTGGGCGATCCATGCGGTAAAATACTCCGGAGATGATAACTTCTATCCTTTTTATGAGCACAGGACATTTTCTGGAGGTTTCAGAGTCGTCAAACATCAAGTGCAATAGTACCGAAGTACAAGCCACGGGTATGAAACGCAAGAGCTCCTTCAGCAACCCAATTGTTCTTAGTGGCTGAATTTGTGCACCACATAGTTCAGCATTTGGAAGTGGACCCAATCGAATATTCTAGCAATGAAACGAGAAAACCAATCAACCAAATGGAGCCAAATTTGGCATCTGAAGGTTTTTGGGGGCAATAAACGTTTCTATGGTGAGTAGACACTCCTCCCTCATCTCTTAGGGGGGGGCTGCCATACAAATGAAGCATACATTTCTGCATGACTCAAGAACTAATCAAGAAAATGAAATCAAACTTGGCATATTGAGGTTTTAGGGATCGATGAACGATTCTATGGTGGTTCGACACTCCTCCTCCCTCTCTAAGGGGAGGCTGCCATACAAATGAAACACAAATTTCTGCATAACTCGAGAACTATTCAAGCAAATCGAGCCATATTTGGCATGTGGAGGTTTCTATCGTGAATCAACACTCCTCCCCTCTCTCTAAGTGAGAGGGGGAGCTACCATACAGATGAAGCATAGGTTTCTGCATAACTCAAGAACTAATCAAGCAAATGGAACCAATTTCGGTATATGGAGGTTGTAGGGTGCCATACACGTTTCTATGGTGGTTTAGGGAGGGGGAGGAGTGTCATAAAAATAAAAATGGATCGCCGAATGTGTTGATAAGAACAAAACTCGAGGAAGGAATTGTCCGATTTAGGGCTGTTTTGAATCTGTCATATTTTCTGTATCAAACATTCATTCCATGTTAACGGAGAAGTGGTTAGAAAATCTTGAACGAGAATTATGTCTGGAAATAATCCCCTAATAATAATATTACAATGCCGAGTTATGGTAGAAGTACTAGGAATTTCATAGTAAAAAATAATTTTAAAGGATAGATTAGAAGATCAATCAATGAACAGGTCTGCGATTGGACCCATGAACGTGCGCTTAGTAAGAAAACGTGAATGCGATAACGAAAAATAAATTTTGGGCGGGACGAAGTTTACCGGGTCAGCTAGTCTCTAAATAAAAAAGGTTTTACTGAAAACATAATACACTGAAAATAGTTCTGATTCCGTAACAAAATTGATTTTTTCATGAAAATCAGGACGAAAGCTAGATTGTGAAAAATAAATCAGGACGTCCCAAATAGATCTCAAAATCAGGACATGTCCTGCTAAATCAGAACAGATGGTCACCCTATCCACTCGTCAGCGATCTTCAATCGATTTCCCGTATAGAGTGGACCCGGACAACTTAGAACTGTAGAAAAAATCCAGGATCTTGGTGTGTTCATTGACTCAAAGGCGCATTCATTAACTCAAAATCAATGCATACATATTTACGGTCAGTGCCAAAGCGCGTGCTCTACTAACAGTATCACAGCCACATAAAAATAAAAGTTTGTCTGTCTGTACGTACTTCATTGACTCAAAAACTACATAACCGATCAATGTGAAAAGTTGTACATGAGAGTTTTAAGCTATGTCGAGCATTACTGCCCTATCAACTTTGCTCTATATCAAATGGAAGGAAGTCTGTCATACACATAGAAAAGTGTTTGTATGGGAGTATGTATACAGGCCATTCCATGCCAAACCGATATAGTGGTTCTCAGATTTTCGTGAAAAGTGGAAATTTAATTCTTTGTTGCAAACCATTAGACATGTATTTTTTATTTTTTTAAGATGACCATTTTTATTTTAGGGTGGTCCGAAAAATAATTTTTTTCCACTTTTTTCAAAAAATTAAAAATCTCTACTAGGGCTCATTCGATGCATCCCGGCCGGTTCCGAAAGTGTGTGCGCTTTGAAAACTCTATTTTGCTTCAGAGTTATAAGTCCCCTAGAAAACGCGGTTTCCGTTTGGGCACCGTTTCGTAGAGTACCGATCATTCACAACGAAAGTGTCCAGAAATCGTTTTCGAGACATGCGTTGCGCCCCTTGCCCTGGTCCAATCCTACAGAGTTACCGGCATATAAAAATCGCTGTAAGATTGCTGACGAAATTTGGATACATCAGCCAAGCAACGAAAAAAGTTGCGTTGGATGATCGTTTTCGATTAAGTTTCGAATCGGATTAATTGTAGCTAATTGTTATTAGAATTATATTACAGAAAATATTTGCAAATTCAAAATTTCGCAAATCGCTGACCCTCTGACATTCACATTGAAACATGGCATTTCGTGCAGCCGTCTCGAGAAAGAATCAATGTCACCATGGTCAAGTATTAGACCGAAGGTTCAAAGCATTCAACGAAATACTTGATAGTAGTCAATGAATAAAATATAATTTATGTTTGGAATGTCACACCAAACCAGGACTGGTTTAAAAAGGAACCAACTTAATTGAACCAACACGTTTTCGTAAATTCCATAAATTAAGTACGAGAAATATTAACGACAATCACAAATATAGCAAATGACCATAACCGAATTTGTCAATGATAACTGAAAACCGGCATTTGATTCCCATTAGAAGGGGCGTATAAAGTGTTTTTTTTTTCATATCGATGGCAATCGCGGTGATAAAAATTGCAAATCAGATTTTAATAGAAAGACCCAAACAGAAGTGCGCATAACCCCGCAGGGGTTATGATTCGATCTGTTCAGATGAAAATGAGCGGCCACACACAAAAAAGCCCCGAAACCCGCCCGTTCAGCATCAAGTTGATGAGAAGGAAGAAATACATAAGTCCACGAAATTAGGGCAAAAGGCTACGCGATAAGCATCAATTACCCATTTCCGATGCAATGAAACCGCTAAATTGTGATTGGCGACCGACACGATCGGTTCGAACATATGGCTTGAGAAAAAATATAAATAATAATATGGACACACAGACAAAAAAAAACAAGCCAACGTAACCATAAATTCCTTTCGACTTCTTTCTCCTCGTGAAAACAAGCCCCCGGCATAATGCGTGTTGCCCAACGAAACAAAAAAAAACTTCAACTCAAAGACTCTGTGACCGGAAGACAACTGACCTATGAGGAATACCCGCCAGTCGGATTTTTTTTCTTCATTTCATTTTTCGCCGACTACCCTTTACGACCAATATATTTTCCCGTTGGTCAGAGCTTATTGCGGCTGCGAACACTCCACACTCCGGGACCCCGATTCTGTTGTTTGTTTGGTCACCACAACTCTCGAACGTCCACGTTTTCATCGGCAATTTGTTTTCGCCGCCGTACGCGGCCTTCTCCCCGGTTTTTGCACCCTCCTACTCTCCGAAGAGCCACCACACTTGCTGCAAGCCAATGTCCGATGTCCGACAGGGCAACCACAACCAAACCAAACGCGATGACAAGCCAACAATCAGTGAAAGTTGAACATTCAAAGTTGTAGTTGCATTTGCGGCCCCGCCGCTTTGTTGCTTGTGTTGGTGTATGATAAGCAAGAGACGACTACATATGTGAGGTTAACACATTTTTTTTTCCTTTTTTTTATTTTTGCTATGAAGGTCCGCCAAATTGAATAAGGTTTGCTACAGTGGGTGTATCAGTACCTCCATTTCTGGATGGGAACCACTAGTTGACGGATTAAAAATCGATGTCTTTGAAGGGTTGGGTGAGGTCACTGTGGCAAACCGGTGGACCTCGCCTTCTGCGGACGGGATCATAATCCAATCGTAGTCATCGGTATGTCCGTGGCCAGCGACTCGATAATGGTTTGGCTACATTTACTACCGTGTGCCTCGCGGCAACAGTTGCGTTTTGTTTCATTAATGTTCCGAAAAAAAATTAGCATGGCACCCCACGTGATGGGCGCATGATGCCTCATGCCATCATGAGAGAAGCTCGTGCTCATGGTCGCGTGGCGCAAACTTATATATCTATCGTATAAATGTTTGGTACACTACGGTCACACGGCCCCCAGAAACGACAGCCGGATGGAGAGTAGATCATCGATAGATGATCGTCCATTCCATCGAAAGGTGGTTGGTAGCAGAGGAAAAAAATCCCACTAATGAATGGCGCATAATCTCACGAACCGAAAATGACTGCGTTTCCTTGCTCTGACAGTCGTTTATAGAAGCGTGAAATTGATTATTTTCGGAGCATTTACAGTGCTGTGCTGATTGGGCTCATTTTCTGGTCATTTGGAACGGTCCTCTGTTTCTCGATCATTCCCACGTCCTTGGGTACCGATGGTTTGAAAGTAAGTGACCGTTTCAGGAACTCACACGAACTGCAAAGCAAAGAATTTAGCTTCAAGAACAAACATTGAGAATAATTTGTCAATACGCCATTACCAAAGATTGTTTTCAATTTATGATCGAATTATAATTCGAGCAGTGTGTTCTGATGGGAGCTTCGTACCCGATCCCCGTTTTAAGCTGCTGGTTTACTAAAAATACAACCATGATGTGGCTATCAAATAATTTCTAGAAAAAACGCTACCGATACTACGTCAAAAGGGTGAAGGGACGTTCGTGCCGTATAAAAATAAGAAATTCCTTCATACGTGAATCAAAATACGGAAGGGTAATGGTTGTTTATTAAACCCATTGAGAGTAAGCTTGTTCCCGGAAAAAAACATAACACGTTGATCTCGATAAAAAAAACTTGGAAAGCAAGACACATTTATCACAGAAATGTCATGCGCCTCATATTCTCACGAATCTGAACGCGAACCGTGTTGCATATTTAGCATGCCACTTGTTTGATGTTATGTCTCTGTTGTTTAAATTTAAGAACTTATGTGAGACAATTTCCTTTGAAAATCAAATGATGTTTTGAACAATTTTTATAGTTGTCCCAAAAAAAAACTTAACCGTTAGCCAAAATGAAGTAAACCGTTCGAGGCGATTTTCCAAGTGTCGTTTGGATACCTTTTCCACAGTGTCACAGCCACAGTCAAAACAAAAGTTTGTCTGTCTGTACGTACTTCATAGACTCAAAAACAACATAACCGATCAATTTAAAAGGTTGTACATGAGAGTTTTAGGCTATATCGAGCATTACTACCCTATCAACTTTGCTCTATATCAAATAGAAGGAAGTCTGTCATACATAATACATAACAAAAAAAATAAAAATACGGGTCTAATGGTTTGCGACAAAGAACGAAATTTCCACTTTTCACGAAAATCTGAGAATCACTATGTCGGTTTGGCATCGAATGGCTGTATATATATGTTATAAATTCAAAAACAATTGATCCGATCGTCGTAAAAAACTTATGTATAGGAGTTTTCCTACATCTGTTTTATCAATTTTGCCCTATATTAGGGGGAAGGGTATGGAGCGGATAAAACATAATTGATTTTTTTATTTGTCCTAAAACGTCCATAAAACGTCTCGATCCAGATGACGAAGAAACGATAGTGAAGATATCAGGAGTAGCAAGATCATGCCTCAATAGATTGAGTCGTTTGAAATGAAATAAAAACACACTTTGATTGATTTTAAAGAGGCTCTGAACTACAAGGTTCATACGCTTCTAGCCTTGAAAAAGGCCTATTCGAAGATCAACCAATGTGAGCCCTGGGATTAAACTAATTAGTAATAGTTCCAGTCTAGAAATTTCAATGAAATTAGTGTTTAGTTTAGGCGTTCAAGAATATCCTCTAGAAAGAACTTTCCAAAAATTCCAATATTTACCGAGTTGTAGCCATTTTAGTGATGCGGTTTCCAATCCAGTAAAGGGTGGAACGATCAAAACTTGGTCAACACAAAAATGATGTATTTCCTTTGAGTGTGCATTTAAAAAACCGGTAGCAGCATTTTGAAGGTATGTCGTTACTAACTTTATCTTAACCATGGCGAATTCTTCACATTCACAAAAGTTATATTGCTTAAATGATAATAATATATTTTAATTCGGGTTCGATTCCCGGTCGGGGGAATTTCTCGTCAAAGAAATTTCCTCCTAATTGCACTGTGGTCACGCGTATTCTAGAGCTTGCCACTCAGAATGCATTCAAAGCGTGTTATTTGGCATAGAAATCTCAACTAAAAATAAATAATACGTTGAGACGGCGACGTTCCCACAGGAAAGTTAGTGCCATTTGAGAAGAAGATATTTTTATTCAAATTAATTGTTTTTTTTGACGTAGGACTACGTCTTTCATTTCTATACCGGGGTGTAAAATCAAAGTTTCGAAAACGAAAGGGTTACGCCGGAGACCGAGATTTTGAGCGTTAATAGCTCCTAAACAACTGAACGAAATGGTATGATAAACACTTCATTCGAAAGATAAAATGTCTACGCGTTCTATACTTGTTACTTTCTGATCCCAAAACTTGTTTCAATAGTCTTAAAATTGCTTTCAAAACAGGCTATTGAAATCACCAATCGGTATATAAGCGAGTGCCGCTCGGAAATCCACTCAGTTCAAATTGAACAGCGATTGGAGCATATTGTCGCTGTTGTGGTGAAGCTCTTCGTTTATCATGAAAGCGCGGATGAACGGTGTCACCAAGAGCCTGTTTGTGCACCTTAGGCCAGAAGGGAATCCATCAGGAGGAGAGTGATGCCACAAACGGTTCCCCGGGAAGATCTCGAAGCAGCCGCTACACACACACACACACACACATACACGCGCGGAATTCTTTCCGTTTGGATGCCATTCAACATAGAGAAAGATCTGGAAAATAATCTGCCAGTTCCTCTGGGAATTTAAAAATACATTCATGTGAAAGAGTTTATTTGAATGTTTTCTATCCATGTAACACTGTGACCAAATATGTTTCAATCCAGTGCTATTAACAGATGATTATCGAGTTAGCATTTACCACTGGTGGACTTCCAGTATCGAGGAAAATGTGGAAATATCTAATCGTTACTGAAAATAATCTGCCAGTTCCTCTGGGAATTTAAAATTACATTCATGTGAAAGAGTTTATTTGAATGTTTTCTATCCATGTAACACTGTGACCAAATACATTTGGTTTTGTGATTTTTCAAGCAATCGCAATTAACAGGATAGCTTCTGAAGATTATTCTTCCCCATCAGTAGGATATTTCCGTATCCAATATTGTATGCGCCCGCAATCGATTATTGCTCAGTCGCCGAAAGTTCCGAGCTCAGAGAGTTCATTCCCCTCTAGTTTGCCTAGAGGGGAAATGAAAAGAATTGCCATCGTAAACCACGCCTTCTCTCGATTCAATCACACACAAAAAGCATACTTAAGCGATATTCTGGTGGTGAGATGCATTCATTTTTCGTGAGGACATCGACAAGACAACATCGTTGCTGAGGGTGCTCGACGGAGAACGATCGAGATCTGCCCTGAAACGCAATCAGTTTGTTTGAAACAGTGAGGGAGCACAGAGAAGCCGATCCTTCAGGAGAAGAGAAGGTGACCATCGAAGTAGCCGCTACATACACACATACACGCACGGAATTCTTTCCGTTTGGATGCCATTCAGCATCGAGAAAGATCCGGAAAATAATCTGCCAGTTCCTCTGGGAATTTAAAAATACATTCATGTGAAAGAGTTTATTTGAATGTTTTCTATCCATGTAACACTGTGACCAAATATGTCTCAATCAAGTGCTATTAACAGATGGTTATCGAGTTAGCATTAGCCACTGGTGGGCTTCCAGTATCGAGGAAAATGTGGAAATATCTAATCGTTACTGAAAATAATCTGCCAGTTCCTCTGGGAATTTAAAATTACATTCATGTGAAAAAGTTTATTTGAATGTTTTCTATCCATGTAACACTGTGACCAAATATATTTGGTTTTGTGATTTTCAATCAATCGCAATTAACAGGATAGCTTCTGAAGATTATTCTTCCCCATCAGTAGGATATTTCCGTATCCAATATTGGATGCATAAAACCTTGTGCCTCCAAGTAACGCTCTCGTTTTCGAAGTCCCCCAAATATTCATTCATTCAGAATGAATTTAGATTCAACTTCAAACAAATGATCTCTAAATCAACGATAGTCCTACGTCACCCTTGCGTTTATACCATAGATATAACCCACTTCCTGTTTTTATCCAAAATATATATTTTTATTAAGGCTCATATGGCGTCAACCTGACGGGGCCGGGAGTTCAATATTTCGACAATGTTTGCCTTATAACTAGGTTAGTAATATGTAACCGATTACTCGCGGTTGGCTCGAGGTTAGTATTACAAGTGTTTTCGTAATTGTGATGTTGCTGTCTTCAATGATCTGTACCTGTGCCCGACACGGGATACTTCCTATTGGGATGCAGCTGACCATTAATCAGCAACGCCCCCTAGTCTGTACCCCATATCTAGCGTGGTGTGTCTTCTCGAGGAATCCAAGATAGAATGGTCACTAGCCGGCGCAATCATCAGCTCGTGTAGAGTTGTCATGAGCGGTACAACCTTTGGCTTTTGTTGAATCATCAGTGGACTGCACAACCTTCGGCCCGTGTATCTGTAAAGAGTCTGTGTATGTATTGCCGCGACTAAGTAAAAGTTTATAGATCGGATAGGAGGGATACGAAACAGGGACACAACGAAGGAAACATCATTAAACGTTGACATCGGCGTTTCTGAGGAACAGGTATAGATGAAGCAGAAGATCAGGATCACGGCTACCTAAGATATCCCGGACGGGGATATCCGATTGTCTGCCTTGTGCTCTCAGTGCTCTAGAGAGCTGAGAGCGAGCAGCATGGAACCGGATACACGACCAGACAACATGCTCGATGTCGTGGTAGCCATCGCCACAATCACAAAGATTGTTTGCTGCGAGCCCAATGCGATAGAGATGCGCGTTTAGGTTGTAGTGATTGGACATAAGCCGATTGTAATAATTGTTGTTCAAAGTAATAAAAAAATTCAAGGTTATTCACAGAGCTTGAGTCTTGATTCTAGTTACATAGTTTCATATAGTTTGTCAGTTACTAAGTTACTGCGATATTTTGCGAATTACAGTAAATTTTGTAAAGCACTATAAAAATCCTGTTTTTTTGCACTTTTTTTAAATCGATGCAGAAAATTTTTTTTTTGCGTCAAAGTAACAAATTATCCTTGTGCAGAATTTATTGGAGTTTTCAAAACTGTCTTTCGGTTTACGGTGCGATGGTTGTTTATTAATTAATTCATCATCAAAGACGGAGCGGTAATTTTTCATTCAATCTGAAATATCTCTATATAGGAAGGACCTTCAGGAACGTTCTTGGAACCAAATAAAAACTGATTGATAAGATTAATTGAATTTGCTATTGAGTTGGTTAGTAAAAAATTATGTTAGAAAATCTTTGAAAAAACACAGAAAAATCAATTTTTCATTTCTTCCCGATATTGTTGCCCACTACACCTACACAAACCAAAATAAAAGTATATGTAGGTAAAATATTCTAATATCTGAAAGTTGTAACTTCAAAATTATGTACATCCCATCAATATGCGTTGATTTTTCACGAAGTTACATGTTAAAAATGACTTAAAATTTCCGAAATCCTTTTGAAAATGCCTTTGAGATTTCCTAGACCGGTTGAGCGGATCAAAAGATACAAATTTTTAAAAATGGGTTTATTGGCAAACCAGCCAATTTTCAAATCACTCAAACCACCCCAATTCTGAATTACGTTAACAAACAAATATACGAGGTTTGAGCAAAATCAGAGTCAATTTATTTTCGGTGGATCTTTTTTTTGCTCTTATGTAAAAATAATTTTCTTTAAATCGTATAAACATTAAAATGAAAATATGGGCACTGGACATATAGATAATAATGCAAGTTATCGAACAATTTGAACTCGACCATCTCTTAATAGATCGAAATAATGTTTGAATCAATTGATTGGAAATACTTTTACGTATCCATCATAATAAAGAAAATTGTATAATTTTTAAACAATTAAAATTCAAAATTATTTTTAATATGCTTCGGATTGTCCGATTTGGGTCAAATATTTACCGTTTTGTTGTAAAATTTGTTGCCATTCTTATAATAGCTACATAATGTTTCTATCATAGGAAACGCTTCTAGCCTTGAAAAAGTCCTACTCGAAGATCAATTTACATTTTATTCTTTAACTAACATTAATCAATCTAATGGTTTTTGAGATGAGATTGAGTGAGATTTTTCGAAAAAAACTCAAAATTTCAGAAAAAAATCTACCTACAAAACTAACCTACAAAATTTTAGCCAAAGAATGAAATGTAGGAAATTTTTTATGTTTTCATTAGAAAATATCAAGTAAATTGTTGAAAAAACAACTAATTGAAAAAACAAAATATTTTGAAAATTAAAACTCATTTTTCTCAAAAACATGTTTGTTTTAAATTCAGAAAAAATTTCTATGAATAGCTCTTACAATTTCCAACAAGTCACCCATACATCGGAAGATGGGCATTTTTACAGGGAAAAAGTTGTTCGAACAACAACTTTTTCATGTTTTTCTTTGAAAAATTACTATTAAAGTTTAATTCGGAACATTTGTATGTATATTGTTGCACCCGTGGCCGAGTGGTTAGCGTCATAACTAACATGCCGGGTGTTCGGGTTCGATTCCCGTTCTGGTCGGGGGAATTTTTCGTCAAAGAAATTTCCTCCGACTTGCACTGTGATCACGCGTATTCTAGAGCTTGCCACTCAGAATGCATTCAAGGCGTGTTATTTGGCATAGAAATCTCAACTAAGTACTAATAAAAATGACACAAGTAATACTACGTTGAGACGGCGAAGATCCTCTAGGAACGTTAGTGCCATTGAAGAAGAAGAAGAAGAAGAAGTATGTATAAATTATCGCGATTTACATGCTCTGAAAACTTTTTTCTATTCAGAAACATGTCAAGAACATGTCAAATGCGAGAATTTACACACAGAAATGTAACGAGTGAAACTTCTTTTTTTTCAGAGGTCTCCATACCAAAATGCCCTATATTCCAGACACTATAAAAGATAGAAAGTTGACGTCTTCGACGAAAGTTCATATTTTATTGAGATCTAAAACTTTATCCAGTACACTATATTGCTATCTTGACTTTAAACAAAATTAGGATTAGTTGTAATTTTTTCAAAGAAAACATGAAGAAATTGTTGTTAGAATAACTTTTTCCCTGTAAAAGTGCCCATTTTACGATGTATGGACGACTTGTTGGAAATTGTAAGGGGTATTCATAGATTTTTTTGAGAATTTGAAAAAAATACGTTTTTGAGAAAAAATAATTTAAACTTTTTTTTTCACAGAAATTATTTACAAAAAAATTTGGTATTTTTTTATGAAAATTTGAACAATTTTCTACATTTTATACTTTGACCCGAATTTCATAGGTATTACAGTTTTTGAGTTATATTTTATTGTAAAAATCAAGAAAAAAATGTTGGCCCTTTCAAAAAAGTAGTCTAATTCTTTTTAGAATATTTCAAGTATGCAAAGTTGTTCAAAAGACCAATGTGTTTACACCCACAACGTTTAGCTGCTATCTGAGATGGTGCTGCCAACTGCTAAGACGAGTTGGCCTGAATTTCGTCATATACAGAATTTTAGGTAGCTTACCCAGAATCTATCAACGGATACTAGATCAGGGCCCGAAATCTTCGAAGGTGAAAAATGAGTACCGACTCTGCTCTCAGTAGCTTCGCTTCCAGTAGAACTGCTTCGGCAGTCGCCCACAACAAAAAGTGACTTGACTAGAAAATGCATTGACTAGCGTTGACTAGCGAGGATGACTGTTGATCTAGTCCAGCCAGTGGGTATTTTAACTGACGCGACTAATGAATACAAATCTGCCTCTTCATTCAACTGACTTCAATCCACATTTCTCCTCCCCTAGGAACGAAACTTATACTCGCGTACGCAATCTTATTTTTAAGTCCATATAAAGAGGAACGAAAACATGATTTCTGATGCAAAAAAGAAGTTACCCCATCGATGGACGATTTATTGTCTACCCATCGTGAACTCAAACCAACGAACTTAGACATTTATCAAGTATGTTATAAATAGTGCACACACACTGCACGTTATTTTATACGTGTGAGTAATTCTCGTTTACGATACAAAAGAATCTAGCTCACCTGTAGCGTATGTCAAACCACGTTGAACTCAAACATCGATGCAGGCACACGTACATGGGAGAGAGAAAGAGAGGAACGAATTCGTTTTGGGGGATGTCACTTCAAAATGCAATGAGGACAATTTGACTGGGAAGAATGAAATGATATAGTCGAGTCGGTAGCGGGAGATAGCGAATAAAAGCCCAACTGACTGTTTAGTCGTTTTGGCGGAGAAACTGCGTGGAGAAGCCAAAAGTCATTTCCGACTGAATACGGATATAGTGAGTCAGATAGTCAGCTGACTATCCTCAGTTGACTATGACTATGCAGAGCCCTGTGCTAGATGATCATATTTCATTAAAAAAATCTTTCTACGCATATAGTATGGAATGCAGCCTAGTATCACAGATGGTTTGGTCGTCCCACTTCATTTTATTTATTGGAAGAGCTCATAGTTTTCAGACAGTGAGAAAAAAATTAGATGACTAGCCATCATCAGATAGAGACGTTAGCTAGCCCCCGCGTTGCCCACCACGAAGGCAATTAACTTCCAATGGGCTATGAAAGAAGTCGAGCGCGACTGGCGTCCGACTCGATGTATATAGGAGTTGGTCACCTTTGACCCGGTGGCGGCTTGCGAATCGGATGAAGCCGCTGGCCCACTGAAACCCACTGAACGTATCGTATCAATGCCAATTATGGCCTTGACTGGTAGGAACTTTGAACCGTCGAGCCGGTGGGCCCAGTTTCCATCTTTCCATCTACTCATGGGAACCATTCCGAAGGATGGTAAATTAATAAAAACCACATTTTTTTACCCTTGCTGATTCTATGTTAGCGTGGAACTTTGGTGTTGAATGAACTAAACTTTCATTCCTGTGTTCTAATCGACGGGAAAGATCACGTTAGACCGGATCCAATGATCAATATAAATGTGATACGTCAGTGGAAGCAGATGCCAAGGCTGTTCTAAAATGCGATTTCATTCAAATTAGTGGTAAAGCCAGTTTTGCTTGTCTGTTGATCTTGCTCTCCAGGATTCGGTAACCCGAAATGAATTCTAGTCAAACAGGTGAACGAAAAACATAGTCTGTATGCTGATTTGTCATTCAGTTCACCTTCCCCTAAAAATGAAATCAATAAGTGTCATAGAACCTACTTGTACATCAATTTACAGCGTTGCCAAAAAATGTTGCGTCAATAGTTCTGGAATCACACTCTGCATAACTGAATAAGCAAGTAACTATGGTAAACAAAGAATGTGGGTAATTTCTTTTTTAATTGTCTTTTTAAGAATCATCAAAGTTGTGTCTATCTCCAATGAAAAGACTGTTTAGAAATACACTAGAATATTGACGAAGAAGACCCCGGAACGAGTTTGGTAATGGAAGAAATAGACAAACAAATTTTGAATAAAGCTATAGCTACAGCTAATGCTGATCTACATTGCGGAAAGCCAGGAAAACAAATTTAATTTGGGTCGAAATGTAAACACACTTCAGGATACTACAAGATCTTCAATAAATGAATTGGAACCGCTAATACACAGCGTCTATGTCTCATTGCCCTTATCCAGGGACGGAACCATAAAACATACAATCTCCATCCTCGAGACATATTTTGACAGAATGACAAAACCCGCGCACAAGAGTTAAGAACACTGTCATAATATATCGGCAACGGCGAGTTTGAAGTATTTATCGCAGAACAATATTTGCTTTATTTTCGACACAGCTAGCACTGACCGTGAAGTTGCTAGCTCACCACCCCTCAATCCACAGAGCCAAGACCTAGCCTAGAGGGTGCGGCTTCCCACTCAGCAGCACAGGTCAGACCGTCGGTCGGTCGGGCGTCCGTTACCCCCGAAAGATCCGGGGCTGTCTGCGGAATACGGAATTGATGAAACAAAACGCTCTGCGCACGTCTCAACAAGAGGTACTTGTGATATCATCCTGACCTTGCCGCGGCGGTTTTGTTGGTCTTCTGGGGGGGACGAACTCGGAAAAAAAGTGTCAATCGTCGAGTTGGTTTTTGCGTTTTTGCGTGCGTGCAGTCTTGTACCACAAACTATTTGTTTGTATTCTCACCCATATATGTGCGATGGTGTTAAAATTGTCGTCCGCGGTTGAATGTACCGGGTTGAATGTATATTAACGTAGTTTGAAAAATCAATTAACATATTCTACTCGGTGGAGTATGATAAGAGAGATTCAAGGTTTCCCTCGCCGAAGGTCTTTTTTTTGTGAGGACTCCCATTCATGACGGTTTTGGTGGATTGCAAATGAAAAAGCTATTAGACATTGTTTGTTGGCTAATTTTGAATGTTCGCGCTGGTGTCAACCTGCCAAAGGTGAGGTGGGTGGTTTGCGTGGAGTATCTCTAGACAAATGGCCAGCAACGACGAAATATCCATTCAATGTCTCGTGAAAAATTGGTAAACTTCAAGGTGTTGCCAAATAGCATCGGCAACATTTGCAGCATCCAGTTTCTTCTATGACTGATAAGTCATATGACGTAACCTTCCACCTGAGGAATCAACCATCGATCCGGCAGCGTCGCCATGTTGACCCTCACGGGTGCAGCACTCAGCACCCCGGTGAGCTCTGGACACATTTACATGCAAATGAAATGCAAAAACCGAACAAAAATTGTAGATTCCATTTACATCACTTCGTCCGCATTTCCTTCAATTTCTCTCTCCTACTCAGCTCATCGATAGTGGCGCGGTTTCACTTTTCAACTTGCCGTACAAAACGATACACCGTAATTCACCGGGAAAGTGCACCGATAAGCAGCGCTATGCGATACTAGAAATTGAACCGTTGGTATTGCTCGATGCAAAAAATCTCCCGCGCAAGTTCACGCGATGAATTCGGAATTCGGACAAATCGTCGCTCGATTAGCAGGAAGTCGACGTAATCTGGGCCGAAAGGGAACAAGCAGTTCGGTCACGAACATTGTTTCAGCGGTTTGGCGGATTGCTTCTGCAAAAACAACGCTCATACCACATCACCACCCCATGTCAAATCGCCCCAACTATGCTAATGAGAAGGAAGGCGATTTTAAAATTCCTTTCGCATCAAAGCACCGTTTGCGTTCGCGTCCGACTGGGAAGGAGGCGTGTGCGCGATTATCACCTTTACCGGTGGTGATACCGCAAAACACAATGTACTCACGGATGTGACTTGCTCGGACAGGCCAATAACATGGACAGGTGGGTCGGTGGGTACCTTTCAGCCGTTCAGTTGGATGGATTTCTTGAGACGCAGAGACCGTCTCCTCCGAGGTGTGATGTATCCTTGCCATTTTTCGTTTGAGTGATCAACCATACGAGATAAATATCATCCGCGTGTGTTCGTGAATCGAAGGTTTGCCCCGCGAAACAATTGTTGTCCATCGTTACGTGTTCGTGACTTTGATTCAAATCTCATTGGTATTTGGAAAACAGGTAATTTGGCCCAGTGTTCTGGCTTGAGACGTCTCTAGTGCTGAGAGGTCATTAGTTCACAACTGATCATAAAATATTCTTAGAAATAGTGTTCAAAGAAAATTAAACGAAATGAGTGCAATTTTTTTTCTCTATTATAGTGACTTTTATCAACACATTTCGGCTGGTTCGTCACTTTTACTTCCATTTTTGGACGAATGTCGGGAGTGAGAATTGAACTCGTGATCTCTGCGTGAGAGGTATGGATGTTACCACTACGCCAGATCGCCTCCAATGTGTGCAATTAAAAAAATCAATTACAACAAGAACAAAACAATCATTCAGGAATTTCCTTATTTTTCAAGCACAACAGAAATAAAAGAATACAGCATTGGACAAGACATTATACAAATATAATTCTAGTATACTACATAAAAAATAATAATTATTACTAATATATTTTCCAATATTCGCTCAAAATTAATAGAAGAACGCAGACTACAAGATTTAAGATGTACCACAAAACCATTTTCTTCGGTTTTCAGGGCTTTGATTTATGAACACAAAAAAAAAGTTTGTCCACCATGAATCGCATGGTTGAAAATCAATATAATTAAAACTGTACTGCCCTCAATAATTTGGCCACTTACTGAATACTACATAGACCAACGTCAACGTCAACGTCAACGATCAACGATCAACACGCAAACACACGTGCCTACGCACAGGTACGCTCACATGCACATACACAGACGCAAATACGTTGAAACATGATCTCAAAAGATTTCTCTCAAATGATCTCAAAAGATTTCTCTGATCCCCATTGCCTGAAAGTTCTCTATTTCTCTCTGGTGCGCCCAATCTAGGAAAATGCTTCGACGGTTTGATTTCCTCATCAGCTAACATGGAGTTTGAGGATCGAATGTGTTCAGCGCAAGTTCATCAGGATCGCGTTACGTCCCATCATATTCTGATCGCTGCAATTTGCTGAGGTTGGAGGCCTTGGAACGTAGACGGAAAAATCAGTAAGCGATTTTTGTTGCAAAGCTTCTGAATGCTGAGGTCGATTGCTCAAGGCTCCTCTCGTTGCTGGATATCCGAGTGCCACCGAGGGCATTACGAACTAGAACATTGCTTCAACCACGATATCATCGAACGGTCTTCGGTATGATTCGTATGTTCACGACTGTCAAAGATTTGTTTGAATTTGAAGAATCTTCTGCTCAATTTCTCACACGGATGAGAAACATTAGGAATTTATAATTTCAAATACTTTCATGTAGACAATAGTCCGATGAATAAAAGTGAACAATAATAATAACGTATTTTGTTTTCGTTCACGCCGACGACGGCGAACGAAAGTTAATCAAATGCCTTCAATAGCACAGTCCAATGGGTTCCCTCGACAGTGAGCGCCGCCCGATGAGCCAGGCTTGTGTGGGCCATGTGGATGAGTGAACGTGTTAAATAACTACGATGCAAAATTGATGGTCGCTTTGGATCACCGATCGGATTAGGACCACCTTATGGCCAAAAATTTAACTGTTTCTGCTCAAACTCTCTAAACTCATTTATTCGTTATAAAAAAACAGTATTACAGCAATTAAGTAATTTTTCGTATTCTTTAGTAAATTTAACAAAAAATGTATAAGATGTAAAATGAAATTAGCAATATTAATAACTTAATAGATAGCAGAGATGTTTACATCAATCGATTGGAAATATATTATTTTTTTTTAATCAATCTATTGAATAATCGGAAAATGTCAAGCATTGACTAAACGAAAATCTCACCTAATCAAACTAATCTGTGCTCCTAGGACTGTGCCAACCAAACCGAGCAACTTACGTAGCACCTAGTCAGAATTTAGATACGTCCATCGTGCATCATTCTATCCGAAGGGAAAAATGATAAATTTAAAAATAAGCTGCATTTGGCATAGTGCCACTCTGGAAATTTTGCAACGCGAGAAAAAGGTGGCAATCGCTTGGCGTCAGGTCCGGACTATATGGTGGATGTATTAAAACATTCCGATCAAGCTCCCGTAATTGTGTGGCCTTGCGTTGTCCTGATGGAATACAACGCCTCTTTTAAAAAATTAAAAAAAATGTAAAAAGGGAACACGAAAACTTCCTCCCTAACTTGCATATATTTGCAAAGTGGATTTCCCCAGACACATCGATTTTGAAGTCTGTGTTGGGGAAACCGTAAATCGAGGCATAGAAATGAAACACAAATTTCTACATAACTCGAGAACTAATCAAGCAAATGGAACCAAATTAGGCATATGAAGGTTTTGGGATGCAATAAATGTTTCTATGGTGGTTTGACACTCCTCCCGCTCTCTAAGGGTGGGCTGTCATACAAATAAAACACCAATTTTTGCATAACTCGAAAAATAATCAAGCAAATGGAGCCAAATTTGGCATGTGAAAGTTTTACGGGGCACGAAACGTTTCTATGGTGAATACACTCCTCCCCCTTCTCTAAGGGCGGCTGCCATGCAAACGAAACACAAACTTCTGCATAACTCGAGAACTAATCAAGCACAATTTGGAATGTGAGGGTTTTTGAGTATGAGAAATGTGTCTATGTATGACACCCCTCCAAACATGACAATTGAAAATTCCCGAAAAACTCTGAAAGAAAAAGGGAAAATTCGGAAAATTAAATTCCCATATATACAACTACATAGTGACAAGTGCTGTTAGTCCATTTGATGTTTGCGCTAGAGATGTGCCATCCGCTCATGAGCTGTTCATTCGAATCGCTTCATCATAGTGAGCGGTTTCGGATCGGCTCGCAATCAAAAAAACGCAGCTCATCAGCTCATTACGGAGCTGGAGCTGTTGAGCTGATGAGCTGTTGAGCTGTTGAGCTGATGAGCTGATGAGCTGTTGAGCTGTTGAGCTGATGAGCTGTTGAGCTGTTGAGCTGTTGAGCTGTTGAGCTGCATAGTTGTGGAGCGCAAAAGCTGCAGAGAGTGAATTGCGAGACGCGAAAGGATTTTTCGTCTCCCGCGCTTCATGGCATGACGTCAGTTTGTTTTCGTGTATCCCTCTTCGTACTTTAGCTTTAGCAGAGATGTCAGATAGGAAAAACGGTTTTTGTTTTGAAGATATTCAATCGTTCGTTACTTCATTTAATTGTTCATATATGGCCAAACAAAATAATAAACATTATTATATGCTTGTAAATAAATTTGATATATTACATTGTTATTTAAACATTACTGTGGAAACACATACATTTATTTCCGCGTGCTGAATCAAAACAATTCAGAAAACCACCCGGCATAAATGTTGATGATTGATACTGGTCCTTTTGTTACATTTGTGATCGCGAATAATTATTTCTCGTTGCTATTAGTAGATTTATTTTTATATCCTCGGATGCAAAAAAAAATCTCGATGGTTTTTTCAAAAAACCTTGTCTCGGTCTATATTCCTGGAGGCATTTTATTTGGCTACTGCTGGTTTTTCTGTTGTTTAAGTTCAGCATATCCTAAGCATCTCCTATGTTGGATTTCAGCATTCAGTATTTGTTGTATATTATATTATTAGAATTCATATCAGTTCTAGATTTTGTACAGTTACAAATTAAATTCGTTTATTTTTTGCTTTCCGTCTATTAAGAAAATGCACACTATGCAATGTCCCATGGTGATTACGTTTCATATGCAATTGTGTGGACAACTGCAAAATTCAACTGAGCTGAAGAGCTGTTCCAAATGAACAGCTCACTTGTATGAGCTGAACGGCTCTGAACCGCTCACCATGATGAGCTGATTTGCCCATCTCTAGTTTGCGCTAGCGAAATTGATCTTTGTTCGAAACTGGAAATGGATTTTAATGTGATGAAACGCACACCTATATCTTCTTCTATCTATACCAAAAAAAGGGTCGCCGGATGTGTTGATAAGAACAGAACTCGAGGAAGGAATTGTCCGATTTAAGGCTTTCTTTATTCTATCATATTTTCTGTATAAAACATTTGTTCCATGTAACGGAGAAACATGTTATTCAATGATTAAAAGATCAATCAATGAACAGTTCTGCGATTGGACCCATGAACTTGCTCATAGTAAGAAAACGTGAATGTTTGAAGGTATTGATAACAAAAAATTAATTTTGGGCGGGACGAAGATTGCCGGGTCAGCTAGTGAATGATAATTTTTTTTCAAAGAAGTCTAGCTCATTGGCTTCAATTCAATATGTCGATCATCTGAATCGGTTTTAGTTCATCAGTTAGGAATTTTTGAAAAAAAAATTTGGATAAAAGGGGAAAATGATTTTCCGTGCCATCGGTTAACTTTGAAAAAACGCCTCTCTGAATTTTGAAAATGTTAAGCGAAAAACATCAAGTTTCAAGAAAAAAAAATGAAAAAATATTGCGCTCTCTATTTTTAACCGAGTAAACTATGAAAAACAAACACAATCAAGAATTACGAAAACAAAATTCAATGATTTTGGAAGACGCGAAGGTTTTTCAAAGAAGACTAGGCATTGCTTTCAATTTGATAAGTCGATAATCTGAGTCGGTCCAGTAGTTCAAAAGTTATGAATTTTTAAAAAAGGGGAAACAGGATTTTTCGGGCCAATGGGAATGATCAATCTTTTAAAAAAAATTAAAAAATACAGCTCTAATATTTCGCGATAAGGAACAAAACTACCACTTTTCACGGAAATATGAGAAACACTATATCGGTTTGGCATGAAACGACTACACTAGGGTGCCAATGAATGTATGGGGAGAAAATCGACCCTAAAATTTCGAAAAGAGACCCCATACAAAATGTTTACCACCTCAGAAAAAAACCCTATGCAAAATATCAGCTCGATCAGACTTAAGGGAGAGTGGCGCAAAGCGGTCAAAGTTTGATTTTTTTTTTTTTTTTTGAAAATCGAAAAATCACCCAACGAGGGAATAAAGGAAATTAGAAAAAGTTTTGAATCCAAATGTCTTAAAATTGCATGAAACGTCGAGATCTACTGTCATCTCGTTTTTTGTCAAAAATCGACACTCTGGGACTTTGTTTTTTTCGGAATACGAAACAAAAAGGATGGTTTTGGGTACCAATAAAAATAGTTATCTCGATTTTTCATTCGGAACTTGCTGCGAAATGTTGATTTGCACGATAATAAACCCAATGCAAAATATTAGCTCAATCGGACTTCATTTACTAATGTCGCAGACGTTAATATTTGAGTTTTTTCAAACCGAAAAATTACCGGAAATCGGGGTTTTAAAAAAACGACCGACGCAAAAAAAATTTTTTTGACAATTTTTTTTTCGATATAGGGTAAATGATCTTGGTTTGTCCAATTTGGGGTGTTTTTACGCAACTAGTAAATGCAAATCGATTTTTCTTCATGAAAATCACACATAATCGATACGAGTTTGGGTTGGTTGAAAAGCCCCAAGTCTCTAGTTGCTAATACTACCATAAGGTGTTGAAATTATTCAAATTTTTATGTTTTTTAACGATTTTCCTTAAAGAAGAATTATGATCATGGTTTGACCACCTTTGATCATGGTTTGCCCAAAAGATGATCATGGTTTGTCCGGTTTTAGAAATCTCCATTTTTGAATGAAAACATTCGAATTCACAATTAGATGTTGCATTTATCATTGCTTGAGTTTACTGTCATCATATTGATTCATTCATAATTTAGGCTTTCTTCAGAATATTGCCTTTTCTTGGGCATTTTAGAAGTGTTCACCTCAACACAATCAACACAGAAAAACCATACTTCTGCTATGCGCGAAGCACACCATAAACAAACATAAACAAACTGCAGCGCGCCAAGCGGTTGCCATAGAAATCATGTGGACAAAACAACATTATTGAATTGGACAACTCATGATCAGAATTGAGTTCATCAAAATGCGTTAATTTAATGGTTTAGCTATGTAAATCCGATACAAATGGTGAGCAAGCATGATGTTTACAATATTTATAAGTGTTGTAATCCAGAAAAGGTCTGAATACGTGCCAAATAATCATCTGGTGATCGATTAAAAGTTAGCTCGAATGAGGGGCGCATTGACACGAATAGAAGGTGTATTCTATAATCCTTTAAAACATGTGATTTCGTAAAAATATACTATCAAACTACTATAAATCATGTAAAAGGCAATTTCATTTATATGTTTCGAAACATTCGAAGGCCTTATTTGACACAGGAGCGCTGAATTAGAGCATTCAAAAAAGTGGGCAAACCATGATCATATTTTCGACTGGACAAACCAAGATCATTTACCCTAACAGTAAACATTGACGTTTTGTGTAATTATATGTCATTTGGCATCAAAAAAAATTTAGAAAACCCCGATTTCCGATGATTTTTTGTTTTTCAATTTCGCAGCAAGTTCCGGATGAAAAATGGAGATAAATATTTTTATTGGCACCCAAAACGATATGTTTTGCCTCGTATTCCGAAAAAAAACTAGGTCCCAAAGTGTCGACTTTTGACAACATTTTTTTTTTTTTGGAGATGATAACAGATCTTGACATTTCATGCAATTCTAAAAAACTCAAACTTTGACCAATTTGCGCCACTCTCCCTTAAATTCGATTGAGCTGAAATTTTGCATAGGGTGTTTTTTTCTAGGTGGTGAACATTTTGTATGGGGTAACTTTTTGAAATTCGAGATGATCACTTTCATTGGCACCCTAGTAGACACTCTGCGTGCTATTTACTTTTTTTTCTGTATTATAGTGAATTTTCACACTTTTCGTCTGGTTTGTCACTACTCTGCTTGCCAGAGTTCGGTACTACTCTGCGTGTTCAGAGTTCTGCAAATTTCTATGATCATGCATGAATATTAGGGTGCCAATGTTTTTTTCTAGGCTTCGTATAGGATAAAATCGACCCTAAAATTTCAAAAAGTTACCCTATACAAAATGTTCACCACCTCGAAAACACACCCTATGCAAAATATCAGCTCAATCGGACTTAAGGGAGAGTGACGCAAATCGGTCAAAGTTTGAGTTTTTTTGAAAATCGAAAAATCACCCAAGGGGGAAATAAAGGAAATTGGGGTTTTCGAAAAAAAAATTGTTGCCAAATGTCTTAAAATGGCATGAAACGCCGAGATCTAGTGTCATCTCGAAAATCGGCACACTGCGACTTAGTTTTTTTTCGGAATACGGAACGAAAAGTATGGTTTGGGGTGCCAATAAAAATAGTTATCTCGATTTTTCATTCAGAACTTGCTACAAAATATTGTTTTGCACGATAATATACCCTATGCAAAATATTAGCGCATTCGGACTTCATTACCTGGTGTCACAAACGTTAAAATTTGAGTTTTTCAAAAACCGAAATATCTCCGAAAATCAGGGTTTTTTAAAGAAAAAATTGTTGCCAAATGTCTTAAAATTGCATAACAAGTCAGGATTTACAGTTATCTCAAAAATTTTTTTTTGTCAAAAATCGATTTTTCAGGCGGAAAAACGACCAAGGGCCAAAACAACTCTTTTTTTGGCAAAAAACATCAGGATAACTGTAAATCTTGACAAGTAATGCAATTTTAAGACATTTGGCATAATTTTTTTTTTTTTTTTAGAACCCCGATTTCCGGTGATTCGGTTCTCAAAAAACTCAAATTTTAACATTTGTGACACCAGTAAATGAAGTCCGAATGAGCTAATATTTTGCATAGGGTATACTATCGTGCAAAACAACATTTTGTAGCATGTTCCGAATGAAAAAACCATGCTTTTCGTTTCGTATTCCGAAAAAAAAACTAAGTCCCTAGTTTTTCGAAAAATTTTCTTTACTCCCTCGTTGTGTGATTTTTCGATTTTCAAAAAAAAAAATCAAACTTTGACCGCTTTGCGCCACTCTCCCTTAAGTCCGATTGAACTGATATTGAGTCCTATGAATGAAGTCCTAGAGTGCCGATTTCTAGCAAAAAAATAATCTAGATGACACTAGATCTCGACGCTTTATGCCATTTTAAGACATTTGGCATCAAATTTTTTTTTCGAAAACCCCGATTTCCTTTACTCCTACCTTGGGTGATTTTTCAATTTTCAAAACACTCAAACTTTGACCGCTTTGCGCCACTCTCCCTTAAGTCCGATTGAGCTGATATTTTGCATTTTTCGAGGCGGAGAACATTTTTTATGGGGTAACTTTTCGAAATTCGAGATGACCATTTTCATTGGCACCCTAATGAATATGTTTCATCGAGGTCGATTAGATTTGAGGGGCTTAGAATGAAAGGGGTGTAAGTGATTTGATCGATTACTCTACATCGACTCTCTCTTTGGGTCATAACTTAGCTGCAAATACATTCCCAGCTGTATTTACCAACGTGGAAGATAGGTCAGAACCTCATGTATCGGATTCTGTAGCAAACTTAAATTGGAAAGCTTTTGCAGTTGAGTTATTAACTAAATAAAAAGTTGATGAAGAGAAAACAAGTCACTTACACCCCTTGCATTCTGAGCCCCTCATTTGATCGGATATCATCGACGGAACAGACTACGGTTCTGACATCACTGCTGTGCGGTGTGCTCGATTGCCGCTGTAGTCATCAGCAAAACGACGGTGGGAAAAGTCTGCTCGCTGGTGATAAAATTTCTTAAAATCTCATTTCCATTTATCATTCAGCGTTTCTGCTGCTCCTCTGCTTCTTTTTCTTCTTCGACTGTGTATCTCCACTCCACGCCGCCGTTGACCCGTTGCATGGCTGCAAGGTTTTGCGCGATTCACTACGGTTGCTAGCCGGAGTGGGTTCATTACCATAAACATTCCTGTGTCAAAACAAGCGCACACCCAAAGCTTTTAGCAACAATTTCGGTATCTCTGTGCCACTATGATCGCATCTTGAGGGTTCAGCAAGAGTTCTGCTTCCGTGTACAGACCAATTAGCCGGAGAACTTCTAACAGTTTTCTGGTTGGCTTGTGCCCAAGTACTCGTGATATCAAGATGTATCTGGGAAATATCTTTATTCAATATACCCGAATTGTGTCCCCCGACATGGGACCACTGCTGCTTCCTGTGTGTACACCTCATACGCATAGTCAAACATGTTGAAATCCAACAGTGTGTGAATGAAAATTACCCACAAGCGTTGGCTTTCATAATCACAAACGCGTACGAGTAAACAGCTTTGCTTTGAAGCTTTGAAGATCACTCAAGCGCATTGATCGTCGAATTTTCAAGTTTAAATCTGATTAGTGCCAAGCAGCAGATACCATACGATGGTTGGCCTGAGGCTGCCCGCGACGGGTCGTGCGGCAGTCGCCCCCCGGTGATCAAGGCAACCCACTTATGCTGATGAATATGATTATACGCGCAAGCACACAGCTGAGTGCAGTTGTTCCACAGTAGTATCCGCGTAATTACCGTAGCCATCAACCGTAAGGCTCGTGGTGGGCCACTTGATGTTGCGACTAAAGACGTTCCGTTTCTGGCTCCGATTGCGGAACTTGTTGATCGCCAACCACCAGAGCCGGTGATTGATGTGATTCGGAAATAATACGAAAATAGCCGCGGAAAGACGACACCAACAATTGCAAGATTTTTGGAAGGTCATCGTGCGTATCTGAAGGTGTATCAAACTTTCGTAACTGTGTCCTTGGCGCATTAAGCTATTTACACCATCACTACACCCGCCGATTGGTGGTGATAGCCGGCGGGGGCTCCGCTGTTGTTTTGTCTTACATCCCAAAACAACAAGCATAAATACGCCGATACAGTCGGTTAACCACACGGAATTTTCTTTGCGTTTCACAACTTTTTCCTGCATTATTCATTGGACAGACAGATTGAACTCGTATCCAGGGCTCTCGCAGAACAGTTGTGTGGTCAAATCGATAGTCCTGTATGAGGGATCTCATCAGAGAAGTGAATGTCTCAGATGTCGCGGCATTGTGCTGGTCCCTTCGTGCCCCGAGTGAAGAGAGGGAGAGTACGGTACGCGCTTTTCGTTCGTATCGACAGCAAAGACCGCAGAAAGATAGGAAGATCACGAGAGTGCTGGTCTGGGATTTCGGTCAACAACGTCAACGTGCGGATTTTTTACGACCGCTGGCGGCGATTATTAAATGCTTTGCAATATTGTCGAAATTCACATTTTGTTTACCACGCACCGGACTTTACGTCTTGCATTTTCTACCTTTTGTACCTTTCAACGAGGAATCTTTCCCTCTGAACTCGGCAAGTGCCGAAAACGGACGGAACGAAATTCGGAGCACAGAAACACACGCACAGCTGGTTCATTGAAATTATTATTTGTTTTCGATCATAAAAGTGAAAAAGTGAAAGGAGTCGGGAATGTGTGTGTACGTAAGTACATCACAGACAATGAACGGAGACGACCAGACTGGCATTGCTCAGACATACTTATTTGGGGCTATGCGTGCCAGCGGGTACATAGGCGATATGCAATCATCCAAAAAATCGCTTATTTCCAACAACACGCAGCATGTGATCTCAAACGGTGAGAAATTCCGAATGACGTGTTGTGACTCAATCGGTTCACAGTGAAACAACCTCACAAATAGCTGAAAACATTTTGTTCCGTTTGATTTGCCGCCCATGAATTTGCTCATCTTGTTGTCAACAGCGAAGATGCATTGTAATTTTAAATCTGAACATAAAGTTAAATACTACCCCTAGTGGTCCTAATGTCGATTTTGAGCGCCATCTGTCATTTAGTTTGTTTACAGCGTCATAAGGCATTACTTTGGCGTTATGAAGGGTTTGAGAGAGAAAATTCGACAAAAAAAGGCCAGACTTGTGGAAGGATAACACTTGAATTTTTTACCACCATAATGCACCAGCTCATCGATTGATCAGTATGAACGAGTTATTGGCCAAAATGGCACGAATGTGATTGAACAAGCACCGTACTTTCGAGATATGGCCCCAATTTTTCCTATTTCCGTAACACAAATTGCTCCTTCGTGGGACTCGTTTTGACATTATTGAAAACATAAAAAAGAATTCACTGCGTGAACTGAAGGCAATTCCTAAATACTCTAATTTACTAGAAACTTTTATCGGTCCGTTAATAAAAGCAATATGAAACGTTCACAGGAGTTTAGGGGATACACTAGGCTATAAATGTATCTGCTAGCATTGGAACTTACTGCAATATTGGCAAAATTACAGTAGTTATTCATTTTTTTTTTGTCAAAGCAACAAATTAGTTTTGTTCAGAATTTATTGGAGTTTTCTAAGCTACCCTTCGGTTTGCGGTGCAATCATTATTCATTGAATTATTCATCATCAAAAACGAAAGGCTAATTTTTCATTCAAACAGAAAAAGTTCTGTATGTAAAAGAACTGTTTGATGAGGTTAATTGGATTTATTATTGAGTTGGTTAACAAAAAAATGTGTTAGTCTACATGAAAATTGAAAAAAAAACAGAAAGAAACCGATTTTTATGTTTTCTACACACACCCGCGAATATTTTATGATTTAACCGTAATGAAGCCATCGAGAACAAACATTAATCTATATATATAAAAATGGAATGTTGTCAGTCTATCTGATTCTTATGGACTCGGAAACTACTGAACCGATTGACATGAAAATTGGTATGTAGTGGTTTTTGGGGCCGGGGAAGGTTTTCATGATAGTTTGAGACCCCTTCTCCCTCTCTAAGGGGGAGGGGGGTGAAGATGATCAATCCTTGAACAGTTCTGCGATTGGACTCATTGCACTCGCGCTTTTTAAGAAAACGTGAATGTTTAAAGGTATTCATGACAAAAAACAAATTTTGGGCGGGACAAAGCTTGCCGGTCAGCTAGTTACCTATAAACATAAGATCGTGAAATTTTGCGCAATATAAATCATGTTCACCATCGTATATACAGTCAACTCTCTCTAACTCGATGCTCCCTTCGGATGTCGAGTTATGGAGAGAAGAATACTTGTAATCCATCGAGTTAGGGAAAATATCGAGATAAAGAACATCGAGTTAGGGAGAGTTGACTGTAATATGAATCACAATTTGGAATAACAACCATCAGTTCTATGATATACACTATCGAAAAAACGGTATAATCGACATTGTATATGCATATCAGGCAAATTTAGTTCTTGAGTCACAAAAAAGTAAAATTTAAATCAATGTATTACTGACAAATTTCATGCCAACTCGTCTTAGAAGATGTAATAAAAATGTTTTACTGAATGTTTTTGGGAGCTATTCAGTTTCACAAAAATACTTGCAATAGAACATTCATAGTAATTTTTCAAAGAAAACACGAAAAAGTTGTTGTTAGAAAAACTCTTTTCCTGTCGAAGTACCCTTCTTTCAATGCATGGATAATTTGTTGGTAATTGTATACATTGTATACAAATTGCTATACATATTTTTTTCAGAACTTTTCAAAAATCATTTTTGAAAAAAATAAATGATTGTTTTATAAAATCTGTTTGATAGTTTATGGTAAAAATTTTAACAATTTTCTACATTACATTCTCTAACCTGATTTTCTGAATTTTGAGAACTCATGGTTTTTGAGGCATTTTTTTTTATTTTGAGTTTTTGTAAGGAAAATTTTAACTCAAAAACTATAAAACCTATACTGCCATTCTACGCATAGTTATCCCATGTTCCACAATCAGCAACTAAGAAAAACGCAATCAAAGTTCTCTAGTACATTTGTCTATTAGAAGCTTTAAGCATTTCAATTTAACAATACACCGGGTTTTTACAAGCAGTAAGTTATTGTCTAATGAAATGTGAAAAGTTCCCCTCACTTGAATCAATCAAGCTTGATTATAAGTATAAACATTCATGGTGGGACAGCTATGCCTAGAATATCAACATGGGATAATTGAACTTGATGTTGTTTTTTGAAATATTGGGAACAAACAATACGTTTTTTGGTGTTTTCCGAAAAATTATGCATAAAAACATTGTTTTATGAAGAAGGGAGTGATCTGCAACGCCTCTGCAGAATATAAAACTCATTGTTATTAGGCATTCACTAACAAGGTGTGCACGTGTTTTGTTAAACTTTTTTTTTAATTTTTTTTTGAGAATTAGTTCGTTTTTTCCAAACCAAAAATGAGTGCGTTAGCTCTGCTGAAAGCGTGTCATTAAATTCTTGTACTTGAACCGATTTATCTATTATGGATCTACAAAAAAAAACATTGGCGAGACAGTTATGCCTAGAATATCAACATTGGACAATTGAGCTTGGTGTGTTTTTTTTTCAAAAGCTGAGAACAAACAATAACTTTTTTTTGTGTTTTTTTCAGAAGATTAGGCATAAAAACATCGTTTTATGAAGAAAAGTGAAAATTGTCAAAAAATAACATGGGACAACTATGCGTAGAACGGTAGTATAAGACCTGGTCAAAAAATAAAATGTAGGAAATTGTTTATGTTTTCATAAAAAAATATCGAACATTTTTTCAAAAAAAAAATTTCATTGAAAAATATTTTAAAAATTGAACTTAATATTTTACAAAGGTATTTTTTTAAATTGCGAAAAAACATTATATGAATAACCCATTGCTAATAAGTCGCTCAGAAATCCTAAGAAGAGTGAAGTGAAGAGCTTCTACAGGGAGAGTTTTTTCAGCAAAAAAATTCTTAGGTTTACATTGGAAAAAAACAATTTTTTAACAGAATTAAGAAAAATACGTTTATGCGAAAAATTAATTTAAATTCTTTCTAATGTGATTTATTTTTTTTCCAATTTTTGCATGAAATTTGAACAATATTGTACATTTTGTAGTGCCATACAAATGAAACACAAATTTCTGCACCGAATTTGGCATGAAATTATTACAAAATATGAGGTTTGCCGAGATACGATTATTGTTAATTGAAGATTAATTATTTGTTAACATTATTAATCATTAATTATTATTATAATTGAGGTAATTGCATTCAAATGACAATCAAGAATCGTTTTGGCGAACATCATCAGTTACGGATAGATCTATGGATTAAAATTGAATCAGACATACTGCTATTCAACCGGAATTACTCAACCGATCTTCATCAAAACACATCCTAAGATCCAATTTCATCGGCTAAACACCCGGCTGCTGCCGGCAGCAGTTCCGTTTGTGCGTCCGTGTTTATTAATTCCGTTTATGAATGAGCGCGACAAGGTTATTAACGTTAATGTTTCAACTTAATTCCATTCAGACTCCTGTGTTGAGAATATTCCGAAGTCGCTGCTAATTTGATGGAAGGGAAATCGAAAAATCGCCTATTGTCTGTGAGAACCGTTCAACCATCGATTGGTGGCGATTGGCTGTAATCCTTGTTTTATCAAATGATGTCATCTCTGTCGTTACTTTCCGCGCGGATTTCGTTCGGTTAGCTAGCCAGGCTGGTTCATTGAGAAGATGATAATTTGAAGAACAACGCAAAATGATTATGTTTCCAAGCGTCCAATGTGTCAATGAAGCCCCCTCCCCGAAGTGACCCGCGATATACAACCCGCGTGTATTAGCAGCATTGGCCGAACCAATGTTTATTTTACACGTAAGATGAGATTTCGTTTGTTTGGTTTATCACTGCGAGACAAACGCGGTGGACATCTTTTCTGCATCTGCTGCTGCTGCTGTCCTTGAGCATAATCGATAAACGAAAATCTGGCAGTCGTGAGACTCCCTCACGAAGGCGCGCAACGTTTGACAATCAGCGCGCGATGCAAAGGCTGAAAAATATCTCCATAGATATCGAGAGCTCACAAGCGCTTAACTAGGTTGCGGTCATCCGATGAAGAAAAAGCGCTCCCCGCAACAGCCGAAAAACGAAACAGGTTCCGTCCGTTTCTTTTTTTCGTAATTTTTTTTTTCAATTTATATTTTCGCCGTTTGTCCGGGGCTGCATGTGTTTTCTCGCTATATCTAGTCAATTCACGAATGAAGTCGGTGTGCGCCGGAGAGAAAGAGATACCAGCCACTGGGGCAAGAGCTGTGTGTGTCCACCGGTACGGGTCAGCGGGGAGAAAAATCAAACTCCAAAAACTAGGCGGTATGACCTCAATAAGCAACTTTTTCCTGCTTCACACTCCGAACGCGCGCGCTCGCACACCGTGTGTAAACCGCAATCGCAACAACAACTCACCACCTCCAAAAGACCTACCCTCTCCCTCCCCTTACTTCCCAGAAAGGCGGTGGCGATCTGCGTGCGTGTTCGTGTTGTGACCAGCCTCTCTTCCACTCTATCTCTCTCTCGAACATGGGTCGGACTGTTTTTGGATTACAGATCTTCAGACACCGCGGAGCGCTGTCAGATTCGTTGCGGATAAGATGTGACCATCCTTGTACTGAGACACCGCGTAACACTTCCTAATTACTGAGATTTTTGATCAATGCGATACAACCGGTTACAGTTTTGAAATTCTATAAAAAGATCAACCGTTTGAATAACTTATTTCCAGTAGAAAAAAAAAACACTAAAACAGTACACAACTTGCATCACACCCTACCATACACAAGGCCAACAAAATTTCAAAAACTCTTCTCGAGCAGTTTTCACGCCGCCGCCGCCGTTCATTCAGCAACGGAAGCGGATATAATAACGGAATGGTGAGCAATCGTCAATCGCTGCTCGATTGTGTCATCATAACAAATGCATCAGTTCGTTCGCTGGTTCGCTTACAGCAATAGGAAACAAAACACCTGTTAAAAGAGCCCAGTACCTAATTAGTCGGAAGTTTTAAAGACGTTCAAGAATGTATATATTTTCCGCTATTTTCACCGCATGTTATGGATGCATACGGAAGGTTCGATCTGAGGATGGCTCTTCCGGTACTTTGAGAAGGCCCTAACGTTGCTAGAGGAACATCGCCGTCTCATCGTAGTATTACTTGCGCCATTTTAAAAGTACTTTGTTGAGATTTCTATGCAAAATAACGCGCCTTGAATGCATTCTGAGTGGCAAGCTCCAGAATACGCGTGACCACAGTGCAAGTCGGACAAGATGGTCATTAAGGGCCTTTGAGATCTTTAGGACCTTTGTTATGTCAGCCCAGTTAGCGAGTGGAATTCGATAGCTGGGTTGCCCCGCCGGCGATTCGCGCAATTGTAACATATACAGTAAACCACTGTTTTGAGGAAGATTTAATGGAAGTATGAATGTTAATTGGTGGTGTGGTGTAGTTTAATCACTAACATACATAATAACTCTGTATTGTTTGTGATCTTAATCATATGCGTAGAAGGATCTTTCCAGAAAATATGATCAGCTATAATCCCTAAGAGAGGGGATCTCCGTAGCCACATTGGTAAGTTATAGCGAATTCGTTTTTGTTCAGTTTCAACCCCAGTGCCGCACTAACTGCTGTCAAAACGTTTTTTTATTCACTCAGTTTCGCACTCAGTGTCGCACTAGTTCGCCCCGAAAGCTGTTAAGCCGGGTTCAGACGGTGCGAGTAAGCATACGAGTCGATCTAGTCAGTTACTGCAGTGCAGCTACTCACACCGTGTGAACACATCATGCCAGTTAGTGTCATGTGTGATTCGGCGTGCGAGCTACTTCAAAGTTTTTTGAATTTACTCGCACTCGCATCCCTCAAAACGTCAAAAAACAGAATTTAGCGTTCGAATCAGGGATGCCAAATGTAAACAAATGTCTCTATTTTTAAGATATTTGAAAATATGCGAAGATATTTATAGACTTGAAAAATATTGGAAAAACAAATAAAACCCTAATAGTTTCTAAACGGAATCGTTGTTATTTTGTTTGGCACACTGGCGGGGCACGTTTTCTTATTGAGACAGTTTTATTGGGAATCTAAATATAAAATCATCATCGGGCACAATTTTCATTCAAAATTCACTCACAACTTGCAAAAAAAAGTATTGTTCTAAGAAACAGAATACATATTCGATTTGAAAAAAGTATATTTTCATTCATTATTTTAGTTTTTGAGACGTATTTATTCCTCCGGCGAATCTACTATCATTTTCATTTCACAAATTGGTACACGAAGCTGCTGTCAACGCGAAGTAAATCAAATTTTGAAAAATCTTTTAGACTGCCATTTGTAGCACCACATACTTTCGGAATTAATTAAGCTATGGATGCTTTCGAGGTTCTAAAAAATAGCGACAATAATCTGATATATATTCCATATTCCAGAAGAAAGGCACATCATTTCTAGTTTCACTCATGAGTGTATATTGGCGTTGTATTTGTGGAGCAATTAAATCCAACAGTTTTTTCACTTTTTCAGGTGTTATTTCCAACACTGCTCTGTACTCTCGGGGATCATCATCGTGGAGTTACTCCAGTATTGTATTTGTTACTCCTTTTCTTTGCATCCAATTCCTGGCCCGAATCCTTTTTTCTTTCTGCTTTTTTCGGATAGTACCCTCAGTTCAAAGAAATTCAGCACAAAGTATTTGTAAACACGGCCAGCGTGTGTCTCGCGATAAAATTTAAAATTGTGTAATGATAAATTCAACTGAAAACCTAAGCCGAAAACAGCCAATAAATAAGTTGATTTCGGATCAATCATCTGTCAAATTCGGACCTGATTGCTGTTTCTGACTATTTGATGGACATTTGAAAAATCGTCTGGCATCTCTGGTAAACCCGTACTTAGTATCTAGTTTCTTGTCAGCAGCTCACATTGTGTGAACGGACAAGGCGAGTCAACCATTTGTCAAGCGAGTTCACCGGGTCAGTAGCTGCTCGTTGTGAAGTCAGCTACTAGCAACGTATAAATGGGCCTTTAGTTTCGCACTGAGATGTTTCACGGGTTGGCACTCGGGTTCACCAATACAACTATACTGAACTGTCAAGTTCCGAGTATTGTTTTGGAAAAACTAAAAATAGAGACTATGAAAATGGAAAACCTGCTGCTCTTGCTTTTGTATTATTTGAATCGTAATCCAATTCGGATTCTGATTTTGAAGAGTATATTCGTGTAGACGACATTAAGCTCCGTGTGCTTTCATTGGGAGGTGAAAATTTTTATGGATATTCAGGAGGAATAAACATGCTCTCAAAATCGATATTAGGAATGAAAATTTACTTTAACGTATCGAATATTTATTTTATGTGATGAAATAAGAGGGTTTTTTTCCGATATCGCAGAAACATTGAACGAAAACTGTGTCTAATGATGATTTTATATTATAATAGTAATTATTTGTGGAACAAACAGGAAATGCATCGACAAATGGTTAAGTGAGTGTTAGCACTACATGTGTTAGGTAATCAAACAATATGAAGTAAAAATTTTCATTCAAACTTTTATATTTTTACACTGCACTTGGCCCTTCTGATCTTATAGAGAATACTTTACCTCCCAAGCACTAATATCTCCACCAGACGTCGACACTGTACATTTGTCGTCGCAAATATAAACAAATCAGACTATACAACGCACACCAACAAACCACCGCATTCGTGAAACTGAAAACGTTTTTTTATTACAGAGTCAGTGTGGCACTGACTCAGTTTTAAAAACGAATTCGCTATTAGTAAGCGATCGATCGTAAGTTCAAAGCTCGGGGCCCTCATTGACCATCTTTGTGTTGTTACAGAATAACTACGTCCACGCAACAGTCATCAGTGATGGAGACCGATCCACGGCCGAAATAAGAACGATTCATCCTTACAATTGTTCTGCTCTGCGAAACACATCGGGCTGATGTTCTATAAACAATTCAACAATGATCAATCAACTGTCTCCGCTGTCCGGTCTAACTGGATAATGAAAGAACAGAAGGAAAACTCTTACGACTAAATGGCTACTGTGTAAATGTCCTGAGCTCCTGAATAAGCTTCCTTATGCCATGTAAAAGTACTGGAGGAATCAATGGGTTCGTAGCGGAATAAAGGGTGTGTCACATCAAATTGCATCACGGAAAAAACACTATAGATCTTCAGCTTTCGCTTATAATCAGATAAGAGTGTATAGATCACGTTGGCCATGCTTCACTGTCAATTTTTCGTAAATTTGGAAAAATGTCGTCGAACGAAAAAGAGCGTCGTAAATTAATCCTGCGCACTCATTTCGAGAATCCGGAGTTGTCACATCGGGAAATCGGTAAGATGCTGGGAATCGTCCAATCCACGGTCAGCAGAGTACTAAAACGATACTTCGAGAACCTAACCATCGACCGGAAGGTGAAGAACGGCAAAAATGGATGCTCCGTCAGTGAAAAAGATCACAAGCGCGTAGTTAAGCAGTTTAGACGTGATCCTAGAAGTTCGGTCCGGGATGTCGCCAATAAGCTGAATTTGTCAAGTTCATTCGTCCAGCGGACCAAGCAGCGGGAGGGCCTGCGTACATACAAGGTTCAGAAGGCTCCTAACCGCGACGAAAGGCAAAACATGGTGGGGAAGACGCGAGCCCGGAAGCTGTACACCGAAATGCTGACGAAGCCGCATTACTTGGTAATGGACGACGAAACCTACGTCAAAGCGGACTTTCGTCAGCTGCCGGGTCTGTTGTTCTTCTTCGCAGAGGACAAATTCAGCGTTCCGGAGGAGATTCGCAAGCAGAAACTATCCAAGTTTGCCAAAAAGTACATGGTGTGGCAAGCGATCTGCTCTTGCGGAAAGCGGAGCGCCCCCTTCGTGATGACCGGCACGGTAAACGGGCAGGTTTACCTTAAGGAGTGCCTACAGAAGCGCTTACTACCACTATTGAAGCAGCACTAGGGCCTGACCATATTCTGGCCGGATCTCGCTACGTGCCACTATTCAAAGGACGTGTTGGAGTGGTACGAAGCCAACGGGGTCACCTTCGTGTCAAAGGAAATGAACCCGCCCAACGCGCCGGAGCTTCGCCCAATAGAGAAATATTGGGCGATTATGAAGCAGGCCCTCCGGAAGAACCCAAAAGTTGTCAAATCGGAGGCGGACTTCAAGAGAAAATGGATTTCTGTTCAAAAAAAACTACAACCTGACGTTGTACAGAACCTTATGGACGGGATAAAGAGGAAGGTGCGAGCATACGGGCTTGGGCTCGAAGTATGAATAAAAAGAAAATGCCAAAAGTTGTTTAATAGTTTTTATTTTACTGTCTAAAATTTTCAAAAGGATCAGTCTACTGGGCGAATTTCTACAGCGTTTTTTTCCGTGATGCAATTTGATGTGACACACCCTTTAGTATTGAAGAATGTAGACTCACGCAAGTTCAGTTGCAAAAAGAGTACGTCTGACAGCTTTGGTGCCTGAGGATGATTTGTTTGAAATTTCATACTGAATAATGGAAAATGGCAAATTTAGCTTTAGAAACGTTGCAGCTTTAGGAACATTACAATGAAGATCGTAATGTTGGGTGGCCGCGAGCGAATGTTTAAACTTAAAAAAAGGGGAAGCATCCGGTTAATTGAGCATGGAAGAGCTTTGTGAAGATATGGATGACATTCTTAGCACAACCACTGAATAAGGTTCTGATAAACTAAATCAGAAAGTTATTAGTTGAATAAGGAAAAGGATAATGTCGGTGAAGATACCAAGAACTTTTTTTTGCAGCATATGACAATTTTTTCATTTGAATCAGACGCACACCATCCTATGAGAATATTATTAGGTGGTGGAGTCTTGAAATCGACCCATCTGGTCATAGGAATTTACGAAAATGGTCAATTCCTAAGGCAATTAGAAGCACTCCATCCTACGAGAATATTCTGAGTTGGAGGAGTCTTGGAATTGACCCATCTATTTGAAATTTCATAAAATTTACGAAGATGATCAAGTCCTAAGGCAAATATTTTGGAGGCGATGGAATGACAATTTTTTCATTTGAATTAGAAGCACACCATTCTACGAGAATATTATGAGGTGGTGGAGTCTTGGAATCGACCCATCTGGTCATAGGAATCATTTGAAATTTCGAGAAATTTACGAGAATGGTCAAGTCCTAGGGCAAATATTTTGGAGGCGATGGAATGACAATTTTTTTATTTGAATTAGAAGCACACCATCCTGCGAGAATATTCTGAAGTGGTGAGGTCATTGGAACCATTTGAAGTTTCAATAAATTTACGAAAATATAAATTTCGTAAATTTCGTAATTTCAAGAAATTTACGAAAATGTAAATTTCGTAAATATCTTGAGATTTCAAATGGTTCCTATGACCAGATGGGTCAATTCCAAGACTCCACCACCTCAGAATATTCTCGTAGGATGGTGTGCGTCTAATTCAAATGGAAAAATTGTCATATGCTGAAAAAAAGTTATTGGTATCCTGAGATTGGTATCTTCACCGACATAAAAGAATATATATTGTGTGCATTATATGCATATCAATAAATAGAAAAAAGATAGCAGAGCATTTAAATCGCGATAATTTATACATCAAAATGTTACGAATTGAACATTACCATTAAAAAAAAACAATTAAACATGAAAAAGTTGTTGTTCGAAAAACTTTTTCCCTAAAAAGTGCCCATCTTCCGATGTAAGGGTGACTTGTTGGAAATTGTATGGGCTATTCATATATATTTTTTCAGAATTAGAAAAAAACATTTTTTCGCTTTTGAATTATAATAAATAAATTTAATTTTCAAAATTAAATTTATTCAATGATTTTTTTTTCTAAAATATGTTATTATATTTTTTAATGAACACAATCATAATTTCTATATTTCATTCTTTAACTAAAATTTTGTAGGTCTGATATCTTGTGAGAATTTTTTTGAAATTTTGAGTTCTTTTTTGACTTTTTCTCTTAATTTTAAAAATTAATTTAAAAATTAAATTTAAAATTTAATTTAAAAAAATAAGATCTACAAAATGATGGTTGAAGAATGAAATGTAGGAAATTATTTAGGTTTTCATCAAAAACTGTCAAACAATTTTTTTGAAAAAAAATGTTTTGAAAATTAGAATTCATTTTTCTCGGAAACATTGTTTCCGAAAATTTGATTTAAATATGCCTTACAATTTTCAACAAGTCACCCATACATCGGAAGATGGGCACCTTTACAGGGAAAAAGTATTTCTTACAACTTTTTAATGCTTCCTTTGAAAAATTTCTTTTCATGTTTAACTCAAAACATTTTTATTATTATCGCGATTTACATGTTCTGAAAACGTTTTTCTATTTAGAAACATGTCAAGAACATGGCAAACGCGAGAATTTACATACAAAAATGTTACGAGTAAAACATCATTTATCATGAGTTTTCATACAAAAATGCCTTACATTCCAGGAACGATAAAAGATCACACAAAAGAAAGATGACATCTTCGACAAAAGTGCATATTTTAATAAGATCTAAACCTCTATCGAATACACTATACCGCTATCTTGACTTTAAACAAAATTAGGATTAGTTGTATTTTTTTCAAAGAAAACATGAAAAAGTTGTTGCTAGAAAAACTTTTTCCTTGAAAAAGTGTCCATCTTCCTATGTATGAACAACTTTTTGGAAATTGTAAGGTCTACTCATATTATTTTTTTTTTGAGAATTGAAAGAAAAACATTTTTGAGAAAAATGAGTTTAATTTTTTTATGAAAATTTAAACAATTTCCTACATATCTTCCTTTAAGCAGGATTTTTTAGGTATAATTTTTTTTGAGCTATAAATTTTGGGAAAAAAATCTTTTTCCAAAAAGTAGTCTAATTTTATTTTGAAGGTTTCAGGTATGCAAAGTTGCTTGAATGACCCATGTCTTTACACCCACAACATTACACGGCTATCTGAGATGATGCTGCCAACTCCTAATACGAGTTGGCATGAAATTCGCCTTCTGAGAAAAATTAATTTCATTTTTTTAAATATTTTTTTTAATTTGTGTGGTGTTTTTAATGAACATTTAAAGAATTTCCTATGTATCTTTCCTTGATCTACATTTTTTAGATCTTTTAGATTTTGAGTTAGAAACAAAATAATGTAACATAAAGCCTACAAGACTTAAAATTTGTTGATCCAAGAATGATATGTAGTTAATTGTTTAAATTCTAATTAAAAAAATCGAATTATTTTGAAAAACAAAGTTTCACTGAAAAAATATTTTAAGAATTCAAATTCATTCTGAAAAACGTATCTTTTGCAAAAGTTAATTTTTTTTTTTAACAATTTGTTTCCTTTTTTCTTTGAAAAATTACTACTAATGTTGTCTTTGTAACATTTTTCTGTTTAAATTCTCGCGACAGACATGTTCTGCAAAACCTTTTTTCTATTCAGGAACATGCCAAGAACATATCAATCGCGAGAATTTACACACAAACATGTTCCGAGTGAAACTTTAGTTTTTCATGAATCTCCATGCGAAAATGCCATGTTTCAGAAGCTATGCGAGATTGAAAGTTGACGTCTTTGTCAAATGTCCATATTATCCAATATTATTTTAATTTTTTCTGAATGCTCTTATCTTCATCTAGACTTTAATCAAAATTAGGATTAGTTGTATTTTTTTTTTTCTAACAAAATACGAAAAAGTTGTTGGTAAAATGTGTCCCACATCAAATTACATCACGGAAAAAACGCTGTAGAAAATTACCTAGTTCACCGATCCTTTTCAAACTTTGAGACAATAAAATAAAGAGCGAACACGAAATTATTGCGACATAATCAACAGGGCATAACTTTTTTTACCATTGGGTAAAAATCAACCAAATGTTGCACACTTTCTTATTGATGTGTATTGTCTAAATGCTGTCAAACTCGAAGTCGTGTTTTTCGATTCAACGAAAATGGAGGGGAACCAACGCGAGTCGAGAAAACAAATTCTTTCCAAACACCTGGAATTTCCTGACCTGTCGCACCGGCAGTTGGGAAAAATGTTGAACATTCACCATTCAACCGTCTCCAGAGTGTTGAAGCGGTTCCAGGAGCGGTTGACGTTGGACCATGGCAAAGGAGCTGGAAGAAAACCGGGACCGGAGAACAAAAAGACGGAGGGAAAAGTGAAGCGGATGATTAAAGCAAATCCCAACGTCTCAAGCCGTGATTTGGCTAAAAAGATCGGCATGTCGCAGAGCTACTTCCAGAATGCAAAGAAGAGAGCTGGACTACATACATACAAGGTACAGAACTTCCCAAACCTCTAAGAGAAGATGCTGACAAAATATGGCTGCTGTGTGATGGACGACGAAACGTATATAAAAGCCGATTTTAAGCAAATTCCGGGGTTGGAGTTTTTCGCCGGCAAAAGCAAGTTCGATGTGGACGACAAATTTAAGAAGAAGAAAATGTCGAAGTTCGCCTCTAAATATCTCGTTTGGCAGGCCATCTGCTCTTGCGGACTGAGGAGTGAGCCTTTCGTGACAAAGGGCACAGTAAATGACGAGATCTACAAATCTGAGTACCTCGAGAAGCGCCTTTTGCCGTTCTTGCAGCAGCACGACGAAGCTCCGCTATTTTGGCCAGATTTGACATCATGCCACTATTCTAAAAGTGTCCTAGAGTAGTATGAGGCCAATTCTGTCAATTTTGTTCCAAAGGACATGAACCCGCCAAACTGTCCGGAGCTGCGCCCGGTGGAGCAGTACTGGACAATAATGAAGCGGGAACTTCGGAAGAGCAAGAAGACAGTCACAGACGAGAAGTACATGTTAAGAAAATGGAAAAAACTGAGAAACTGGTACCGGATGACACTGTAAAGACTTTTGATGGAGGGCATCAAGCGAAAATGCGTTCAATTTTACACTCAAGGCTCCATCGATTAACTTTTCTTTTGATTTTTGATGTAAATAGATGTATAAAACTACCCTAAAATTTTGGTTTGATTCTAAACATTATAAGAAAATTGGCATGACATTTTCGGTGTCGCAATAATTTCGTGTTCGCCCTTTATAACCCATTAGTAAACTTCTGGCATATTTATTTCATGCAACTTGAATGCCATAACCATATGCTCGCATCTTACGCTTAACTTCACTCACAAGGTTTTGTACAACATCTGGCTGCAGCTTCTTCTATACGGAAACCCACTTTCTCTTCATATCTTGCTCATACCTCCTTGGAATGCTTCCGTGGTGCATGCTTCATAATAGCCCAGTATTTTTCGATGGGCCTTAGTTCCGGTGCGTTAGAGGGGTTCATGTTCTTGGGTGCGAAAGTGACCCGTTGCCTTCGTACCACTCCAAAACATCCTTTGAATAGTGGCCCGAAGCTAGATCCAGCCATAAGGTCGTAGGGACCTCCTTGAGGTAGATCTGCCCGTTTACAGTCCCGGTAGGCACGAACGGCGCACTCCGTTTGTCACATGAGCAGATCGCTTGCCAAATCATGTATTTCGTGGCAAACTTTGAAAGTTTCTGCTTCCTTCTTCCGAATCATCAAAATTGTGCTGGACGGTAAAGCAGTCCCGGGAGCACATTGTACGCATGCAGTCCCTCCCGGTCCTTGGCTCTCTGAACGAAAAACTTGAACAGAGTCAACTTTTTGGCCCCGTCCCTAACCGAAGCTTTCCGGGTGACGCCATTTTTTCCAATTTTGGAAAAAAAACTGACATTTTTGAATAAAATATAAAAATCGCACGTTTTTGATACGTATTTTTTCAAATCAGTGTGTCTATTTCTCATAATGTATGAGTGTATTCAAGTTCCAACAAATTTCAGAACGCAAATGCCATATACACTTGCCAAATTTTTCATCTCATACGAACTTATGTGTGCTCATCCATTTGTTGAGTTTTTGAAAAGTACAACAATAATTCTTTCTACTAGAAATCAAATTGGATCACATAACACAACTTATACTTATACATTTTTTGTAAGTTTCGAACAAGGACTTGTGTTAATTAATGGGGGTCAATTTTTAGACCTTGTCGACCCCCAAAATCAATTTTCATTCATGTCGACCCCTGAGAAACCAATATCGACCACAAGGGGTCGATATCGACCACTTTGAGAACCCCTGCTCTACGCAAATCCAAGAAAAAGCGTACCAACTACTTGTTTAGAATCAATTCCATCTATAATGGCATCCAACAATTCAGCAGTATATGTATGTTTAGAATTATGCATAATGAGAAAAAACGGACATCTCTAGAGACTATTATTGTACAGCAGGAAGAGTTAGAACAAAAAGGTTTATCAAATTGTTATCGTGAACAAGACATGCTTCGATTGCAGAGAGAACAGTCCTCACGCTCGTCTAGTTTTATCATTAATCCCCCTCATTCCTTGGTGAAAAGGTATTACGGAAAAAGATACTGCATTTCTTTGTTTTTCTGTCCCCACCACGGAGAACACAATTTAATATTTACCAAAAAAATTCAAAACAACGAGACAACTAATTGAAACGTCAAATACAGATAACAAAACAAATTCAATTCCTCCGGGAGAGCGTTTTGTAGAAAGCAACACGCAGAGAGCAAAACCGTTCCTCGGGAAGACCAAAAGTGCTCCGCTAACTCCTTCGAGAGAACATTCTCTTGTTTAGACGTTGTGTGTGGAAAAGCGTGTCGTTTCGTTCTAGCTCATGCATGCGAGATTTGGCAGTTCTCTGCCCTTCCGCAATCAGCTGTTTGTCAAAGACAGCTGTTATGCCATCCCGGGGTGGGAGAGAGGAAGCATTCTGGGCAGAGAGATGCAGATGAAAGCAATGCACGCAATTGAAACCACAACAATTTGCATCTTGCGCGCCCCACCCTCCTCTCTCCAGAGGAGACGACACAAATATCCGACTTGACTTGGGCACCTTTCTGTTTTGTTTACGAAAACACTGTTGATTTTTGCGTAATGACACACTAACGGTGTCAAATTTCTTCGAGCTGCCGCGCGAGACGCTCACTGCTGCTGACCTGTTCGATGGAACACGGCTCACGCAGACACAAGGCACACACCACACACCACTGCCGATGCATGTCTTCGATTTTCTCGTTTGCCCATTTATTAATTTTCAATGAAAGTTGATTAAACAAGTTATTTGCTGCTGCTGCTGTTGTCTGTGTCTTTCGTTTCATTCGAGTTTTTTTTTTCTCAGACTTCGTTCGTTTCTCTTTTTCGACGCAAATCACATATACACTTTTATTACGTCGACTTTCTAAGTTAGTCTTTTACTACTTCTTCGGTTTTTGTAATGAATTTTCAATCGATCCAACCGCTGCTATGCTATATGCGCGGGTCTTCGATACGCGCGGGACGGACCCAATCACTGACACTCCGAAACGCCACGAAACGTTGCCCCTGGAAGCGCAACCGAAAGGTCAGCATGCAGAAAAACTGTCACTGTGTCACTAGAAGGATAGAATGAGTCGAAAGTCGCTTACTTTCTTGATCGCATCTACGCCTCAAACAGTCGTTTGCTAAAACTACGACCCAAAATTCAGGTATGCACAGCGGAATTATGTAATCCCTCGAAAGTGGTGAGCTTCACTATCTTTGGAAAATTTCTCTTTTCTTGCCTCGTGCACTACTCACGCGCACCGTTCGCGCGGATACCGTTACAGTGTTCGATACTAAGTAGGCTTTCGCTACTAACGGATCACTTACCTGATTCTTCTTGAAGAGATTGCGTACCAGAGACGAGCTGTAAAAATTGCGCACACTTCCAACACCAATTCCACCTGGTCCATATTTCAAAGCTTCCACACCGATAGCGCCACCGGACGTAAACAACGGATAGACGGCACCGGAGAAGATATTTCTCTTGGCAATACGATCCACGGTCGCGACACAGCTTCCATTGTTACCACTATTACCGCCGGATCCAGCCACAGTTCCGGAACCACCAGAGGCACTGGTGGTGGTGGATGCGGTGGCAGCAAACTGATTTTTGCCAACAACGAACTGACACAATTTTTCCTGCACAACGCGGGCGCAGACCCGATTCGACGAACTTAAACACGCCATAGTCAAAAGATTTGTGAGCCGATCGGTCGGCTGCATTGCGCTTGAAGCCCCCAAAACGCGGAGGATCTTGAAGATTCGGAGGCGCTTAACCACCACCAGATTATCACCAGGTTTTGCGAGATCTCTTGCCAAGTGTTTCAACTCGCGTCGTAACGAAGAGAGAGAGAGCACAAGAGAGGGCGCGAGAGAGAAACCTAGACACGATGTGCTGCTTGCGATAAGAGCGAAGAGAACACTCTAGCATAGGGCTCGCGTTGCATGCTCTCGACAGCATACTATGCTATCTCTGTTCCGCGCGCCACCGAGTGTCATCACTTTCGTAATAGTTTTCAGGCACTGAAACAAAACTATCGGTATCGATAACGCAAGACTGAGATTTGCTTCTGATGATTCGCATTGACCCTCGTATGTTCGATTTTTAGAACACATGATAATGAAATTGCTGTGACATACTGATCACTTTAGATCGTGCGTTTTTGTCGTTCAATTAGGGACTGTCCACATACCACGTGAACAACTTTAGGGGGGTTTGGGGTTATGAAAATGTCCACTTAGAGGGGGGAGGGGGTATAGACTTTGTCCACGTGGACACGAATAATAAATACTATTGCAAATATAATCACCGATACATTCTAAATTAAATAAAAACTGTTCCACATTAAAGACTTTTAAAACATTCCGCCAAACCTGGGTATTCCGTATTTATCAATAAACGGATTGAGCTGCCTGAGAGTGTATCATGTAGTTTTACTAATATCATTTTTCTTCATTGAAATACATATTCTGAAAATAACGTACGTACACTGTGAATGACCGAGCTATTTCCCAAGATCCAATGACTTTTATAGATAGGGGTTATGCTCAAACGTTCATAGCCCAAAACTATAAAAAATTAAACGATTCCATTATGGTTGAGTTTTCTTGCTATTACGCATATGGCTTTTTTCATCAAATATGATTTTATATAGATTTTGTTCTATCTCGAGAACAGTTGGTCTTAGGATAATAATGTTTGTATAGTTTTTCGTGTAAAATAAATTTTTTTGTATTTCTTTTTTCGAAAAATTGCAATTTTTCGAGGTAGTTTTCTGCCAAAAATATGTGATAAGCTCGTTTGTTTCTATCAACAAATTGGAGCTCTTTCCCGCAAAATTTTCTCATCTTTCAAATGAATGCAATTACATCGTTCTAGCTAGCGTACTTTTTAGTTTGGGTCAATTTAAGGCAATTCAATGTTCATGTTCAATAATTCTTTCATAGTTGAGATTTGAGCCTTATTTCATAGCATGAAATGAATGATTCGTAAGTTGTCTAATGTAACTTTTCCCCGCGAGCACTTCGAAAGTCATCTAGACACTCAAAGCAGAATAAAGACGATAAAGACCCTTAGAAAATTCTCCGAACTTTGGCGGAAAAGGTTTCGTATTGCGATACCGACTAAAGGTGAATCGGAAATACTGAGTGAATATGAATCGGCATTTGCAGTGATCGATCATATTCCGGAGGGGGACAAAGTACTGCACTCAACAAAAAAATTGGAGGAGCGGAATGCGACATCGTAAAATTTGTTAATAACGCTGTAACTCTGTCATGAATCAATGCATTCGTCAAAGCAATGACTGGATATTGTATAGAACATATTCATACTTTCACAACTGCCCATTGATATGCTTTGCGATCGTTATATCATAAAATATTCATAATCCAAAGGGAAAGGATAATTTTTTATTCGATCCTGAATATCTCTGTAGTAAAATGTTCGAATCGATCAGATTATTTGCATTATTACTGGCGAAGATGTTCATGGATTTCCAGATGGAATAAGCACTCTTCTGAAATGAAGCTGTGAACGTAAGTTTATTTTCTTGTATCAAATATGTAGGGCCTGATCACGAACGTCACTTCACGGTGAAAACGAAATGAAGTGTATGCAATTTGTATTTTATGTGATATCAACACATTTTTTGCAAATGTTTAAAAAAACGGGTACTAAAATTGTATTTAAAGATGATTTTAAATTAATTTATTTTTATTCGATTGGCGTTTGCAATCATAATTAGTAAACTCAAGATTAATCTATGAAGTTGTGAAGTTTGTTCCTCACCTGCTCAACTGTACATTGGGTGTTTCCGTGTTGGCAAACCAGATAACCTTTATATCTTCACTGATGATGACAAAAAATATTGTATACTCACAAGTATTTCAAAATCAAACTCATATGAAACATGTGCTTTGTACTTTGTACTTGCTAGTCATTTCTCTACCATGTAAAAACAATGGGCTACAGCAAAGCAGGTACAGCAGGGTACAGCTAGTAAATTTTTTAATAAAATAAACCTAAATGAAGTTAAAATGGAATTTAGCTGCAATTCAGTTATTTCCCCAATTGTTTGAATTAAAAAAGGAAAAATGTCCACGTGGACAAAAGGGGGTAGGGGTATGAAAATGTCCACGCTTGTCCACGGTGGGGGAGGGGGAGTCTAAAATCATGCTTTTTCTGTCCACGTGGTATGTGGACAGCCGCTAATATCACAACCGAGTCCATTCTACATGTAAACAGCCCAGCACAAAGATGCAATTATGATAACATGTATTTATTTTGAAAAACAATCGAATTGTTATAGATTTGATATAGCGATATAGATACTTATTTTAGAAAGAAAATTATAAGCATGCCAAATTTTTCTTAAAAAAAACTTCAACCGAACATCTAAATTAAAAATATAGTTAAAGAAACATTTGTCTCAGTGGTATTTGGTTACATTTTCTCCAGTGTCTTATATTATTTTTATTCACTCAATCAACGGCAATTCTCAATTTAATGAGCATGTATTCTCCTGAAAGCTTTATGATTATTCACGGTCAACGGTATTGAATATCGTTTTATTTCTGTAAACCTGTTTTATTAGAACTCATTTCAATAGATGTTAAACGAAAATAGTAATTTAATAACTCAATTTTTGTTTTCGTTCGATAAGTTCGATTATGGAGATATCTATGAAAATCATCTGACATCCGTCACTTGCGTTCACACGCAGCAAACCACTTCACGAACAGTTACGCTGCAGATAAATTCCCTTCGCACCGCGTTAAATATGACAGGTCCACAGGTGGTTTGATTTCAATTCATGAGCGAAAGAGCTTTCCCGCAAACCCTCCCGCAACGCATCACTATGTACTCAGCCTAATTCGTTTTTTTGCAAGTGGTGGAGGAATTTGAACAAAAATTGTGTCAAATTATGTTTTCATTTTACAATAATGCGTTGTAGCAGAAACATCAGGAAATTTATATAAAAAATCAGCCATTCCATGCCAAACCGATATAGTGGTTCTCAGATTTTCGTGAAAAGTGGTAGTTGATCGCAAAATATTGGACTCGATTTTTCAATTTTTTTTTTCCATTTCCATTTTAGGGTTGTTTGAAAAATCAGTTTTTTGCCATTTTTTCCAAAACTGATTTTTTTTCAAAAATTCATAACTTTTTAACTACTTAACCGATGCAAATGTTCGGTTTATAAAATTGAAACCAATGAGCTAGTCTTTTTTTATAGTTTACTCGGTTAAAATAGATGGTGCTGTGCTTTTTCTTGGAAGCTGAGGTTTGTCCACATAACATATCCAAAAATCGCTAACCACTCGGCCGCGGGTGCACATAGAAGAATAACTCATTAACTTCAATTTGATATGTCGATCATCTGAATCGGTCCAGTAGTTCAAAAGTCTTGAATTCTTGAAAAAAGTCATTTTTTTGGATAATAGGGGAAAATATAAAAAAAAAACTCTCTATCTCTCTATCTTAAAATTCGTCGGACAGACTAAAATCAATCATTGATCCTTATGATAAACACATTTCTGGTTATATCAATTTCAAACAAATAATACACTTCATCAAACCGTTGGCAACAAACATCCAAAGGGTATTTTGTCCGTGCAGAGTACGCTGCGCAACTTGCCGGAAGAAACCAAATTGACTGAAATTGAAGCATGTCCAAAAGTTCTACACAGTTAATATTATTGCCGAAAAGGTCAAAAATCAGCAGTCTCTGCCGAAACGTTTTCATGCTTTGTGAGTATGTGAGTTGCGAGGAGTGAAAACATTCACACATATGTACCAACACTCCCAACACACAAACGCATAAAAATTTTAAAAAATCAATCCTTCATTCCATAAGTACATGGTACGATTTACAATGAAGTGCACCTTTAATTTACTCAAAATTACGATTGATCGAGCAAGACTAACGACTGGATGTAACAATGCACAAAATTTAACTGGTAACAAAAGTACATGCTGAACTATTTAGAAAATCGTCTTACATTTCTATACTGGGATGTAAGTTCAAAGTTTCGAAAAACGAGAGCGTTAGGCCGGAACAACAAGATTTTGAGCGTTAATTTCTTCTAGCCAACTGAACGAAATGATATGATAACCGCTTCATCCGAAAGATAAAATGTCTACACGTTATAAGCTTGTTAATTATCAAAAAATAAATATAAAATCACACGTCTATGCATCGTGTTCTTCTCTCCTAATTACAAAAACCTTTTCCTTTCTGCATCCGGACTGAACGAACCATTTAGCGAAAACCGAAGTATCGATGATGATTCGATACAGATGGATTTGATATAGGAGAAGCTTTCAGCGATATTTCCAAATATTCATGCATTCATTCATTCATTGAGAATTAAGGGAAGAATGAACTTCGGGTCAAAGTCCCTTAAAAACAAGAACAGAACATCATTGAGAATTGATGCAATTTCAAACAAATGATCACCATTCAATAGATATTCCCACGTCTACGTTGCGATTATATCACAGATATAACCCACTGCTTGTTTTTTGAAACTCTACAACAAAACTGTTGTGGTAAATTTTCCAAATCAAATTGTTTGTGTTTATTTTTTATTCTAATATTATAAATTCTCTAATCAAATTTCAGACAACTAACTAACATTTAGTTTGAAATACCCTTTATTGTCATTGTTTGATATTCCATTAGAAATGAAATTTTCAATACATTAGCTAAATATGACTCCGCCCTTTTGAATATGTTCGCTAGTTTCAATGCATACGTGCGCTTACATTGGAACGTAGATACGACATGAAACATGATTACTATCCAAAACATGATAACAATGAATGAAGTCGAGAACAATGATCAAAACGTTTCCTACACTTCCGATTGCAGTCCGCAGTGAGACATTCTCAATGTAAGCTGAACATGTTACAGCTGAACATGTTAATAATGAGATAAAATAAATAAATAGTAATGGCTGTGAAGTGCTATCACACTCGCCTTATTCGCCGGACATGACTCTTTCAGATTACAAATTATTTCAAACAATGCAGTTTAATTTTACTAGAGCATCTACTTTCGATTTATATCTAGATTAGTTGAACATTTTGAAGATGAAATGGTTCGCGTAAACCGTCGTTTTGTTTCAGTGCACGCTCAAAACTATCTCTTTATCACTGAAGCTCTTTCTACAATCACACACACCCCACTGAGAGAGTTCTGGAGCTTCCTTGGGTGATATCTCTGAAGCTTCCTCTCTCTCTCTCTCTCTCTCTCTCAATCTCTCCGATGGAGAAATTACCTCACAGCGAAAGAGTGAGAGCGCGTTAACTTCGGATCAGGTTTTCTTTTGGGTGACCACATTCATACCATTTAGCGAGAAATTCCACTTCGCGATGAACGGAACGAGAAAACGCAAACTTCACTCGTAATTTTCAAACTCACATAGAAAAGTTCACCATAAGCGTTCACGTTCGCGATTATTGCAAAACACCTCTCTTAGTAATAGACAGTCTCTTTCACACTCACAGTGTATCATCGTTGTGCAACTTTTCCCTAGATGTTCGCTCATTGAGTATAACAACAACGAAAATATTGGTCGGTTTGCTACACGTGACGTTGACGTTTCTCGATGTCAAGTTGGGACAGCTGATCGCGTTGTATTCGCCAGAAGAAGGTGTGCCATTTGGGGCACTAAAATGCTGTTTGTCCTGAAGCTCACGAGAAAAATTATGATTATGGTATGAAAAAAAATGAAATTTCAAATAAATACGTGCAACTGATTCGTCAAACGGACCACAATTAAAATCAATGTTGGAGAAACGCGCGAAGCACTTCATTTTTAATTTTAGGTTATAGTTTATATGCTCATGATTTTCTATGCTGGCTGGCTTAGTAATCCATTGGTATTAACCCTCCTGTACTCGCGCACGGTGTCACAGACTGTGCGTATCTCTTTATAATCGCTATTGTGTATTTTAGACGTCATTGATATTTATTCAAAGAAAAAGATATAATTGAAAGAATAAACTCAAAAAAACACTTTTTCCTCAAATTCTTCCAGTTTTAATAGTCATTTAATTCAGCCTCCTCAAAACTAAATTATTGATTCTCGGTCTGTGAGATCATATGAGCGAATTTAGATGGTTAACCACTGCGTCAGATCGCCTCCCACAACGAAGTACACCCGTACCTCGCTTCCCAGGTAACCAGTAAGCACTAATAAATTATCTTAACCCTCCTGTACTCGCGTGCAAAATCATAACACGTATACTCGCGCACGGTGTCACAGACCGAAAATTGAACTTCTCTGTAATGTTGCCATTGTGTACCCAGCAAACATTAAATCGCATAACAAGCGTATATATAACATCATATGCCCTAAAATTTGGTTGGCATATATTGCGCCTAACTGGCATATGCATGCATAAGTGGAGGCCATATACATACATGGCAAATGCTTACCGAATTTGTTTGGATGAATATGCAACTTTGACCGGCTATAATAGCGATTATGTTGGAATTGAATTGCGATCTAATATGAATATATTCATGAATTGTCAAAGCAACAAATACGACTTTTGCCATACTCTTATACGATTTATTACAGACATAGAAAAAAAACAAATGGCGCAAAATATTTTCGTTAAATGTTTATTATAACCTCACGAATCGCCATTTTTATATATGAGTATTTATGTTCGTAGAAATAATAATTGATTGATTGACTTATGTTGGGAGTGGAATATGAATGTTTAAAATGACACAGATTGATGTTTGGTGAAAACTGCTCCGATGTGGGTTCGAACTCCGGTCGTCTGGATTATCATCCACCAGCTAACTCGCGCGGCTATCTGAAATTTAATTCAACATCGGTTAAAACTTTCGCGTGCATCAGAATTTCATTGACATTTCAATATGATGTAATATGTTCTTTATTAGGATCTAATATGATTTAATGTTTCATGATTTTCTTCAGCATGCAACACGATTTACTACAGTACTGAATCGATTTAAATTATACGCTTATACGACACACAAACTGCATCAGCGTAATATACGCATATGATGCGGATTAAATATATTTTACGACAATGTACATCATAACATTGATGTTTATTATACCGAATTGCGACTTAATTTTATAATGATATAAAAAATCGTGTTTTTATATTTTATGCGATTCCAAATATACACGATACATACTTTGGTTGATATTATATGCGATTATGATTTATTCTGATTTCTTGTAAGACTTAGTACGTGCAAAATTATACGATTTAATGTTTGCTGGGTATATTTCAGGCTTTATTGGCATTTATTTGATGAAGAGTTGAAGAGTTGAAGAGTTGAAGAGAGTTTATGATTGAATGGAAAAACTCCAAAAAATATGTTTTCTTCATTTTTATTATGTTTTAATAGTCATCTAGTTCAACCTCCTCAAAACAGCGTTATTTTTGATACTCCAACACAAATATCTAAATTCTAATTTTTCACTATTATTATTTCAAAGTAAGCCACTGAATATAATTCATGGAAGTAAAAAGAGCTATAAAACAACATAAAAACGTGTTAATCTATTATGGTTTCATTGGAGTAAGAATCAGAACATAGCATAACTGCATGCTCGAAACAAACATAATTTTTACATTTTTTTTTATCTGTATTATAGTGATTTTCAACTCATTTGGCTGGTTCGTCACTTTTTACTTCCATTTTTGGAAGAATGTCGGGAGTGAGAATTGAACTCGTGACCTTTAGCGTGAGAGGCATGGATGTTACCACTACGCCAGATCGCCTCCCATAATTTTTACATTTCATGCAGTTGTTGCGTATTTTTCGGGTCTTTTATCAAAGAGAAGAATGTATAACGACCTTCCTGACAATTACCAGATAATAAAGGTTCTGGAGTATAAAGTTTGCATATTCCTAATATTCTTTGTCTCTGTATTCTTAGTAAAATAGAAATTAATGCCTTTTTTTAGATGGGGCATAAAAAGATGATATGAGGGACTTAGAATGAAAAGGGTGTAAGTGATTTGATCGATTTCTCTTCATCAACTTTCTCTTTAGTTAATAACTCAACTGCAAAAACGTTCCCGAATCCGATAGCAGAGGTTCTGATCTATCTTCCACATTGTCAAATACAGCTGGGAATGAGTTTGCAACTGAGTTATGGCCAAAAGAGAAAGTCGATGTAGAGAAATCGATGATGTCACTTATACCCCTTTCATTTTGAGCCTCTCATATAAAAGGATTTCTAGGAACTTTCTTTTCTTTTTCTTGTTTTCTTGTCGATACTGTCCATTATAAAAAATATCCCCGAAACTGTAACTGTTAAAAATTACCATAAGCCCCCGATTAGTTTATAGTTTACTGTTTACAATTATTCCACAAGTGAAATTCTTTCACAAGTGTGTATATGAATGACCATTATATTTAGCGAATAACTATACGAAAGTCAAACATTTATATTTTGCTTTTGAACGTATGAATCAAACGACGAATATATTGACGAACAGTGAATATATGGATCCGTTCAATACAGTTACAAAAGAGACTGAAATCAAATATGAATAGTCCGGTAATGATCTTATGCATTATCTATCTATCTATATATATATATATATATATATATATATATATATATATATATATATATATATATATATATATATATATATATATATATATATATATATATATATATATATATATATATATATATATATATATATATATATATATATATATATATATATATATATATATATATATATATATATATATATATATATATATATATATATATCAAACTATATATATATAAGAATGGAGTGATGTCTGTCTGTCTGTCTGACTCGGAAACTACTGAACCGATCGACATGAAAATTGGTATGTAGGGGTTTTTGGGGCCGGGGAAGGTTTTCGTGATATTTTGAGATCCCTCCCCCCTCTCTAAGGGGGGGCTGCCAAACAAATGAAACACAAATTTCTGCATTACTCGGAAATTAACCAAGCAAACGAAACCAAAGTTGGCATGTGAAAGTTTTAGGGTGCAATAAATGTTTCTATGATGGTTAGACAGTCCTTCCCCCACTCAAAGGGGGGGCTGCCATACAAATGAAACACAAATTTCTGCATTACTCGAGAATTAATCAAGCAAATGAAACCAAATTTGGCATGTGGAGGTTTTAGGATGCAATAAATGTTTCTATGGTGTTAAGATACTCCTTCCCCCTCTCTTAGGGGTGGCTGCCATACAAATAAAACACAAATTTCTGCATTACTCGAGAATTAATCAAGTAAATGGGCGGGACGAAGTTTGCCGGGTTAGCTAGTATTCAATAAATATTCCATGCCACTAACATTCATTTATACATTTCATTCAACAATATTCTAGAATATGAAAAAAGGCACTTGTCCAAAAATGTTACTCCTATACTCGCATCGGTGTGTCAGACCGAAAGTGTTAGGCCAGGCGCAAATTTAGTCGCGTATACCGCGAGTAACTTGGCGCGATATAGCGCCTGTTTTTGTGGCTAATAAAAACAGATAGAATGGCGCAAATTGACCAGATGACGCGAGATGGTGGAGCGCTCGTGAGACACGACTCACGTGACGCTGTGGCTGAACCACAGATTCTCGTGCTGGTCGTGCCGGTTGTGGTAGTTGTGTTGGTGAACAATCATATAGCGCCGTGAATCTGACGCACGTTATTTACACTAAACTGCGACTCAATATGCGCTCCACCACGCTACGTTCGTGGAACGTATGAGTCGTGTTCGCTTACGAGCGCTATACGCTTCTCAAATTGCGCCTGGCCTTAGGTTTTTGTGGCTAATGAAAACAGATAGAACAGCGCATATTGGGCAGGCGACGCGAGATAGCGCAGTGCTCGTAAGACACGACTCGCGAGACGCTGTGGCTGAACCACAGTTTCTTGTGCTGGTCGTGCCGGGTGCGGTGAACAATTATGTAGCGCCGTGAGTCTGACATTGTATAGTTGTGCTGATCGACTGGTTGTGTTAGTAAATAAATATATCGCGCAACTAAGTGTGAGTCAGACATTGTATGCGAGTGGCGCGTTATTTACATCAAACTGAGACTCAATATGCGCACCACCACGCGACCTGTGTAACACATATGAGTCGCGTTGGTAGCTTCGTGTTAGCTCACGAGTGCTATACGCTTCTCAATTTGCGCCTAGCCTTAAAGAAGTGGCACATGTCCCCTTTGTACCAACACATGCGATACGCTAAACGTTGACGAACGACGAATAACGAAGCTAGAGAGAATCGCAAAGTCGTAGTGTTGATGTTTTCTGAGAAATTAACGAATTATTGATTTCTCGGTCTTACAGACCAATTCGCGAGTATAGGAGTGTTAAATCAGCACTGTATCCACATATAGCATACTGAATAATTGCTTATTACGCTTTATAAACCAATATAGGGTGGATATAATGCTAAAAAGGCGAAAAATAGGGCTCTTTCAATGCTCTAGTTAGGGTGCCCATACACTGTTTGACCGAAGCCAAATATTTGACTCTTTTTGACAGATAAAATTTGGTCAACGTGTACTGATCAAATATATTGTACACGAAACACGACAAGCAAATATTCAATTATTGGATGCCTAAAATATTTTTTCAGTCTGTTCTTCGAACCTGTCGGTACATTGTTAGGTTACCATGAATATTTCAGTTGATTTTTTCCATTGTTTACTACTGTGGCAAACAAAATAGTGTTTGTACAAATATCAAATCAAACTTTATCTGTCAAAAAATATCAAATATTTGACCTCCGGGCAAACAGTGTACGGCCACCTTTACAGCTATAGATAAGCTCTTCTAAAGCTTACTTAGGGCTAACTGAAAACGTCACTTGTGATGGCAGCCTTCAATAAGCATCATTGATGCTTATATAAGTGCGATTCAGTTACAACATCCACGTCACGTTCACGTCCCGTCACGTTCCGTTACGTCATTTATTCTACCATGCAATTCATATGAAAACATTCACATACACCGGCAACGTAACGACCCGTCAGCATACGTTCAACGAAAACGACCGGCAGGATTTGTAGAAAAAAATTATTGACGGAGACTAATGGCTCGTTGAGTTTTTGTCTGCGCTTTGTGTCTCAGTTTTTGTTTTGATTTTGGCTGCATTTTTTATGCCAACATATCTCCCAGTTTCAAATTTCTCAGTCAAAATCAATTCACGACTAGCTGAGAAAAACAGTCTATATATTATTATTGTTAAAATAATGATTTTCACTGAATTTTTCTAATTTTAGGACTGATTCTAGGCATGCTGATTTGAAAGAGGGCATTGCAATTTAAAATTGTTGTAGATGGCGACACCATGAATAACATTGAATAAACCATTCGTTTGACATTTGACGTGACGGTGCTGGTGCGAGCATTGACTGCATGTGTGAATTGGTGGAGACGTTGACGGAACGTAGACGTTTTTTCCGTAACGTTCTATGTGAATCGCACAATAACGTTCCATAAAAACGTCAAGTTGTTTTTCTTTCTTTTTTCTAGGAAAAAGCAATATGAAAATCAATCGGAAATCGATAAAAAAACAAAAATAATTAAAATCTCATACATTTCGGTCCCCACCCAGATTTATTGCAACAACTTTTTTATTGAAGTTTTAACAAGTTTCTTCATTATTTATAACTATGGCACACTGTTTGGAATGAGAAATAAGTATAATACGAAAATTACCTTATGAGATTCGAACCGGGGTACATCTGAAACATGGGTGTTTCTCTGTTGTGCCTTTGCTGTCTGAACCACTGCTGATATAGATAAATGAGTTGAAAATAGTCCTATTTGAACAACCGCTCAGATACCTGCTAAAGAAGATCATGTAACACCGGAAAAACCTTGTTTTGGTAGTAACTGGGTTGGAAGCATATATTTCGCCACAATTTTCCACTTTTCAAAGTTTTCCTCCAACTCTGTTGATTATCCACGTTATGTTTATTTTTAGACAACCACTTGCAACCTAGTACACAATGCTCAATGTAGGTTTTGTTTTATCCTAATGCTTGTGAGCATTATATATTAGCACTAAATGCGCATATAGGGCTTTTATTAATGCTTATTTTCATATGTATGATTTTAATGCTTGTAAGCATTATATGGTTGCACTAAATGTTCATATAGAGCTTTCATTAATGCTTATTTTCATTAATGTTAATACGCATTAATAATGGTGATATAAGGCCTATAAGCAGCTATACTGCCATGTGGCATTAGAGATGCTGAATAAGTGCTATAATAGAGCTAAACGTTAATGCTTGTGGTTACTTGAGTTTGCGGGCTAGATACGTTCCTGAACCACTAAGAAAAAAGCCGTATAACGAATCAACTATTCCAATACAAGTTCATACAAACTCTATCGGGTCGGTTCCAAGCTTGTTCAACGAAATGCCCTATAAAGAGCGGCCGTATAGCGAGGTATGGGTTTAGTATGATAATCACTTCATCCTAAAAATGGAAGGTGTACGAGTGAAGTTGATTAATTCAGGTGGAAACATACTGTTTGACCGGAGGTCAAATATTTGGCACTTTTTGGCAGATGAAATTTGGTACAAACACTATTGTGCGTTTATTCGCAAATAACATGTTTCTCCATTATAGGGGATAATTGTTTGATACAGAAAAGTAAATTTTCATTCGAAAGATTCATTTTCAACGCGCGTTATTCCTCCTGAGAATCCATTGCCATTTTCGCTAACAACAACGATGTCATTGTATTCCCTCAAAGTTTTACAAAAATTTGTCTCACTATAACAGTGATCTGCGGGCAGAGACGAATACAACAAATTAAAGACTGCTCAAACCGGACGATTCCTTCCTCGGGTTTTGCGCTTACCAACACATTTGGTGATCTATTTTTATTTATATACAGTCGAATTTCACTCGTTGCACTAAGCTCTTAGCCCAATTTGTGAAAGACTTTCACTCGTTGGGCTGAACTGTCAAAGTCGAAAATCGATCGAGGGTCACACCGATTGTTTGTTGTTATGAGAAACGCAGAAAAGTTTTCACACCACTGACGTTTATTTCATTCGTGGTTGAGTTTCGTTCTAGGTTGGATTAATTGGTAAGTTCTTAATGAAGTTTGATATTAAAATTAGCGTAGATTTAATATACGTTCATTTCGATCGCCAGGCTCAAAATGGATGGTTTGCAAGGATCCAGTACGAACGTTAACCGGAAACGGAGGAGCAATTTCCTGATGCTGGTGGAGAAGGTTCGCATAATTGAAGATTTTGAAGCAGGATGTGGTACGCATGACTTTCTTGGGAAGAAGTACGGCGTAGGATCTTCTACGGTCACGAGAATAATCCAAAAGAAAGAAGCAATTCGTGAGGCGGTGGACAAGTTCAAGGAATATGGTGTAAATAATCGAAAAACATTGAAAGAGCAGACGTTCCCTTTGCTGGAAGAAGCTCTTTACATCTGGATTTTACAGCAGCGGCAGTCCAACATTTTGTTGACAGTGGATATTCTTAAAGCAAAGGCGGAGCTGCTGTTTAAGATGTTCCAGGACCGGGGGCTCTATGCGGTGCACGGTTTTTCTGCTTCGGATGGCTGGATGCATCGTTTTAAGCAGCGGTTTGGATTGCGCGTGAAAGCCGTAACAGGAGAAAAGGCATCGGTAAACGTTGAAGCGTACCTAAATTTCAAAAAGGTTCTACAGAAGAAGATTCAGGAAATGCAGCTATCACTATCCCAAGTCTTTAATGCAGATGAATCTGCCTTGTTCATCAAGCTCCTAGCCACACGCTATGTCGTTACCTGTGATGAGACCGTGGCAAGCGGACGGAAGCAAAACAAGACAAGGTATACGTTTATGCCTTGCTCCAACATAGATGGTTCCCTAAAGCTTCCGTTGTATTTCATTTGCACTGCTGCAAAACCACGAGGAATCAACATCGAAGAACTTCCCGTTTCATATAATCATTCCAAAAAGGCTTGGATGACCAGACTGTTGTTCCGTCAATGGTTCCACGAAGAGTTTGTCCCCGCTGTTCGAAAATTTTCGGCCGAGAGAGGATTGGAGCCAAAGGCATTGCTGGTTCTTGATAATTGCACCAGTCATTATGACGTTGACGAATCTCTACAGAGTGACGATGGACTGATTCAAGTGATCTACCTCCCACCAAATGTAACTGCTGAATGCCAGCCGATGGACCAATCGGTCATCAATGCAATCAAGCGAAAGTATAAAAGAAAACTGATGCTTGCATTAATTCTGGAAAACGAACACTTAAGGTAAATTTCCAAATATTAAACATTAAATTTTTGTAATTAATTCCAAATATAAACACAAAACTATGCGCACGATAGTTTTTCGTCTGTGCTTTTTCAAAATTTAAATTCAAATTCTAATTGAGGTTTTATTTATGTACTTTCCTCTTTAGTTTCGAAGAACGATTGAAGAAGATTAATCTTCAACAGTGTATTTCGTGGTTGGCAACCTCTTGGGAGGAGATATCTGACAAAACTATACGTAATTCGTGGAAGAAATTGATCGATGGTTTGCCGGAGGATGCTGTTAATGTAGACTCGAAAGCGGCCGATGATGACTTCAAAGCGCTTGTGTCCAGGATTGTCAGTTTGGCAGGAACAAAAACATCTGAGCAAGATATTGATCTGTGGATCAAAGATCAGGTGTATGATGGTGATCATAATCCAGATTGGGTAACCAGTGAAGTGTTCTCTGATGACGAGATTTTGTCATCAGTTCTCAAGAAAGATCAACCTGAAATGCAAGAAGAATGGTTGGTAGACACAGAAGATGGAAGTAATTCGTTTGATACTTCCATTACTAGTACCGGAGATCCTGATTTTGGCGATGCAATCAAGTCAATTGATTGCCTAGTTCGCTATATGAAGCATGATGTTGCAGAAGTATGCCGTTTGAACGCGCTACGTTCGAAAATCACTGAAGTTGAATGGCTAAAACGAGCATGTTGAAGAACTCTACCATTTTGTTGAAAATGAATTTACGTGGTTTGTTTAATTTTGTTTGAAACGTTTAAAATAAATATTGTTTTTGTTGAATAATATTCGATTTTATTTATTTCAATGATTCATTTAAAATTTATTTTAAACCTAAAAACACCATCCACGAGCCCCTCGAAAAAAATTTTACGTTGTCAGAATTGACGTTTGTATTCGATTTAGTTGGGCTATAGCCCAACGAACGGGAGCCCAACTAAATCGAAGCCCAACTAAAGATAGCCCAACGAGTGAAATTCAACTGTAGATAGAAGATGTAGGAGTGCGTTATTTCATCTGAAAATCCATTTCCACTTTCAAACAAAGAACAATTTCGTTAGCACAAACATCGAATGGACTGACAACGATTATCACGATGGAAAGGTAAAACATATGGGAATTAAATTTTTCGAATTTTCCCATTTCCCTTCAGAGATTTCCGAGAATTTTCCAATTTTTCTCTCCGTAGCATCTGCGGGCATAGACGAATACACCAATATAAAGCCGGCTCAAATCGGACCATTCTTTCTCCGGGTTTTGTGCTTAAGGCAGGTTTAGAGTTCACGGGATAAAACACTTATTTGTTAGTAATTCACCAGTCCATATATAAAATGCGAGGAAAACATCTTGAAACGATAGGAAGAAACATTTTCATTTTGATAAAAGGGGCTGCCCAAATACCACGTGGACAACTTTACGAGGGGTAGGGGTTACGAAAACGTCCACGATTGTCCCCGGAGAGGGGGGAGGGGGTATGGATAGAGTCCACGTGGACACGAAAAATGATTCTTTTTAAATACAACCAATACAGTCAATACATTCAAAATTAAATTAAATAACACGTATTAAAGAATTTCAAAATTCTCCGTATTTATCAATAAACGGATTGAGCCGCCTGAGACCAAACGTTCATATGTTTTTTTCTCATATCATTGATCTTCTTCAGCGAAATCTGTATTATAAAAATATCGCACGTAAACTGCGAATGATCAAGCTATTCTCTATGACTGAATTTTTATAGTTACGGGGTATGCATAGACCCTATAAAAATTAAACGATTCCATAATGGTTGAGATTTCATGATACAGTAATTTACATTTAATGCGACATTCCGAGGCACCACTCAGTGTCGCATTGGAGGCGATTTTGACCTGTAATTGTACATCTTAGATAAGAGTAGTACAGTATCGACGTCTGTCCAATCAATGTCCAATTAAACGTGTCGCATTACAGGTCTGTTCAATTAGCAAAATGTCGTATAATTATAACAAAGTATTTTTTTCATCAATTTTTAAGAATCAATATTTACATTTGCATGAGATTGTACATGCATCACTATTCGTCAAACTTGAAACAATTGAGCCAGTATTCTGATAATAATATACGTCTACTATGATAGAGGATCATAGTTGATGAAAAAACTCTACGCATATGGTCAATTCTCAACTAGAACAGAGTTGTTGAACTTTTCTTGAGCCTTATTGTATGTCTTGAACTGATTCAATTTAGAAAATACGCTACTTGGAATAATGTTGCTGCTCATTTGAAAAATAGAAAAATTTTGCGTAGAATGTAGGTGTAAAACATTTAAATTAATGGAACCAAGTAACTTTTAGAGGTGAAGAAGAAACTTAAAATATTGTGTTTTTATGGGTTTTTTTCTAATTTTCCAAAAATGCATGATAAACTGGATTGTTTCTGTCATAAAATTGAAGCTCTCCAACCATTCTAAAATTCCTTTTTGACACCACACTGTTATCCTTCTTGTTATCTTCCACTAATTTAAACGTTTCACAACAGAATTTCATGCAAAATTTCCTCTAATGAAAGCAATTCGTGCTATACAGCGTACTTTTCGATTTAAAGTCAGTTTAAGGCAAAAAACCGGTCTCAAGGAAAAGTTCAATAATTCTTTCGTAATTGAGATTTGACCGTGGAAGATTTTTGTTTTCACCAAATATGAAATAATCCGGATCAGCTATCTAACAACCATTATATAACAATATTTTAAACAGATATAATAGTTTTCGATATTTTATTAAATTTTTGAGAAATTTTTCTCAATATTTTAAACATTTCTCTGATTTTGAATAGAAAGTTAATAGATTTCTCATAAACTTCTTTCAATCGGGAAGCAGGTTTCAAAGCTATTATTTATTGGAAAAAACGAACATTTTTTTTTAAAATCGGGATCGATCGGGGCAGAGGCTTTTGGGGTTGAATTGCTCTCTAGTAAATTGTTCGAATTTTATAAGTGATGTTTTGATCAGTATTTAAGCAGAGGAAAACACAGAGCAATACAAATAACTTTCCGGGAAAGGTTAGTGAAAAATCAATGGAATTAATTCATATTCCGATGCGGATTGATCAGCTGTATGCTGCGCTTTTCCGTGTTGCCAAACCAGATAGTCTTCATATCTTCGCAGATAATAGGAAAACAAAGTATTACAAGTATTTCAAAATAAAAATTATATGAAACATATTATGCATATCATTTCTATGCCATAAAACCTCAATGTGCCACAGCAAAGCTTGGCAGGGTACAGCTAGTAAAATTTGAAACTAGATAAACTTCAATGGAATTAAAATTCAATTTATGAGCAATTCAGTTATTTGCTCAATTATTCAATAAAATAAGGAAAAATGTCCACGTGGACAACAGGGGGAGGGGTATGAAAATGTCCACGCTTGTCCACGGAGGGAGGGGGGAGTCTAAAATCGTGCTTTTTCTGTCCACGTGGTATGTGGACAGTCCCAAAGCGGATTAATGCAATATTTCACTACGATTCTGAATTTCCACCGTGGAATCGAGATATTGGTGAACTCACCATAGTTCACCGACTTCGGTAAACGTGAACATGAAAACAGTGGTGAATATTGACGTCAAAATATTTCCCCGTTCATGTTCACGTTCGAATGTCCCAAGGCATTCTGAAAATTATTTCACCGTAAACTGTAAAAGAATATGTTTAGCAATTCTCGAGTGTTCAATGAAAATTTCGATATGGATGCAATTTCATTCAATCGGATCTATGTACGGGTTGAAAACTCCGTTGCTTCGGGTTGATCCGTGAACAACTGTATATTTTATACGAATTACTTTATTGAAGCTCGATGTTTATTCACTTCACGTTTACTGTCGAAATTTTAATGTGAACGTTAACGTGAACAAAAACATTGTATTCGCCACGATTTTTTTAGTTGTTTGTTCGCAATCTAGTTCACCGTGAATAATCGTACTATTCCACCACCTGTTCATGTTCACGTTCACGGTGACTCTAAACCAGCCTTTACCAACACATTTGGCGATCCATTTTTATTTACCGTAAGTAACCTCTAATTCGACATACCGAAGCACCGCTCAGTATTGCATTAGAAGCGATTATGAACTGTAATTGGATATTCGCGATGACAGTGGTACAGTGTCGACGTCTGGTAACGACTTTCAATCTGAGGCCATAATTTTGCTCCCAAACTTGATGTTTACAAAAATGTCCAAGATCTGTTCTATTAGCTAGATGTCGAATTAGTGGTAACATACTGTACAGTAATTTACATTTAATGCGACATGCCGAGACACCACTCAGTGTCGCATTAGAGGAGATTGTGACCTGTAATTGGACATTCGCGCTGACAGTAGTCAGTGTCGACATCTGGTGACTACTTTCAATTCGGGTCCTGAACTAGATAGTGTAATCTCTATCAGATTAGAAGGCACGAAGCCAGTTTTAAAATGTTAAAATTTGAATGAAAATCTCTACATCATGTTATTTAATTACTTGGAACACGTATTTTTGACTCTTATTTAACCGTTTGTCTATACATTTATGATATTTTGTCTGAAATTTTTCATTATATATAATATGAAATTGTCTTTAAGCACAATTTTCGTATGAGATTTTTTCACCACCTGTAAAAAAAAAGTGTATTTCATTTAAATAGAATACTAATTCGATACGGATAAGTTAATTTTTTCATAATTTTAATTTTGAAAACGTGTTCATTCCGCCTGAAAATTAATTACTATCTTTGACGCTCCCGAAATCGTGAAACGAAGCTCAGTGCCGTCAACGCGAAAATCAACAAACACAGCACAAACGAAAAACAAAATGTGAAAAACAAGTTAGAACCAGGAAAGAAAAACAGCAAAATGGACTCAGCTTTCGTAGACATTGGTGAAGAATACATTTACTGATTGGTTCTACTCTGTCTTCGTTCCTGAAATCAAACGGAAGATAGCTGCACAGAATAGACCGACTAAAGCGCTTCTTATTCTAGATAATTGCACCACACATTGCAGTAAAGATAAGTTTCAAGTGGATGACGCAGAAATTGAGGTGATGATCTTCCTCCAAATGTGACAAGCATTCTGCAGCCTATGGATTAAGATATCATCAATGCTTTTAAAGGTAATAATGTCATTATATTTTCGAGTCCAAGTCCAAGTGAATATTATTTTTATTTTTTAGTGATCTACAAATCGAATTTTCTGCGCCGTGTTCTGTTGGAAACTGACAGCAATCGTCCAGTTACAGAAGTTATCAAATCATTTAGCCTTTATGACACTATTCTACTAGCGACTGATGCGTGGGCCACTGTAACTCCAGAAACGATTGCTAACTGTTGGCGCAATCTCTTAAGTGTCAGTCAAGATAAAAACTATAACTCGTTCAACGATTTCACAATTTCATCACCAACAAGTGACCCCCGCGTGTTGCTTTCTAAAGTAGTGCAACTCGTTGATCCAAACTACGTACTGACCGAAGAAGAAGTTCAAGAATGGCTAAGCAACTCAGACATCATAGATGTAGCGCAAATATATACCGACGAGCAATTGGTCCAGTATATTGCCGCTGGTGGTGACTTTTTCGAGGCCGACCATGAAGAGTAAGATTGCGATGCTAACGAAAGTGCTGAGGGTGAACTTAGTACTTCGGGTTATATGTACTGTTGGAGCAATCAATCCAAAAAACGCAATGATCATAAGAAGGCTATCAGCATCATGGATGCACTTAACAATGTTCTTATTGATGTTGGTGATAACCATTAATTAATGGAAGTCGAAAAATGGAAAAACGAATATGAAAATGAAATTATTCGCCTTCTTGGCGAATAACAATAGTGAATTGTAATTAACTATATGGAATCATAACAAAAATACAAAATGATTGATTGTAACACCATAAATTGTTTTGATTGAAAAAATGGTTGAAAACACTCCTGAAAATTTATCGTGTTGTAAAAACTCGCACAATGGTATATTCGTGTTTACGGCATTGATTTTTCACTTTTAGCTTATCGAACTGTTCTTGAAAATTGGGCTGCTCTCGGATTAGCATTGCGACTGTGCCTCGTTTCACACCCGTTGCTGCTCCCAAGTCAATATGGGATATTGCGTTTCTCACAAACAGTTAACAAGTGACACATGATTTCCACTTTTCTGCAGCGAAAATAACAATCCTGTAAAAACTGAGATGCGAATTAGAGACTTCCGATTAGATATTTGACTTTATTAGACTTTTTTGTCCATTTCACAAACAATATTCACATTGCTTACACTGTGTCATTATTCCGCGGACACACTTGAACATCCTTTAATCCATAACGTAAATAAGATTTGTGTTTTGAGGCTGCAATGAATTAATATAGATAAGAACACGCGGAAATAATACTAAAATATCCATCTAAGCCTTTTTTGATAAGTTTATGAATGTTCTTGATTAATTTCTTCGGCGCCATGGGCTGAGCGATTGCATTCGTTTTTTTTTAAGTTTCACATCGTATCCTTCCTTAACGATACTTGTATCGATTTCGGTATCTGGTTTCTCTACCTTTATATTTTCCATTATTATCTCGAAATCAGTGGATAGTTTTGTTGGCCAACGCCTTACAATGCCGCAATGCTATTTCTTGCTTCTCGATTCCGTAAACTGTCGACCGTGGAAGGCCCGTTTCGTCAGCCACTTGTAGAACACTCTCATCACGATTTATCAAATATAGAATAGTCAGAATAGTCCATTTTGATGTTTTTTTATTTCTGGTTCTAACTTGTTTTTCACATTCTTTTCTTCGTTTGTTCTGTGTTTGTTGATGTTCGCGTTGAAGGCACTGAAGCCAGCGCTACACGATGCTACGAACACCCTCGAATGCTGGACGCTCGATGATTCGACGCATCGTGTAGTCGACTGACGAGCTACGAACCTCCAATGTCTAGTGTCGAATATTCGCGTTGGAAGGTAATCCGTTCGTTGTGGATTACCTTCCAACGCGAGTGGCACGAGTCAAAGGATTTTTGTCATTCGTTGATTCGGCACACGATGACATTCGATACACCGCTACACGATTCGTCCGAATCTATCTTTGACAGATTGGTTTGTTTACAAGTTTTAGATGAAGGAACTATGAAATTGATTCATAAAATTCAAAATATTCGGCAAAATATTGCAGTTTAATAATGTTGATTTCAAGCATTTTTAATTTACAGCCCGATATCAGTACAATTGCTACGGCAGCAATTTCAATACTCGCATCGTCATCCAGTTTCCTAACGTTTTTGATGGTAAATAAAAATAATAAACATTCGATCCAAATACTCGCCGAATGTTTGGACCGAGTGCATTGAATCGAACATTCACTTCACCGTGTAGCAGCACATTCACAACAATGTGAACGTGAATGTGAATCACAACATTTGTCGATTCATCGAGCCAAATCTTTGAGTCCAACATTCGAGTGAAACGTTGGACGAATCGTGTAGCGCCCGCATGAGCTTCGTTTCACGATTTCGGGAGCGTCAAAGATAGTAATTAATTTTCAGGCGGAATGAACAAGTTTTCAAAATTAAAATTATGAATAAAAATTAACTTATTCGTATCAAATTAGTATTATATTTAAATGAAAAACACTTTTTTTACAGGTGGTGAGAAAATCTCATACGAAAATCGTGTTTGAAGACAATTTCATATTATATATATATATAATGAAAAGTTTCAGTAAAAATACCAGAAATATGTACACAAACGGTTAAATAAGAGTCAAAAATACGTGTTTCAAGTAATTAAATAACATGATGTAGAAATTTTCATTCAAATTTTAACATTTTAAAACTGGATTCGTGCCTTCTAATCTGATATAGATTACACTATCGAGTTTTGTCCCAAATTGAAAGTCGCCACCAAGGCGCCTAGAAGTATATACTAAGGTGGGCCAACTTGCTAAAACCACTCTTCAGCCATCTTGGAAGTCTACTGTATTTTGTTCGTAAACAAAACACAATACGCTATTGCCGAAGCTCGCTCGTGATCAGTCTGTCTCTTTCACGCTACAAGCAAATAATTCCCCTTCTACTTTCTTCCGTGCTGTTTTCATATACCGCTCCCCTAACCAACTTAGTGACGAAACGGCCTCACCTAGTACCATAGACCCGTCATGGTCGCCACCAGACGCCGACACTAACCACTGTCAGTGCGGATTCATCTCTGTCCAATTAGATGTAAACCATGTAAACATGTCCAATTAAACGTGTCACATTACAGGTACGTCCAATTAAAAAAATGTCGCATTAAATGTAAATTACTGTATATACCTTTATACACTCAGAGAAATAATTAGTAAATATAACGATTTTTTTGGTAAATTCTACCAATCTATAGTCATTTTCTACCGTACTAATAAAAATATATTGGGTTGGGGAAAAGAAATGTCGTATATTGTCAATATATGGAAACACTTAAACATATCTTGTGTTGTACTTATCGCATCGGGTAATACTATACGGCTATTTAAAGACAAATCTGTGCTACAAGTGTCGTTTTGGCAGTGTTGTGATTGTCCTTTTCAGTCTCAAGTTATAGCGCGTCAAAGATGGCAAGAAATTCGCCATATTTTACGTTTTTACTACCTGCGAGGTAAAACTGCAACGAAGGCGGCCGAAAAAATTCGTGTAGTTTATGGACCCGATATTGTAACAATTCGCACAGCACAGCGTTGGTTTGATCGATTTCGTTCTGGTGTAGTGGCTGTCGAAGATACACCTAGTGATCCCCGATAATCGTTCGATTAATCGATTAATCGAATACTTCCTACAGAAATCGATTATTAATCGAACGAATACTGCGTAACCAATAATCGAAGCGAACGAATAATTTACGTCGATTAATCGATTCAAACCCAGAGAAAAAAAAACGTACCGCCGCTGCAGTTTTATCCTGACAGTCAATCATTATCATTGACGCTCCCTTAAACTCGTAAACGAAACTCATTGCCATCTACGCGAATTGAGCTTCGTTTACAAGTTCAGGGGAGCGTAAACGATATTAATTGAATTTCTGGCGGAATGAACACTTTTTTGATTCCAGATGGCTTTTTAGCAAATGAGGAATATTAGTCTAACGAATTATTCCTCTCAGTATGACGATTAATCGATTAATCGAATATTTGGAGCGATTAATCGTATCGAATAACAAACTGCTAAAATGTATTCGATTAGCTGATGAACGATTAATTTCAAAAATCGGGGATCACTAGATACACCCCGTACTGGTAGGCCAATCGTCGAGGAAACCGATAAAATCGTTGAAATCATCCAAGTAGACGGGCATGTGAGCATTCGCTCGATTGGCCAGGAACTGGGTATAGACCATAAAACCGTTTGAAACCATTTGCAGAAGATTGGATTCCAAAAAAAGCTGGATGTATGGGTGCCACACAAGTTGACGCAAAAAAATCTTTTAGACCGAATCAACGCCTGCGATGCACTGCTGAATCGCAACGAACTCGACTTATTTTTAAGGAAGATGGTGACTGGTGATGAAAAGTGGATCACGTACGACAACCTAAAGCGAAAAAAGTCGTGGTCGAAGCGCGGTGAGTCGGCCCAAACCATCGCCAAGCCCGGATTGACGGCCAGGAAGGTTTTGCTGTGTGTTTGGTGGGATTGGAAGGGAATCATCCACTATGCTGCTCAACTATGGCCAGACCCTCAACTCGGTTCTCTATTGTGAGCAGCTTGACCGTTTGAAGCAGGCGATTGACCAGAAGCGGCCAGAAATGATCAATAGGAATGGTGTTGTTTTCCACCAGGACAACGCTCGGCCTCACACATCTTTGATGACCCTCCAGAAGCTACGGGAGCTCGGATGGGATGTCCTATTGCACCCACCGTATAGTCCGGACCTGGCTCCAAGTGATTATCATCTCTTCCGGTCCATGCAAAACGCTCTTGGTGATACTAAGCTTGAGGCCTGCGAAAACTGGCTGTCTGAGTTTTTTGCAAATAAGAAGGGGGGGTTTTTATAAGGGGGGGATAATGAAGTTGCCTTTTAAATGGCAACAAGTTTGCGAACAAAACGGCGCATATTTGACTTAATTTGAATAATTTTAAGTATGTTAAATAAAGCATCAAATTTCGAACAGAAATACGACATTTATTTTTCCCCAACCCTATATGTCAAGTAGAACCATGGTTCGTAAGCCCAATATCGTCTACATTTTCCCGTCGAAAATGAACGTTTTAGAATTATATCCTTATTATACCTCTGTATTGCCTTATGGTAACAGTAAAAATGGTTAATACTCGCTTTTCTCACCAGTTTTCAGATATAACAACATACAAGTTTAACAATGTTATCGAGTAAAATATACTAAACTCTGGTAGGGATGCGGGTTTGTTGACATTATGTACAAACAATTTGTACATTCTATTAATGTTTGCATTACCAAATGTATTTGGTAGAGAATTTTACGAGGTGTATAGATGGGTGGTGGTGATGGATAAGAATCCGATGGGATTCGAACTCCGATTGTTTGGATGATTAGCAGCAGCTATCTCGTCCGGCTATCTGCAATATAATTCTAGAGCAGTTAAAACTCGTACAATGCCATCGGATACGTCATTTCTGGTTACAGTTTGTATTTTATGAAAAATGTCATTAAATTTATATAGAAATGGTTGAGTAAGGTTCAGTACTTCGTCTTTTAAGTAATCAAATAAGTAAAAAAATTCTATCCAATTTAAATAATTTAAAGATACTTTCGGGCCTACTGATCTGGTAGATCTGGTAGATTAATTTGCCTCCCTAAATCACAATAGATGTTGACACTGTTCATACGACATCGCGTATCTTGATATTTCATATTCCTAATATGATGTAATACGGCCTCAGTTACGATCTAATTTTGTAGTATCGTGCCCCTCGTAGTATTGTGTTTGAAATGACAAACATAGTAACGAATGTTGATAGATCAAAAATAAATATTAGGTGTACCGGTAAGTTTCTTCGGTTTTACAACCGATGGCGTAACTTGATTGTTATTCAAGTGAATCAAATTTTCAGGTATTCGTTGGAAAGCCACTGTCATTGCGCGTCTTTTTCACTATATGTAAAAAAGTTGAAGCGTAAACAACATAGTTTTTTTTTCCCACTTCGAATATGTCGAGTTTCGTACCAACGAAAGTGTTTTTACGGGGAGTGTTACTTCATTTCTTCAATATGAAGAAAAAAGTTGCGGAAACTCATCGCATTTTGGTGGAAGTTTGTGGTGACCATGCTCCAACTGAGCGAACGTGTCAGATGTGGTTTGCACGGTTTAAAACTCATCATGTCGCATGTCGCGAATCCTGTCAAAACATACTTGATAATGCTGAAATGGGAGGTCCTATCCCACCCGCCGTATTCTCCAGACATTGCTCCGCCCGATTACTACCTTTTCCGATCTATGTAACATGGCCTGGTTGACCAGCACTTCTTCAATTTTGATGAAGTCAAAAATCGGATCGATTCGTGGTTAGCCGACAAGCCGGCCGATTATTTCCACAAAGTGATCCGTGAATTGCCAGAAAGATGGAAAAAAGTTGCGACTTTGAATATTAAATTTGTAACCTTTTTTGCAGAATAAAACATTAATCTTGAAAAAAATGAAACTTACCGGTACTCCTATTACAAAAAGTGATTGACAGACAGAGAGGAAAACACAGCACACGTTGGTGAAAAGATTCGGAATATACAACTAGTGATTATAAAAGTAAATTGTTGTTTCAATAGCTGATCGAATACTGCAAATATGATTTACAGTTCAACGATTTTCCACAGCATGTAATACAATTTTTGGCAGTACTACATTGATTCAATTTATATGTTCATGTGAGTCACAAACTGCATCAGCCTGATATATGATTCCGTATAGATCGATTTTACGATAACGTATATCATGGAACCGATGCTTGTTATACCGAATTACGACTCAATCTGTAGTGATAAATGGAATCGAGTTTTATGCATTTTATACGATTTTGGATGTACATATTGTGTACTACACAATGTATCCTCTGATCGACATTATATATGATTTTGATTCGATCTTACTTTATATGCGTCGTAGAATATACCAAGTTATGCAATTTACCGTATGCTGGGTTGGCCTGGGTTCGATCCCAGCTGGCGTTGTCTGGACTCTCGGAGGCGAAAAATCTCCGGTTACGTCTTCCTTCGGAAGGGAAGTAAAGCTGTTGTCCCGGCTCATTTTTGTTGAATCCGATAGACAGTAAACAGGTGGTAGAGTCGTTTACCTGGTGTCAGTGATTCGCACTGAACGTGGCGGAAATATACCGACGTAAAATGAGCGAAGATTAAAAAAAATAAGTAAACAAACATTCAGAATTTTTTTTTCTTCAATATGCATATTTATTTTTGGCATAGTTCTCTCATACCCTAAACGGCTCGATCGCTACACAAGGCCACTCTCAAATGTGTATGATAAGATTGATATATGGATTTCGTATTGCTATGGTACAAATACAGTAAAATTTACAGGAATCTTCAGACCAAAGAGACCATTATGATGATATTTTACTTGTTCACCAAAATATTTTGAAAGTGAGAGCCCCGGTGACACAAACGAAACTGTTTTCCGGGACCCTCAAAATGTTCCAACAATCCCTGACTCTATTATTCGAATTGATTTTAACCAATAGTAAACATCTACAGATTTGTCGGGGTTCTACGGAATACTATGAATTCAAGTTTATACTCTAGTTGACGTGATTTTCAATGTACTCTTTTTTCTTCCGGATTACCAAGGGTGAACAGCTGCATAGCTACTTTCGCTTTCAACAATCTAATATCTCTAACAAACGTGGCAAAAATGTGTAGTCTATCAACCAAATACTGTTAGTCTTTTTTTCTGTAACATATGCGTTCCGATAAATAAGCACCTTCTTCCTATTAAAAACTCTATACAATAATAGCAGCAATCACATAATGTAAAACACGATTTAAACTTAACTTAAAAGCTGAAAACAATTTTCAATTAGTCGTTGCTAGAAACGATTAAATTCTCCTTTTGTCGTCATACGTTCACGTTCGCTATTGAATAGCTGCTGCTGCTGTTTGGTTGAGAACCTAGGAATACACGGGGCAGAGTAGCCAACAACTATGGAAAGGACGATTTAGCTGTTCAGCGACAGTAACTCCTATGTGTACGGCGTTCGCTGGCTGACGCTGTTGATGCCGGAAGTGCTAGAAGCGATGGATAACATTATTAAAAATATGTTATGCAATGTGAGCGCTAAATGACTTACTTTTTACTACATTTGATGTGAATCACCAACAGGACGATTCCCAGCAGGAGACAGACGCTGCCAACGATGATGTAGGCAAAACCAAGGAATGGGTTTTTACCGCCCAGCAACGAGGTGGTTGACAGGATGATCTTCTTCGTACCGTCGAATTCACTCACCGAATACGCTGGATTGTGGAGAATGGGGTTATGATTTGAATTTCAAACAACCAAATTTGCAATCAAACAATCTTACAGTAATGTATTTTGAGGGTGTAGTTTCCTTTTCCCAAGCCATCCTCGAAATATTTCTTGTTGTGGTCAATGCGGCGATGCAGCTTTCGGAAACTGGGCAAAGCGGCTGTGCGCATCCATACGATGAGATCCTCATTCTGCAAGGAGACGTTAAGCATTTAATGGTTGAATATAGAATATATTTTCTTCTGGCTCAAATTCTTTTTGACCTTCTATATCAGCGGTACCCAACCTTTTTTTTCTTATCATATTTTTGGTTGCTCGCCGTCTATAGCACTGAAACTAAAATACTGAACTTCTTGAATATCTAAATAATTTTTGAGTATCTCTTAGCAAAACTACATCTCCAATGCCGAACGAAACATATCAAGGTAGGTTTAGAGTTCCCGTGAACGTGAACACGGACAAACACTTTTTTGTTAATAATTCATCAGCCCATATATAAAACGCGAGGAAAACATCTTGAAACGATAGGAAGAAACATTTTCTAGTTAAAAAACATGTTGACGTAGGACTACGTCTAACCGGAAGATATAGGGGGTGAAATGGAAATCTAGGCACTGAACAAGTAGGAAAAAATGCAAGATTTGGAACACTTATAACTCGAGCATTTCTCAATAGATCGCAAAGATTTTGCATCAATTGATAGGAAATATATCTACGCATCTATCATAACGAATAACATTTAATTTTTCTTGAGATAAATAATTGAATAATTGTGAAATATCAAGGATTGTCCAAATGCACTATGTGCCCATTTTTGATTGGTCCATTTTGTGCTCCTCAAATCGTACCGACCAAAACGGGCAACCAGAGCAGCAGCGAAATAGAATGAAGCACGATTGGAAAGGAAAAAGAAAAAAAATGAAGGAAACATTGGTCGCAGTCTCACACATGCGTAATTCTCGAGCCAGCCAGTCAGCTTAAAAATCCCCGCTCCGCTGCCGTAACGATCATTCTCATTCAAACCGTACACCACATCGGTTCGCATCACAACACATCAACAAACCAACCCAAGCAGTCATGTCTGGACATGGCAGGAGGAAAAGTGAAGGGAAAGGCAAAATCCCGCTCGAACCGTGTTTAGTTTCGGCCGCCGAAGTGATCGAGTTAGCTGGTAAAGCTGCTCGCGACGATTAAAATAACTGCATTCGGATCAGAACACATTCGGAGGACATCAAGACAACTGGCATTTGCAGCGAGTGGCGAGTGGCAAACGCAATCGCAAAACGGCAGCTGGTAGCAGAAGAAAAAATGTTGTTCTTTTTACAATCTGCTTTGGTGGCAAATCCAGTACAAGGCGGCATCGAGGGCGTTCGAAATGGTTTTTTTCAAAACCACGAGTACAAAGTTTTCTAAATTGGAACCATTCCATAAAACAAGGCGCTTATCAGGGCCATTAAACCTTTCAAAAAAGAGCTTACGAAAAACAGTTCAATGCTTTCTAAAATAATATCCAAAATAATAATAAAACACAAATTGATTTTTTCATAATTTGTTTGCCAGGATCTGATGAGTATGTGAATTTGGCAGTTGTTCTGAGCTTATTGATAGTTGGGGACTTTCCTGATTATTCAATTTTCACCAATTCTTAAATTGTTTCCAGATTGAAAGTACAGTAATTTACAATTAGTTCAACATTTAGCTAATTTGACGGACCTGTAATGCGACATATTTAGTTGGACATTTTTGTAAACAAAGAGATCCAAATTATGACCCCACATTGAATGTCGACACTGTACCACTGTCATCGCAAATGTTCAATTACAGGTTAAAATCGCCTTCAATGCGACACTGAGTGGTGCTTCGGCACGTCGCATTGAATGTAATTTACTGTACAATATGTCACAAGCTGGATGGGAAGAAATTTTCCAATTGTGAAAGCTGTGGCGAGTGGCAAACGCAATCGTTAAACAGGAAGGTTTAGCCGAACAAGATGAGGATATCGAGTGATAACAAAACATTAAACTCTTCAGATTGAAGATAATTTTGTGATCCTGAAAAGGACCCTTTTTAGCCTGCATGTGAATCCAACGAGCGAACAAATCGTAATGAATGTATTTTTTTGCCATCGCTGCCTTTTAACGTTCATTCGTTCGTCTCGTTGGACTCGCCCCTTTGGCTGAGTCTGCCGATTTGTCTATATCCTGTGAGCGTGTACCGCTAAAGTACGAAACGCGCGGATCCACTGAAAAATATGTCATTCTCTTTCAAACCGTAAATCAGTGTGGTTGTATGGCATCATTTCACATCACATCGCATCAACGGATTGGTGCCGGAGCACCAGTAAACCTGATAGCGATTATAGAATTTCGGCCGCCGGAGTGCTCGAGTTGGCTGTTCTTATTTTAAAGGACTTTAATCCGAAGGTCATCCGTCCCTGTATTTACTGTTGGTTTTTCAAAACGCTTCTAGCTCGTTTATTTCTCGACATATCGTAGAGTTCGTCTCCAAAACCTCAGTTCTTTTTCATTTTTATTTACTTTGTTTGCGGAGACTACAAATCTTACAATTCATTCGTCTTCGAAACCACAGTTTAAGTTACGGTAATGTGCTCAATAGTGAAATATATGATAGTGAATGAGCTGATAACCACCTATGCATTCCCTATCACATCCATCATTTTGATTGTACGATATGTGCATACGCCGAAAGATGCCCGGCGTTGAACATTTAATAAGTACAAAGGATTCAGAAAAAAACAAGAATCAAATTTGTAAAAAAAACGCAAAAACACAACACCAAACGTTCTTTTCAGAACCCCCAACATGTTCATGAAGAGTAAACAGTAAACTAATCCATTTTTCAGGTAGATAGGTAGGTATTCACGTAGGAGAAGAAAATAGAAAAATATATTCGAAATATATATTTAGCAAAAGCTGTCCCCTTTGTATAGTCCTACGTCACTCCGGTTATGTCCCCGACATTACCCACCCGTCTTTTTAAACGCAATTCATATTGATAAAAGAGGATTGGTTCAATATTTCACAACGATTCTGAATTTCCACCGTGGAATCGAGATTTTTTTTTCCAAAATATATATTTTTATCAAGGCTCATATGGCGTTAGCCTCACGGGGCCGGGAGTCCAACACTTTGACAATTTTTCTTATTATCGAGATGTTGGTGAACTCACCATAGTTCACCGACTTCGGTGAACGTGAACGTGGTAACAGTGGTGAATATAGACGTCAAAATGTTTCCTCGTTCATGTTCACGTTCGAATGTCCCAAGGCATTCTGAAAATTATTTCACCGTGAACTGTAAAAGGATATGTTTAGCAATTCTCAAGTTTTCAATGAAAATTTTGATATGGATGCTATTTCATTTAATCAGATCTCTGCACGGGTTGAAAAACTTCGTTGCTCCGGTTGATTCGTGAACAACTGTATATTTTATCCGAATTACTTTATTGAAGCTCAATGTTTATATACTTCACGTTCACTGCCGAACTTTTAATATGAACGTGAACGTGAACAAAATCGTTCTATTCACCACGATTTTTTGAGTTGTTTGTTCGCAATATAGTTCACCGTGAAATCATCATACTATTCCACCACCTGTTCAAGTTCACGTTCACGGGAACTCTAAACCAGGCTTCAGAAGGCGTAGAACGGTAACGGAAAATCCGAGCCGAATCTGTTGTGCGGTGGCGTCGGACTTGAAAGCCTCAAAACAAATTTTCACCTTCAGTTTTCCACCGAAGAACACAACTCTCAACGCTGAAAAATACCTCATGTCACTTTTAATCCGGAAAAAATATTTAAAATCACGAAAATTGGATGATCGGTTGAAAAAAATCACGAATAAAGTGCGCTACACATATTCTCTCATGGAAATCGTATGGTAACATTCACATACACCATAACCGGCAACATTGACGTCAACAAAATAAGTCCAAGAGAATAGTTGACGGGACGGTGACGGTGACGCTTTATGTGTAGCGCACTTGAGTCATTCACGATTTATCAGTCATCCAGCTAGCTACCGGACGGCAACAAGGCTTTGCAAATTGTATTTCTCAAGGCCGTGTTGTTTAGTTTACTTTATCAAATTGGCCTTTTTCAAGGCTCGAGGCGGACGAACTGAGAAATCTTAGAAGTTCTATAACCTAGAACAGCATCATTACACCAATAATTCCAAACGCACTCCTGAATTCACAGAAGCTCCAGCCAAAAATCAATATAAAATATAACTGAAAAGGACCGATGGGTTTGCGTTGTTTTGTAGACGAAGATGAAGATGATAGATTCATTATTTATTCTTGTTCTCGCAAGAACAATACACGTAACGCACTCAGTATGCATCGCGAAATTCGTCTCGTATTACATAAAGTGCGGCTCCAGGCGATTATATATTCGGCCCCACTACCGTTATCTATTTGATAACGCATAAAACCACCAACTCGTACAATCTCCACAGTATGAAAACCGACGATGTACGTCCTATTTATTATTTCTCTTCTGCTTTGATTCTGCTCTACACTATGCTTGATTTTTGCATATTCTGAGGATGCATTCTGTGGCGAAAAAAAAAGTTCAACACAGTAACAATATAGAAACTGAGGTTGACCAGGGCGAGCACAATATTTCACTGACAGCCAGCGACATGCATCGTCCAATCTTGACTAATAGCGAATTCGTTTTTGTTCAGTTTCAACCCCAGTGCCGCACTAACTGCTGTCAAAACGTTTTTTTATTCACTCAGTGTCGCACTAGTTCGCCCCGAAAGCTGTTAGTTTCGCACTGAGATGTTTCACGGGTTGGCACTCGGGTTCACCAATACAACTATACTGAACTGTCAAGTTCCGAGTATTGTTTTGGAAAATCTAAAAATAGAGACTATGAAAATGGAAAACCTGCTGCTCTTGCTTTTGTATTATTTGAATCGTAATCCAATTCGGATTCTGATTTTGAAGAGTATATTCGTGTAGACGGCATTAAGCTCCGTGTGCTTTTTATGGGAGGCGAAAATTATTATGGATATTCAGGAGGAATAAACATGCTCTCAAAATAAAAATTAGGAATGAAAATTTACTTTAACGTATCGAATATTTATTTTATGTGATGAAATTAGAGGGTTTTTTTCCGATATCGCAGAAACATTGAACGAAAACTGTGTCTAATGATGATTTTATATTATAATAGTAATTATTTGTGGAACAAACAGGAAATGCATCGACAAATGGTTAAGTGAGTGTCAGGACTACATGTGTTAGGTAATCAAACAATATGAAGTAAAAATTTTCATACAAACTTTTATATTTTTACACTGCACTTGGCCCTCCTGATCTTATAGAGAATACTTTACCTCCCAAGCACTAATATCTCCACCAGACGACGACACTGTACATTTGTCGTCGCAAATATAAACAAATCAGACTATACAACGCACACCAACAAACCACCGCATTCGTGAAACTGAAAACGTTTTTTTATTACAGAGTCAGTGTGGCACTGACTCAGTTTTAAAAACGAATTCGCTATAAGATGGACTTTCAAGCAGGTACTAATATTAGAGACTTTTGTAATTTCAATAATTTGCTTAGTTTTTGGGTAAAAAAAAAGACGGGTGGGTAATGTTTACTCTTCATGAACATGTTGGGGGTTCTGAAAAGAACGTTTGGTGTTGTGTTTTTGCGTTTTTTTTACAAATTTGATTCTTGTTTTTTTCTGAATCCTTTGTACTTATTAAATGTTCAACGCCGGGCATCTTTCGGCGTATGCACATATCGTACAATCAAAATGATGGATGTGATAGGGAATGCATAGGTGGTTATCAGCTCATTCACTATCATATATTTCACTATTGAGCACATTACCGTACCTTAAACTGTGGTTTCGGAGACGAATGAATTGTAAGATTTGTAGTCTCCGCAAACAAAGTAAATAAAAATGAAAAAGAACTGAGGTTTTGGAGACGAACTCTACGATATGTCGAGAAATAAACGAGCTAGAAGCGTTTTGAAAAACCAACAGTAAATACAAGGACGGATGACCTTCGGATTAAAGTCCTTTAAAATAGGAACAGCCAACTCGAGCACTCCGGCGGCCGAAATTCTATAATCGCTATCAGGTTTACTGGTGCTCCGGCACCAATCCGTTGATGCGATGTGATGTGAAATGATGCCATACAACCACACTGATTTACGGTTTGAAAGAGAATGACATATTTTTCAGTGGATCCGCGCGTTTCGTACTTTAGCGGTACACGCTCACAGGATATAGACAAATCGGCAGACTCAGCCAAAGGGGCGAGTCCAACGAGACGAACGAATGAACGTTAAAAGGCAGCGATGGCAAAAAAATACATTCATTACGATTTGTTCGCTCGTTGGATTCACATGCAGGCTAAAAAGGGTCCTTTTCAGGATCACAAAATTATCTTCAATCTGAAGAGTTTAATGTTTTGTTATCACTCGATATCCTCATCTTGTTCGGCTAAACCTTCCTGTTTAACGATTGCGTTTGCCACTCGCCACAGCTTTCACAATTGGAAAATTTCTTCCCATCCAGCTTGTGACATATTGTACAGTAAATTACATTCAATGCGACGTGCCGAAGCACCACTCAGTGTCGCATTGAAGGCGATTTTAACCTGTAATTGAACATTTGCGATGACAGTGGTACAGTGTCGACATTCAATGTGGGGTCATAATTTGGATCTCTTTGTTTACAAAAATGTCCAACTAAATATGTCGCATTACAGGTCCGTCAAATTAGCTAAATGTTGAACTAATTGTAAATTACTGTACTTTCAATCTGGAAACAATTTAAGAATTGGTGAAAATTGAATAATCAGAAAAGTCCCCCCCTATCAATAAGCTCAGAACAACTGCCAAATTCACATACTCATCAGATCCTGGCAAACAAATTATGAAAAAATCAATTTGTGTTTTATTATTATTTTGGATATTATTTTAGAAAGCATTGAACTGTATTTCGTAAGCTCTTTTTTGAAAGGTTTAATGGCCCTGATAAGCGCCTTGTTTTATGGAATGGTTCCAATTTAGAAAACTTTGTACTCGTGGTTTTGAAAAAAACCATTTCGAACGCCCTCGATGCCGCCTTGTACTGGATTTGCCACCAAAGCAGATTGTAAAAAGAACAACATTTTTTCTTCTGCTACCAGCTGCCGTTTTGCGATTGCGTTTGCCACTCGCCACTCGCTGCAAATGCCAGTTGTCTTGATGTCCTCCGAATGTGTTCTGATCCGAATGCAGTTATTTTAATCGTCGCGAGCAGCTTTACCAGCTAACTCGATCACTTCGGCGGCCGAAACTAAACACGGTTCGAGCGGGATTTTGCCTTTCCCTTCACTTTTCCTCCTGCCATGTCCAGACATGGCTGCTTGGGTTGGTTTGTTGATGTGTTGTGATGCGAACCGATGTGGTGTACGGTTTGAATGAGAATGATCGTTACGGCAGCGGAGCGGGGATTTTTAAGCTGACTGGCTGGCTCGAGAATTACGCATGTGTGAGACTGCGACCAATGTTTCCTTCATTTTTTTTTCTTTTTCCTTTCCAATCGTGCTTCATTCTATTTCGCTGCTACTCTGGTTGCCCGTTTTGGTCGGTACGATTTGAGGAGCACAAAATGGACCAATCAAAAATGGGCACATAGTGCATTTGGACAATCCTTGATATTTCACAATTATTCAATTATTTATCTCAAGAAAAATTAAATGTTATTCGTTATGATAGATGCGTAGATATATTTCCTATCAATTGATGCAAAATTATTGCGATCTATTGAGAAATGCTCGAGTTATAAGTGTTCCAAATCTTGCATTTTTTCCTACTTGTTCAGTGCCTAGATTTCCATTTCACCCCCTATATCTTCCGGTTAGACGTAGTCCTACGTCAAAATATAGGAGGTGGTGTTCAAGACACGACCGCATTGTTGACGTAGAACTACGCTGTAGTTTAATTCAAGTCGCTTTTTTATAACTGCGGATATTATTTTATAATGCTACGAAAATTTTCAAATAACCATTCTACCAGTTTGGTCGCCCTGAAATGTTTGTTTTAAATTGTATAATCCTTTGACGATAATTGTTTGATGATTCATTCTTGTGCTCGCAGAACAATACATGCTCGAGATAAGCGCAGCTGTGGAGAAAGTTTTGCTACTGGCAAGCGAAACTAAATCACATACAAAATTCCAGAACGACATTTACTTTCTTGGTGACTAAATAAGCGAAATAAACTCTATCTGCACGCGAACCCAAATAAATTAATGACTTATTATAACTCATTGAATAATTAGGAATAATTAGGAAAACATTAACAATGAATAGAACTGGCACTCGTACTTAGAGAAAGAATTTGTGAACATGGAGAGTTATTACAGGAATTGTTATGCTTGTTCGTTGTTCAAATTATGAAAGCGTTTATTGTCGATTTTAGATGTTCCTTTAATTTCTTTTTGAAGAGGTCAGAGCGTGTGATAAGTCGGACTTCAGACGGTAATACATTGAAACGAGACGGTCCATAGAATAGAATGCGATGCTGGCCTATACTAGTCGTTGCTCGACTTCGTACTAAATTCTGGGCTTGTCGTGTGCTGTGTCGGTGGTTTGCTGTAGGGATTTCTAGGTTGTGGTGGGATTTATTGTCATTAATAACACTATGTACAAGTTTACAAGTCTGAAGTTCTCGTAGTCCGATAAGAGGCAGTATACAATTAGGGTTGTCAGAGTATAATTCCAAAGTTGGATGTAGAGTCGGTAGCCTATATATTATTTTCAAGCATCTATTCTGCAATGATTGAAGCTTCTTAAGTCTTGTTTTGCATGCATGACCCCACACTATTATACCATACTGCAGTTGAGAGTGAATGCATGCAAAATAAAAATTGATTAGAGCTCTCTGTGGTACAAAAGTGAATACTCTTTTCAAAATCCCGCAAAGGGAGGAGATTTTTTTTTCAAGATAATTTATATGATACATCCACGATAGGTTTACGTCTAACAGAACCCCAAGATATTTGAAGTGTGTCACTCTCCCAATTGAAACATCCATAATTGCGGGGTCAGGGTAAATGGGGATTTTTTTCCTTGGAGAGTGGAAAACCATGTATTTGGTTTTTGATAAATTGAGTGACAATAAATTTGCTTGGAAATATTTACACAAAACAGTCATGTCTTTTTTAATGTTTAAAACTACATTTTTGACATCTGAGCACGGGTAAAACAATGCTGTGTCATCAGCAAAAAGCCTAGCAGTTCCTATAAGTGGCAGGTTCCCGATATCGTTGATGTACAATAGAAATAACAGAGGTCCGATATTACTGCCTTGGGGTACACCAACGTTTATTGAACACAGGTTGCTTTTGGCATTATTCAAAGATACGTATTGCTGTCTATCGGAGAGATAGCTTCGTACAAGGTCGTTGGCTTTTCCTCGGATACCATAAGTATTTAGTTTTTTTAATAATATTTTATGATCAATTGTATCAAAAGCCTTCTTGAGATCTAAAAACAGCGCTCCGACAATCATTTTACGATCGATTCCTTCAATTATTTCATCCACAAGTTCAGTGACGGCAGTTGTAGTGCTACACCCACGCCTGAATCCATATTGAAGCTTGTAAAAAACATTGTTTTTATTCAGGAATTCGAGAAATCTCTTCACAAGCAATTTTTCAATTATTTTATTTACTACAGATAGTGTTGAAATGGGTCTGTAATTGCTCGGATTCGTAGAATCACCAGACTTAAAAATTGGCACAACTCTAGCTACTTTCAGGCACCTTGGATAAATTCCCGTAGACAGCATTTTATTGAATATATCTGAACAAATAATTGAGAATGCGGCTGAATTCCCTTTTATGACACTTACTGGAATGTTATCAGGACCGCAACTCTTCTTGCTATTCAACTCACTTATAGTCAGCAGCACCTCAGCTTGGGTTGAGGGAAACAAAAATATCGTATTTCGGACGGGTTGGGAATTCATAAGAGAAATATTGTCATTATTTTTAGGGATTGCGCTGGACAACTGAGTTCCAATGTTCGAAAAATAGTTGTTAAAAATGTTGCATATTTCGTTGTCGCTTTCAAATTCCCTACCATTATGAATTAGTCTAGTTTGGGGTTTTTCTTTGGAACGTCCTAGAATAGAATTTAATTTTTTCCACATATTGGATTGGTTCGTACTGTTCAACATTTGTTCGAAATATACTTTTTTACTCTTCCATTTTTCAACCTGTGTCTTCTTCGATACGTGATTTAGCAATTCTCGTAGATGGGAGTCGCTAGGCCGTCTTTTTAATTTCTTTAAATATCGATTTTTGATTTTTGTCAATTTCCATAGATCGTAGGTCATCCAAGGGCAATAATTACCCTTAGTATTGACCTCTACCGAGATGGTTCTGGAACATTCCAATAGCATCGAGTTGTATGTCGACGAGATATTAGCAAGACACTCGTCGACATTTTCTCCGCAAGTCACTGTATTTAAGAAATTAGAGAAGCATGCGTTCAATTTATTGTGATCAATTATTGTCTTATTCAATTTAGTTTTCGCTTTGGGACCATGCATTTTGAATGACGACACTATCAGTGAATGGTCACTGAGATCGGAAAACACAGTATCGTTGCGAATGTTCGGCGCGTCTATAATTTTACACACAACATGGTCTAAGATGTTATTACTTGCTGTACGTGTAGTGAATGTATTTGAACACAAGAAACCTAATGATTGAAGGAGGTTGCTATAACGTAACACAGTATTATTATTAGACAGATTCACAGGAACATTTATATCACCTACAATAAAAAATGGTCTTTGTTTTGACAAATTTAGTCTATTCTCTAAGAAGTCATAAAATTTATTAAAGTCAAACGAGGGTGGACGATACACAGTTAAAACATCGAAAAATTGAGTATTTATTGAAACTTCTATTTGTATATAGTGAAATCCATCAAAGTTTTGGTTGTCAATAATTTTATGTTTGATGGAATCTTTTATAAAAACAGCTAGGCCTCCAGCTTGTTATTCCCTAAATAATTTTTGGTGCACTAATGCCATGTCGAAGGCACCAACGAAGCCTTTATGATGACAGAAAACAAACAATGTGAACTGCTTGGCAAAAGGCTGAATATTTGCCTCAGCAGAGATTCATTACTAATACCCTAGCGTAAATAATTCCCTCCCGCTATCTACCATCCTTGTTTATATTTAACAATAGCTGACCCGACGAACTTCGTCCCGCCCAAAATAGATTTTTTGATTTGAATACTTTCAAATATCCACGTTTTCTTACTAAGTGAACGTTGGTGAGTCCAATCACTGAACTCTTCATTGATTGATTACCCTTTGACCCTTTACAATTTCCTTTTACTATAAATTGTCTAGTACTGCTACAAAAATTCGTCCTTATAATATAAAATTATTTTCAGACACAATTCTGAAAACATGTTTGATACATGTTTCTCCGTTGCATGAAATACATATTTGATACAGAGAATATTACAAAATAAAGACAGCTCAAATCGGACCACTCCTTCCTCGGGTTTAGGGCACAACACAGAACATTTATTTTCTTGGTGAGCTGACGATAGCCTAGCTTGATGATTCCCCACATAATTGTGTAGCTCAAAATATCAATACAAAAAAAAAATATCAAACATTAATGCAATGCAATGACGCAATGATTGCAATGCCGGAGACATCAGCGAGTGAGTAATTTGGTCACGTCCAAAGCTCAGTCCGAAACGAAGACATGTGATGGCGCAAAACAAGGAAGAACAAGCGATGTTCATTGTTTCGTACCTAGAACGATACAGAAAGTTTGCCTTTCCTTTCTTTCCTTGTTTAATTAAATTAGTTCGATATAAGAAATATATCGTGTCACGGGATACGACAAAAGTGATCGTTCCTTCATTTTTCGAAGAAATGCTATGTAGTACTCTTTACAGTGCTGTCGAAAAATCAAAATATTTTTCTCAGAAACTTGATTTTTCTCCACAACACTTTTGATTGACCTTGCACAGCAAATTCCAATGTAATTTTACCTGCTGGCAGAAACGAATCATCTGAAAAATAGACGTTCATGAGGGACTTCAGATTTCCTTTCAAAAGTGCAGGCTCGATCAATTGATCCATTACTGGTTTGATGAAGCTTCTCAGTTCGTAGAAAAAAAAGGTGACATAGGCTCGTCACTCTGAAATCCGTATTATTAGAGATTTTTCAGACTTTTTGAAACCAAGAATCTGTAGTTGCAGATTACAGTTTTTTTGACGTAGTACTACGTCTTTCATTTGTATACCGGGGTGTAAAATCGAAGTTTCGAAAACGAAAGCGTTACGCCGGAGAACGAGATTTTGAGTGTTAATAGCTCCTAACAACTGAACGAAATGGTATGATAAACACATAATTTGAAAGATAAAACGTCTACGCTTATATACATGTGTACTTTTTGATCCAAAAACTCGTTTCAATAGCCTTAAAATTGCTTTCAAAGCAGGCTATTGAAATCACCATTCGGTATATAAGCGAGCGCCGCTCGGAAATCCACTCAGTTATAATTGAACAGCGATTGGAGCATGTTGTCGCTGTTGTGGTGAAGCTAACTTCGTTCATCATGAAAGCGCTGATGAACCGCACCAAGAGCCTGTTTGTGAACTTTAGGCCAGAAGGGAATCCATCAGGAGGAGAGTGATGCCGCTGAAAAGGCGACCAAGAAAGTACCAGCATCGAAAATTGGTTCCGCTTGAGGTATCGGAGCAAACGCCACACACACATACACGCGCGCAACTCTTTTCGTTTGGTTGTTATTCAGCATTGGGAAGCATCTGGAAAGATGTTATCGTTGCTATAAAATAATCTGCCAGTTCCCCTTGGAATTGAAAATAACATTCAAGCGAAAGAGTTTATTTTAATGTTTTCTATCCATATCTTTCCAAATATATTCAAATATTGCACTAGAAGCTCCTCTCGTTTTCAATTTATCGAGTATAAACAAACTATTCGCGATTCAGTTTAGTTTTTCCAAATTGGCCTTTTCACCTTTTTCAAAGCTAGAGGTGAATGAACTGAGAAATATTAAAGTCTGCATAATTCAAATCAATCATTATCCAAGTCCTAATCCCGCTCCCGTTAGCAGACAGCAGTCTTTCTCAATGCTGATGTTAGAAATAGCTGTTTTTCTCGATACAAAGGACGAATGGACGATAGATGCAATTTTGTTCGGCGAAGGCCTCGCGTCGATTGATATGCTGTCTGGTGGAAAGTGCTTCTGTATTTTTGCATCACACCATTTCTGCATCTGTACTGGAGTGTATGTTTAATATTTGGAAAACGAAAGCGTTATATTTGAAGTGCAAGGACTCAAGCGCTAACACCTATTTGCCAGCTGAGAAAAGTGGTATGACAATCACTTTCGAAGGTATACGAGAGATCTTTGTTACTTATTGATGCAATTTTCCCATAGCTCAAAAACTGCTTTGAAAGCAAACTATTGAAATCTCAAAAGTCTATAAATGTTGGCGAATTCACAATAATCTTTAAATATGCTTGAAAGTTCATCGAAGTCAGTATTGGTCAGCGGTTGATGCATATCGTCGGACGGCCGTGAAAGCCTATACAATTTGCTTACCCTGGCCAACCAGTTTCTATTTCACTACCGTGTTGAACGAACGTGCAAAGTGTTTCACCTAAGGATGTAGAATATGTTTGCACTGATAGGCACTAAATTGGACTTACCGCGTTGGATTTCATACCGTTATGTGGAGATTGGCTGTGTATGTGTATTGTGTATTGAATGATTCGTACACATACGTACGAATTGTTAATCAATAATTTAATCAATACAAACAAATGACTACTGTTCCGTCTACCGCCGAGTGTATGAGCGTAAACCATAAGCCCCACCCCTAGGGAGTGCAGAAACGCACACAACTGCAACAGCAAATCTGTGAGCCACGCGAGCGCGTGTGCAAATGCATATTCAGAAAGTCTTATTCCAACCTTCAAATCGACAACATTAAAAGTAGAGTTAGTTCTTGCCTTCTGAAACGACGTGTTTTTGACTCGAAGTTTAGTTCTGCGAACCAAACCGACAAAGTTATTTTAGCTATCGAACCGATAAACTTAGAACTAATAAAGAATATTTTTAAGTGTGTAAACAGTGTTTTTTATCCGACCAAATCGAGTAAAATTTAATACAGTCCACATTTGAGAACCGATATCGAAGAACCGACCCCGAACATAATTTGGTCCTTCGAACCGGATTACAGAAACTTGAAGTGTTTCCCGCAAGAAGAAGATTCTACGTCGCGAAGAAGTGATTGAACTTGTCGCAACACGTTTGAATTTGTTTGATTCGAACATTCGCCCCGTGCTGCGTTTTTTCTTAACGTGTTTGAACTTGAATAGTGATTCGCTACGTACAGTAACGATTGTCGTAACGTGTTCAAACTTGCATAGTGTTTTGTTCTCCATAACGTGTCGTTAAGTTAAGTGAAATCAACGATGCCGCTAGAGCATTCGCCGAACAAGAAGCAGCAGAATGCTGACGAACAGCATAATGATGACGAGCAGCAAAGCGGGTTATTTCGAGGATTTCCAGACAACGAAAATAATGTAGGTGCTACGAGTTTAGCATATTCGAAAGAGCTAGCAGCAGTTTTTCGCCAGCGTAATCAAATAAAAATGAAAATTGTGCGCATACAGAAATCGTTGCAAGGGGAACAAAACGTAGGATTGGCGCAGTTGAATGTTTTTTCGAAAAACTTATCAGCCGCGTACACCGAATTTAGTGGTTTTCACAGCAAAGTAATGGAACTGATTTCTGATGACGAGCTTGCCGCACAAGAAAAAATATACGAAGATTTCGAAAATCTATACAATTTTGTGTCGATGATTGTTGAAGATTTGATATTGACTGCCAAGGATGAAAATTCTATTTCGATGAATAAGCCGCAAGTAATAATTCAGCAACAGCCATTGAAAGCGCCAATTCCTACGTTCGATGGAAGTTATTCAACCTGGCCTAAATTTAAAGCTATATTTCAAGATCTGATGGCGATGTCAGGTGATTCCGACGTCATTAAATTATTTCACCTCGATAAGGCTCTCATCGGATCCGCTGTTGGTGCACTTGACGCGAAAATAATGAGCGAGGGTAACTATGATCAAGCATGGGCAGTGTTGACAGAACGGTATGAAAATCAACGAGTGATTGTCGAGTCACACATCCGAGGACTATTTAGTCTGCCCAAGATGTCAACAGAATCATGCAAAGATTTACGAACCCTGCTTGATGAAGCAACCCGTCATGTTGAGAGTCTTCGTTACCTACAACAACATCTCACTGGTGTATCCGAACACATGGTTGTGTATTTGATCGTCAATGCACTTGATAGGTCCACACGCAAAGCTTGGGAATCAAGTTTGAGGAAAGCCGAGCTACCGAAATACGAACCGACGATTGCGTTTCTCAAATCCAGATGTCAGATCCTCGAAAACTGTGAAAATGCAACTCAGCCGTCAGGATTACAACCGAAATCGAAAACTGTTCCTGTTACTGCGAAATTACCGACAACTAGGAGCCATGCAGCCGTTACAAAACCTGCCGAAATAAATACCATCGTCAACGCTTGTGCTTTCTGTGGTGGACAGCACATGAATTTCCAGTGCAACAAATTAAATGATTTATCCGCAGCTCAGAAGAATGAAAAGGTTAGAGCATTGGGAATTTGCTTTAACTGTCTCCGAAAAGGACACCGCTCCAGAGATTGTCCTTCGTCCAAGACGTGTCGTAAGTGCCAGAAGCGACACCACACACAACTACACGATGATACAGAAGCTGTAAATCGCAATCTGAACTTGAATGCCGCTATTTCAAGAGAACACCAACCGCCAGCTGCTGCTCCGAAACCAGTCACAAGAGAAGTACCAATTTCTACGACCTGTTCCTGCAACTGTACACAGGATATGAAAACGGTACTGCTACTCACAGCAGTGGTTCACGTCTTTGACAGGAATAATCATCCGCACCTGTGTCGCGTTCTGCTAGACAGTGGATCACAGGTTAACTTCATCACCGAACAGATGGCTGACCGTTTAGCTATTCCGAAGAAAAGCGCAAATATTTCGATTACTGGAATCAACGCTCTACGAACACTCGCACGCGATAAGGTTACTGTACATTTCCGCTCCCGCAACAGTGAATACCGAAACCAAATAGAATGTTTGATAACACCGAAAGTGACTGGAACGATACCCACAAGTAAAATTGACATCACACATTGGAAGATTCCGAATGGATTTGCACTAGCTGACCCAGAGTTTCATTTGCCAGCCAAAGTGGATTTGCTGGTTGGTGCAGAGTTGTTCTTCGAACTGATGAAACCCGGACAATTGAACCTCGCTGAGAATTTACCGCAACTACGAGAGACTTGCCTAGGATGGATTGTAGCTGGTGTCGTCGATAATTCATCATCAGGTACATTACAGCATTCAAATCTAGCCTCTATTGATGACATCGAAAGCAGAATGCACCGATTTTGGGAAATCGAAGATGTTCCGAACGTAAGTCAATATTCGACCGAACAAAGATCATGCGAAGAGCATTTCGTGAATACATGTAAACGAGACGATAGCGGTAGATTTGTTGTGAAGCTGCCATTGAAGGAGAACTCTAGTGATTTAGATGACTGCTATGCACTAGCATTGAAGCGCTTCTTGTCGTTAGAGAAACGACTTGCACGGGATTCCAATCTACGAAGTCAATATCAAGATTTCATCCGTGAATATGAAGACCTTGGACATTGCCAGGAAGTTACACCAACCAACGAAACACCGAATCAAAGCAAGTATTACATGCCACATCACGCAGTTTTACGTCCGACTAGTAGTAGCACTAAGTGCAGAGTAGTGTTTGACGCGAGTGCTAAATCGTCTCCAACAGCCCTATCGCCTAATGGTAGGTCCTGTAGTGCAGATCGATTTATTTTCGATTATACTACGCTTTAGGAAATACCGGTACGTGTTTTCAGCTGACATAACGAAAATGTATCGTCAGATACTAGTTGCTCCAGAAGACAGAACATATCAGCGTATACTTTGGAGAGAAAGTCCATCCGATCCACTACGAGTGCTGCAACTCAACACTGTGACGTACGGTACAGCATCCGCACCGTTTCAAGCCAGCCGTTGCCTGATGAAGATCGCCGAAGACGAAGCCGCCGAAACACCTTCTGCAGCTCGCGTTCTGCAAGAAGACTTTTATATGAATGACGCACTGTCTGGTGCAGACACAATCGACGACGCCGTTGATATTCAGCAACAGTTGCAGAAGTTGCTGAGCAAAGGTGGTTTCACCATACATAAATGGTGCTCCAACTCCGAAGAATTTTTATCGAACATCCCAGAAGAATGCCGCGAGAAACAAATGCCGATTCCGGAATATGGAGCAAACGAAGCGATTAAGTTGCTTGGATTACTGTGGGATCCACGAAATGACATATTCTTCATCACGAATCCCTTCCGCCAACAAGCGACGAACGACAATGTTACCAAGAGGGGCATCTACTCAGAAATATCGAAATTGTTCGATCCCATAGGAATAATAGCTCCAGTCATCGTGGCAGCGAAGCTCTTAGTACAGCAATTGTGGAATGGGATGAGCCAGTGAATATCGAGTGCTTACATCAATGGAAGGAACTTAAAACGGAGTTGCCACTGCTAACCCATATCAACGTACCCAGGTGTGTAACATTCGACAATGTGGTGTCATTTTCGCTCCATGGTTTTGCAGATGCATCTTCAGTTGCCTATGGTGCTTGTATTTATCTGCGCAATGAATTTGCCGATGGTTCCGCTAAACTACGTCTGTTAAGCAGCAAATCGAAAGTAGCACCGCTTCACGAGCTTTCGATTCCACGAAAAGAGTTGTGTGCTGCTCTTCTGCTCACACGATTATTACAACGAGTGATTCCTGCCTTGAAGATGGAAGTGCGAGAAATTGTGCTGTGGTCAGACAGTACGATTGTTTTAGCCTGGATGAGAAAACCGGTTGATCAACTTCAACAGTTTGTCCGTAATCGCATCGCAGAAATTCGTAAATTCACCGCAGAATGTCAGTGGAACTATATACGATCCCAATCGAACCCAGCAGATATAGTTTCACGAGGACAACTACCCGAAGCATTGAGCCAGAACTACCTTTGGTGGAACGGACCGAAATTCCTCGAAGGTCCGGATTATCCCGTCGACGAAATAGCGCATGTTCCAGATCAGCTCCTGCCCGAGATAACAGTTGTGGTAGCAACATCAACGCTAAGTATAGAACCTTTATCGTTCCTACACAAACACAATAATTTTCGCAAACTTCAACGAATTATGTCGTATATTATTCGATTTGTTGATAACTGCCGACAGAAAAATCCGCTAGATCGCAGAAAATCAAATCATCACACTGTCATCGAGCTACGACAAGCTACGAATCTCAGTGATGAGATTCAACGAGTTCTATCCAATCAACCGTGTAAACGAATAGGAAATTTAAGACCAGTATACAATGATGGCTTGCTTCGAGTTGGAGGCAGATTGGATCATTCAACATTGCCTTTTGCTTCCAAACATCAGATTATTTTACCCGATAAGGATCCGATAACTAAAGCTTTCATAAGAACGATTCACGAAGAATTACTCCATGTCGGCCAAACAGGACTTATCAATGCCATTCAGCAGCGATATTGGCTACTTAACGCTCGATCTACAGTTCGAAAGGTAACCCGCAGTTGTATTCGTTGCTTCCGAACAAATCCGACCGATACTACACAGCTTATGGGGAGCCTGCCAAGATCTCGTGTAGTTCCGTCCCCACCATTTGCAGTAACTGGTGTCGACTATGCCGGTCCATTTTGGATAAAGGAAGGAGCACGACGTCCGAGATTAATTAAAGCATACGTTGCAGTATATGTGTGTATGTCAACTAAAGCTGTGCACATGGAAGCAGTTTCCAATCTCACGATCGACGCTTTCATCGCCTCTCTCAAACGACTAATTGGACGACGAGGGTTAGTGCAACAGATACACTCCGATAACGCATCTAACTTTCGAGGTGCCCACCACGAACTCAATCAAATTTACCGACAATTCCGAAACCAGCAGGATTTAAATCGAATTCAACAATTCTGTCAGCAACGTGAAATCGAATGGCATTTCATACCACCAGATGCTCCAGAGTTTGGTGGACTTTGGGAAGCCGCTGTTAAATCTGCAAAAACGCATTTGAAAAGAATTGCCGGAACCGCAAAGTTGACTTTTGAAGAGTTGGCCACTGTTTTAATTGAGATTGAAGCAGTTTTAAACTCCAGACCTTTATTCACCGTTTCCAGAGATCCAGCAGATCCTCAGGTAATCACACCAGCACATTTTTTAATCGGTCGCCCTCTTATCGCTTTAGCAGAACCATCCTTGGAAAATGTAAAGGCTACCCGATTAGATAGATGGCAACATTTGCAGCTGATGCGCGAGCATTTCTGGCGCGCATGGACCCGAGATTATCTCAACACTCTTCAACCACGAAAGAAGAATCTACGAACGATGCCAAATCTTCGTCCAGGAATGATCGTCCTACTCCATGACAAAAATCTGCCGCCACTCAATTGGAAACTGGGTCGAATTACATGCGTCTATCCCGGCGATGATGGACTGGTTCGAACAGTTGATGTCTTCGCAAACGGATCAACGTACAGGCGACCAATCACCAAGGTTTCAGTGTTGCCAACCGAGGACAATTCTAATGGATCCAGCTTGTGTCATTGATGTGATACATCACCCGGGGGAGAATGTTCCGTCTACCGCCGAGTGTATGAGCGTAAACCATAAGCCCCACCCCTAGGGAGTGCAGAAACGCACACAACTGCAACAGCAAATCTGTGAGCCACGCGAGCGCGTGTGCAAATGCATATTCAGAAAGTCTTATTCCAACCTTCAAATCGACAACATTAAAAGTAGAGTTAGTTCTTGCCTTCCGAAACGACGTGTTTTTGACTCGAAGTTTAGTTCTGCGAACCAAACCGACAAAGTTATTTTAGCTATCGAACCGATAAACTTAGAACTAATAAAGAATATTTTTAAGTGTGTAAACAGTGTTTTTTATCCGACCAAATCGAGTAAAATTTAATACAGTCCACATTTGAGAACCGATATCGAAGAACCGACCCCGAACAACTACTAAGCCTAAGATAGTCTCACGTCAACCTTGCGGTTATGTCAAAGATATAACCCACCTCTTTTTTTACTTCTTTCTGCGTACCCGAGGGAATCGTTCAATTTTGATTGACCTTCTATATGAATTCTAGAGTTTTTTAACTTTTGAAGACGTGAAAACACTCACCTGAAAACCGTTATTGTTCCGATCGACCGTATCCAGCTCCCAAAGCTCCTTCCGCCAGTCCCGTGGCCGCACGAAACCCTTCAGTGCCTCCTTCAAATCACCTTCCGGGTTTCTGAATTTAATTTTCTTATCGGAAGGCCATGCAATCTCTGTCCGCAGCAGTGGCACCGGACCGTACTTCTCGGACGACAGCTCGAAAGTGTCGCTGAAGAGCGAATTCGCGATCGCTCCACACGGGGCGATTGGCTGCGTGTTAGTTTCGTCACTGTACGCGAATGGGGCGCAGTCGCTCGACGGTGTCATCGAAAGTCGTCCCAACAGCTGATCGTCGTCTCGAGACTTGACATAGCGTCGATGATTCTGGTAGTAATTAGTTAGCCCATAGTACATATAAACTTTCCCGAGAAAATCTTTCTCGAGCGTAAAGTTCACCGAACAGATGCATTCGTCCGCTTCCTTCGAGCTTATAACATCCGCACAGGTACGATTGAGGCTATCTAGTTGAATGCAATTGGTGTAATCATACACAAACTCGGTAATCTGAAAGTAAACAATGGCTTTGTGAATATAAAATAAATAATCGGAAATCAGTGCGTCGTTCTAACCGCGTTAGAAAAGTAGAGCAGTGCGACCCCAACAGGAATAAACGCAATCCCAATGACAAAGAAGGCAGGAAGCACCGTTCCCGCGGTCAATACTGGTTGCCATGCCGGAAGTCGTTGCTGTTTGAATGCCGAATCTAAAATGCAATATAGATTAAATGATCAACAGCATATTCCCCTCTTCTATGTGTTGAAATAAAATATGAAAACTTCCAGCACCTCAATTTCCACTAATCCAAGGAAAAATAAAAATCGATAATTTCCTTGCTTTCGCAGCAGGAAAACAAAATAGCACTCACCTGAAGGTCGTTTCGATTTTGGGATGTCCCCGCCGTCAACCGTGTCTGGCATCGTGGAGAGTACACTTCCCTGGTTCCCAAGGGCAACAGCAAATAGCAAGTGAACGATTTGTGTCTTCCGCACAGTTTACTGAAACTTCCCACGAAAATTTCCCCAGGTATTTCAGTGCGATGACTAGTTTCGTGGTGAAAAAAAATGTTTTTGACAGAAGATACGACTTTTCCAGGACAGGATCGAACTAAGGCGGAGGGGCATATGCAGCAAGTTGAATAAATGTATACACTGAGAGGAATAATTAGTAAATATAACGAATTTTTTTGGTAAATACTACCAATCTATAGTCATTTTCGACCGTACTAATAAACACATATGTCAAGCAGAACAATGATTCGGAAGCCCGATATCGGCTACATTTTCTCGCCGAAAATGCACGTATCAGAGTTATATCCTTATTATAGCTCCGTATTGCCTTATGGGAACAATGAAAATGGTTAATACGCGCTTTTCTCACCAGTTTTCATATATGACAATATCCAAGCTTACTAATGTTATCGAGTAAAATATACTAATCTCTGGTAGGGATGCTAGGGTTTGTTGACAGTATGTACAAAAAATTTGTACATTCTACTAATTTTGCATTACCAAATGTATTTGGTAGTTTTCGACCGAGGATTTTTCTAAGTGTAAGTAGAAATTTGAATCGATCTCCAATAATAAATGTTATCAGATTATTTTAAAAGTGACTCTTACTTAGTCATTTGTCTATACATATTCATATATTTACAATGAAAAACTCATCATACAACACAACACATTCAAGTGCGCTACATATACAACGTCACCGTCACCGTTCCGTCAACTATTCTCTTGAACTTTTCTTGCTAACGGTGAAATTGCCGTTGCTGGTGTATGTGAATACGACCATATGATTTCCATGGTAAAATATGTGACATTTCATTCGTTTACGTTAACTTAACGGAGACTTTGTATACGCAGCGCACTTAAAGCGGAAGACGATCTGTCATTGCCGTCAACGCCGTACTGAATGTATAAATTTCCCTTCAATGAGCAAGTGATGATCCCGATTCTATGTGCAACGTTTTTTCAGTACAACACTATTCTTGTATAAATTTTCTATCATTTCCGCTGAAACTTTATAATTATATTACAAAATCATAACAAATACGATTTTGGTTCAATATTCATTCAACACTTGCAGAAAATTTGTTACTATTAGTTTGTTTCAAAATTTCTTACGCTTATTAGACAATCTTCTTCTTCTTCTTCTAGTTGTCTGATACCATGCTAAATAGAACATTTATCACCACGCTCATGCTTTCCAATACGAATACCATTATTTACGAGTAATATTACCTGATAATTTCTGTGTTGCTAATTTGCTCTCACGGAGCACCTGCGTGTCTATGGACCACACTTCATACATGCACAGCCGAGACGTTGTTGCGTCACGTATTCCAGCCGTGCACCTCAGCCACAAGCGGAGAACGACCAACGGTACAATCGAACTGCATAGTTTTTATTTTAACATACGATTAATAAATCTCTTCTGGAATGTGTACCTCGCAGACAAGGTGAAAAAGTACAGTGCAAAATTTGTTTAACCGTTATGGCGTTTTGCCGAAATATATCGAACATCCTAAATCTCCTGCTGGCGGAGAGAATTTAGCGGAATTTAGCGTCTGCAAGAGTAAGCGACGGAAGAAGCTGACTTGAGCTACCGTACCGAAGGAGTAAAATTCAATTGATTGATGCCAAATATACATCCAGCTTACACTTTTTTGACTTGTTTCATTTTTCATTTGCATCCAGAATGAACTTGGGTGCTCATCTCTTGCCAGAAAGCGTAAAATAGCAGTAAAAGAACACCCTATTCTTGAAGCATTGTATAGACCAAAATCGTTTGCCGAAATTGAGCCAAAACTCGTTTGCGTTTGACCTACCTACTTATTCTATTCTCGTAGACAAATATATTCTGAGCTAACAAAATTTTCCAGCAACTGTAAACAATTGTTCTGGAATGTCATTGTTGAAAACAAGGTTCTCTGTGCATTGGTAATCTTTATTTTAAATCCCTTATAATAACATCACTAGTGACTGAGCCTTGAATGGCAAATTAACCTAATTCTTGTCCTGACATTTTGGACATAATTTCATTTTCCATGACAACGCAACGCAATCAATCGACCATACAAATACGCATACGCACATACAGGACGAATATTTGGGAAGAAGAAATTTATAACAATCTGCACATATATACACAATTCTGACACTGTATATTGAGCTTGGGTAGACTGTACACTTCGTAGATGCTCTCCGTGATTGACCTGAACCAGCGAACCAGAACACTGAATGACGCTTGGGGGACATTGTATACAAAGATTTATAATAACTCTTCGTTTTTCACAGATGGATTTTTTTTAAATAACTTGAATGAATATTATTCTGATAAAATGAATTAATAGAACCATGTTTTTGTATTTTCAGATGACGGTGTCAAAGGATGACAAAAACTGAACTCTCTCATGTATATGATTTGCAGAAATGACCTTCCGTTGAATAAAGTCGATAAATTATGTTCTTCCAAACTAATGAAAGTTATAGCCCCGCTGTATAAAATACGTTCCGAGTCACATTTCACCAGTATTCTAAATATTAATTATGGAACTTTAAAAAAAATCGTCAAGATCATGTTAGTATGCGTAAACATCATGTGCATCACTTCTGACATATGGACAGAGATGATGAAGATTAAAATCTACCTTGGAATTACGGGTCTACTACGGGTGCTACTTTCGTATGTTTAATTTTCTCAGCTTTCTATAATTATGGTTATCTATGACACAGTTCATACTTTCGATTGAATAATACATTATAAATTTAAACATTTGCATTGAGTGATCCGACAAATAAGCTAATTTACCATTTGTTTCCGCCTCTAAAACGTTTTTGACGCAGGATTACGTCTTTCGGGAACATATTGGGGTACAAATTGAAAAACGAATATCGATCGCATCGTGAAAAATGTCCAATTTTAAACGCTTATTGCTCAGTCATTTCATGACGGATTGATGAGATTTTTACATCAAAACATTGCGGCACTCTATAACAATTTTTCACCTTGAATAAAATAATATATATCATGTAATTAACTATCGAACAATTGAAAAATCTCAACCCCTATCCAAACGGTACTATTTCTCACATACCAACTGATATAAAAAGACGGTAGCATTTTTCGATTTCTCCACATTCTTTGTGTGGACACCGACTGGACAACATCGTTGCTGGACGGGCTGAACGGCGAGGGATCGAGTGCCTTTCTCAAGGCAAGAGGGCGGAGGTGGTAGCGCTGGAGTAGAGTAGAGTAGAGTTTTCAAAGGGCCTTTCTCAAGGCTAGAGACGAATGAACTGCAAAAGTTTAAAGTCTCTATAATACAATACCTTCCTTCCTTCCTTCGATTTCTCCATTCTTTGTGTGGACACCGACTGGACAACATCGTTGCTGGACGAGCTGGACGGCGAGGAATCGAGTGCCTTTCTCAAGGCAAGAGGGTGGAGGTGGTAGTGCTGGAGTAGAGTAGAGTAGAGTTTTCAAAGGGCCTTTCTCAAGGCTAGAGACGAATGAACTGAAAAAGTTTAAAGTCTTTATAATACAACACCTTCCTTCCTTCCTTCGATTTCTCATTCTCGTTCAACGCTCAGATCGGCAAACATCTGGGCTTCTAGTGTGCAGTGCTCTACAAATCAGCCAACACCATACGGTGCGGCAAAGGAGAGGAAGCCATCGGCAACCAACGATGGATGCGGTGCGGCAAAGGGAGCAAAGAAGAGGAAGCAGCGGATAGCATCGAATTAAATCTAGTGTGCATTGCTGGTGCGCTCCTCTTCACATCAACAATTGGATGCGGCAAAGGAGGCAGAGGAGCGAAGTGCATAGTATCACACTCGCTATCCGTCGTTTAGCTCGTCGTGGTTGTGCCAATCAAACCCTCGCAAATCGACGCACAGAAGCCGATGGCGCCAAAGTCAAGGAAAGCATCAGCGAATCCGTAAAAGCTACCGCTCACAAAACTAAACTGCTACATCCGACGTAGCAGATTCCGTACAACCTATTAAACCATTCCAGTCCTTCTCAGGACTATCAATTTTCCTGCCCCTCTTCCGTCAAAAAATTTTGCACAAGTGTAAGTGTAAAATTGTATAAGGTAGCAGTTGTGTTAAAAATGACTTGATTCAATTTTCATAAATAAAAACCAAGGGCTGTTCCCGCTCGAGAACTGGTCGTTTGGTTTATGCTGTCTGTTTTGTTGGGCTTCATTTTCACCCAAGGGAAGTTTATACGGCGAGAAAAATTGGAAAAGTGAGGGAATATTTGAAAAAGTGATTTCCCATATGCTCTACATATAGTACTAGGTGTTGTTAGTCCAATTAAAATTCACATTTGGTTGGGTCAGAAAGTATAAATTATAAAAGAAAATTACCTTTTCCATTTCAAATATCTTTTCTCTATAAAAAAATTAAAGTAACATGTTTTTACTGTTGAGAAAAATTAATAATTGTGTTTGGAGCCGATCTGGCGTGGAGGTAACATCCATACTTCTCACGCTCAAGATCACGAGTTCAATTCTCACTCCCGACATTCTTCCAAAATGGAAGGTAAAAGTGACGAACCAGCCAGAAGCGTTAAAAGTCACTATAATACAGAAAAAAAAAATTGTGTTTGGTATTGGTAATTATCTTATATTACATTGGTGGTTTTTTTTCTTATTTCATCCATACATATCACAGGAGGCATCTCGTCTAGAATCATATCTCGTTCCACTTCGGTATCTTTTATCTGATACGCACCATCCAACGAATGTTTACCATCCTTCTGTCATCATCACTCGGTAAACATTAGTGGAGTGAACAAACAATGTCCAAAAAAAACCAACCAAAAAAAACGGCCCTTTTCAGGGCCACCAAATCATTATCAAGGAGTTTAACGATGTAATTCTTCAAACATATCCAAAATCAACAGATAGCCTAACGGAATCCTACGTCAACTATGCGGTCGTGTCTTGGACACAACCCTTCTGTGACTTTTTCGTATTGAAAGGTCGCTTCCTCATTCATGCTGGTATCGTATGCAAGTCTCATCAGCCTGCATGAAGGTTGCATGCGATGCCGTCACCGAGTGACCTGTATATGAGAGGTACTCGATAGCGCACGTGAAGGGTGCTAAGCGGAGCGCCGTAAAATTATGTATGAATGCGATAGCGATAGCGCATGATGGGCGCAGTTGCTCCGTGTGAGCATATGAACGACACAGTGGATACCAGGTAGAGCAACCCGCTCATGATGAGGCATCTCTTCTATGTGAAAAGCATTAAGGTGGTGATGTATATGCTATTCAGCATGGTGCCAGGCACTTACGGAGCGATTGGCCATTGAGGTTAAAAACTTTCGGAACAACCTAATAGATACCACCTGTTCTTAAAACATTGGCAAATTGGGGTATAAACGTCAAATTACTATAATTTATCAAGAACTTCTACACAAAAGTCGGATCTTCAAGGTCAAAATAACAAACACCAGCTCCAGAAGTTTTCACAAGGAAACCTTAAGGGCGATTACACATTATCCGGTTTCAGCCGGACCGGTTTCAAAAAGCGCCGCTGGGTTTGGACGGATAACCGGATAACAATGTAAAAGAGACCTCACGCTACACAAAACCGTACATCTTTCACATACACATACATGCATTCATTTATATAGCGGAATGACAGATAAACATTGCTGCAAATATCCGCGATGACGGCGGAATGGTGAATGGTCTGGATACGACATTAGTTTGTATCTAAGACGTTTGTATGAGGCAAACTATCATCATCATATTGAAACCACAGCTGCTGCGGCAACTACGAGCTTTCTCGTATTTGCGTCCCTTGGAAAAGACGGCCCAATGTTGGAGTGTGGCACACCAGGACATTACGCGCACCCTGCATCAGGACGGTGTTCTTACGCCCACTTCAGAATACGTTTACGAGCATTTTCCGTAATTCGCTCAGCACACACACACACACGTTTATCTACAACAGTTCCCACAACAGCGGCAATGTAAATTTGTAATGATAAAAATGAAAAACTTACTGGACAAAACACATAGGTGTCATCAACAGAATTACAAAAACTAATTTTGGTCCAGTTGCGGTGTACTTATTCGTACGCTAAATTATTTTATTTTCAAACATACACAAATAGCATAATTTATTTCACACGCGATTGAGCCTTACAAATAAATTAATTGAAAAAACATAATTTCCCTTCAAACAGATCTTCGTCCAGAAACACGCTGAGCATGTGTCGCAATTCCTGGAACACGTTCCCCTGGGGCAGGGACAGCTTCTGGAGCACATTTCGCATCAACGCACATCGGATCGTGGGCGAAGAATGGCCAAATCATATATATGCCAACAGCTGGGTGATTTTGTTCTAACAGAACCGATACTTCAGCGCCGGGCAGGGGAACATCTTGATCACCGAGCACAGATCGGACAGTTTGGGGTTGGAGTTCTTCGAGCCGAGTTGCGGCCACCTCATCGTCGATCGTGTTCCGGGTCAGGTCGAACTGTCTGGAATACCAAATAAGAATATTAGAAGAGGGAACTATTTTGGTGTGTCCAAATCAACAAAAACTCACCTTCACAATCAGCTCGATGACGTTATTTATAAGTATTGTGTGCCCATATTTTTGTGTTTTTTCTTTATTTCACCATTGCACTGACAATCTTTATGATTAAAATAACGTCATAATTTTCCTTCGAACTCTATCTCATTGCTGTTTACGCAGGTCCTCGCCCAGAAACGCGCTCAGCATATACCGCAATTTATCGAGCACGTACTCCTGGGGCAGGAGTAGCTACTCGAGCGTTAATCTACGCACAGCTATTTATACGCGGATCTTGGGCAAAGAATGTCCGACTCAGATATATTGGGTGATTTCGCTCTGACAGAACCGATGCTTCGGCGTCGGACAGGGAAACATCTCGATCACCGATCACAGATCGGACATTTATGGCTTGAGATCCTCGAGCCGAGCCACGTCCACCTCGTAGTCGATCGCGTCTCGAGTCAGGTCAAATTGTCTGAAAGAATAAGAATATAATATTAGGAGAGAGTTATTTTTGGTGTGCTCAAATTACCACAAACTAAACTCCTCATAAAGTCTCGATAAGCTCACTCAAAACATGCCCCTTGATTAACCAGTTGGAAATTTGTTTGACATCATCGAACTCGTTCAGTAGCGAATCTGTGAACAAAACAAAAACGGAAGTTAATTTAAGAACTCGTTCAATTCGTCGAAAGACACCACCCACCGTTGATAACACAGTCCACGGCAATATGCTCCATGATGATCTCGTGCGCCTGTGACCATTGCTTACCTTCGTGCAGCAACTTGTATCACCGAATTTGTTCCACAGCACAGATCGTTTCCGAAGAAGCGAAATAAAAATTTCGACATCCATATCACTTGTAAATTCTGAATTGATTTCAAAATCAACAAACAAACGTCAATAGCACACACATACTAATTCAAGGGGATAAAAATTGCCTGAATTGTACTAATACTAACAGACATGACAAACAACTGTCAATTCGCGTTGATGGCATGGAGTTTCGTGTTCCGCTTTTGGGAAATGATAGTGATAATGGATTTTCAGGTGCAGTAAACACATGTTTTAAAAATAAAAGTATGAATGAAAATTAACTTCTTCTTATGAAATATGTTCTTTATGTAATAGAGTAACACCTTCTTTTGCAAGTGGGGAAAACGCCCTGAAGAATAATTGTGTTTGATACTGATTTCATATTACAATGATGAGTTTTAGTGAAAATGTCAAGAAAATTATACAAAAATGGTTAATTAAGAATCAGTACTACGGGTTTTAAGTAATCAAATAGCATAAAGTAGAAATTTTCATTAAAAATTTAAACAACTTAAAACTGTCTTAAGATCTGCTAAGCTTATAGAGAATGATTTGCTTTCCCAAACCGAAGCCCCCACCAGACGTCGACACAGTGCTACTGTCATCGCGTATCATTCTTGTCCGGTCGCCGGACATTGTAGTCGCAGTAGACGGCTGCATCACGGCGCCGTAAAGAGGTTGATACGGTCGAAATTTGCCATTTGGGAAATTTGCCGGTCCGGCTGAAACCGGATAATGTGTAATCGGCCTAAATGTACATCAAGGCTCCGTTCTTGGCGTTATCCTTTTTCCAATTGGCGATCTAACGCAAAACGTAAACGATCGGTGAGACATCTGGATTTTGTTTTTGAACTAAGAAAATGATGCTAATGTAACCTAAAACTCAAAAACAAATCACGTATATTTTACTTCCAGGCTTTCCAAGGTAGTTCTCACATGCAGGAATCGTACATTTTTCTACTTGTGTTTGATTGTGCTCTCGAATTTCCTTCTTTAATTCAACCATTGTCAACATTTTTATAGTTTTCACTACTGAAAGAGGTAAATAATTAACATGTTATATATAAAATTGCGCAGAATTATATTTCTTACAAACTCATGGCAATCAAATAATCTTTTATGATTATAACATTGTAATTTCTGGAAAGAACTACAAACCTTCCAAAGGCTCACATGGCAAAATTTAAAACCATCATCACTTTCACCACAGCGCCGCCTAGGTGTAGATTTGTACGTTAGATCGCCAATGGCGGGTTTACATTAGGGAGAACTATAGCTGGAGATGGATTCATTCATCCGAAAATTGATGTAAACGGGTGAGAATATATATTATACACTTCTTCACTTCAACACAAATAACGAAATTCGACTTTTTTCCTGTTATTAATTGAAAGTAAGCAACTGAATATAATTCATGAAAGTATAAAGAGCAAGTGCAATTCTTTCACAAGTATGTATATGTGTGACCATTGTATTTAGTGAACAACTATACGAATGTCAAACATTTGTACTTTACTTTTGCACGTATGAATCTAACGACGAATATATCGACGAATAATATATGAATACGTTCAATCCGATCACAAAAAGGACTAAAATCAAATAAGAATAGTCCGAAAATGATATTATGAATTATATTTAATAAATATTCTACGCCACTGACATTAATTTATACATTTCATTGAACAATATTCTGAAATAGGAAAAAAGTCACTTGTCCAAAAAAGTTACTCCTATACTCGCGTCGGTGTCTCAGACCGAAAGTTGTGAAAAAGTGATACACATCCCCTTCGTACCAACTTATACGATACGCTGAACGCCGTAGAAACGGAACACAAATTTCAGCATTACTCGAGAATTAATCACGCAAATGAAACGAAATGTGGCATGTGGAGGTTTTAGGGTGCAATAAATGTTTCTTTGGTGGTAAGACACTCCACCCCCCTCTTCAAGGGGGGGGCTGCCATACAAATGAAACACAAATTTCTGCATTACTCGAGAATTAATCACGCAAATGGAACGAAATGAGGCATGTGAAGGTTTTAGGGTGCAATAAATGTTTCTATGGTGGTTGGACACTCCACCCCCTCTCTAAGGGGGGGCTGCCATACAAATGAAACTCAAATTTCTGCATCAATTAATGAAGTAAACGAAACCAAATTAGGTATATGGTGGTTTTAGGGCGCAATAAATGTTTTCACGGTGGTTAGACACCCCCCCCTTTTTTAAGGGGGGGGCTGCCATACAAATGAAACACAAATTTCTGCATTACTCGAGAATTAATCAAGCAAACGAAACCAAATTTGGCATGTGGAGGTTTTAGGGTGTTTCTATGGTGGTAAGACACTCCACCATCCTCTTCAAAGGGGGCTGCCATACAAATGAAATACAAATTTCTGCATTACTCGAGAATTAATCACGCAAATGGAACGAAATGTGGCATGTGAAGGTTTTAGGGTGCAATAAATGTTTCTATGGTGGTTGGACACTCCACCTCCCTCTCTAAGGGGAGGCTGCCATACAAATGAAATGTAAAATGAGTATGAGATTTTGTTACTCTGCTCCACCCCCTCTCTAAGAGGGGGCTGCCATACAAATGAAACACAAATTTCTGCATTACTCGAGAATTAATCAAGCAAACGGAACCAAATTTGGCATGTGGAGGTTTTAGGGTGCAATAAATGATTCTATGGTGGTTAGATACTTCTCCTCCCTCTCTTAGGGTGGGCTGTCATACAAATGAAAAACAAATTTCTGCATAACTCGAAAACTAATCAAGCAAATGGAGCCAAATTTGGCATGTGAAGATTTTAAGGGGCACGAAACGTTTCTATGGTCAATAGACACTCCTCCCCTCTCTCTAAAAGAGAGAAGAGAGAGGGGTCTGTGTCCGAAAATAATCTGATATTATAATGATGAGTTTTGGTAGAAATACTAGGATTTTTTTAGTAAAAGGTAAATTTAACGGAGTCGATTAGAAGATCAATCAATGAACAGTTCTCCGATTGGACTTATGAACATGCGCTTAATAAGAAAACGTGAATGTTTGAAGGTATTGATAACAAAAAAACAATTTTGGGCGGGACGAAGTTTGCCGGGTCAGCTAGTGATTCTATAAATATACTTCTTTTGAACTAGTAGCTATAGCGACCATGTAGAAATATTCAAACAATTCAGTTATTTCAACAACATTCGAAGAACAGGTAATTTTGAACAGAAAAAAATTTATGTTGGTACAAAAAAAAATTGTGCATCATTCTCATGGTATGCTCTTTTTTCAATCGTCGTCAAAAAATCATTAAAGGGTAAATTTATCAATATACTAAAATAATGTAACTTTTAAAATTATGAAATCATTTTTTTTTTTATTATAAATGTCTGTTCTTTTTTATTACAAGAGATAAATATTCGCTCGATTAATCTAATACTGAAAGATATTTATACCGTTTCCCCTCGCGCACTTATTGACGACGCGGTCTCACCTTTAGTCCACACATCTTGATCTAAACAAAACACAAAAGGCTCGGATGGGAAACATCCGGCACCCTTATCTTGTTGGAAGCTATACAAAGCAAAGAAAAGGAAGCAAAAGGGGCGAATCACATGGCCGCATCTGGCATTGGTGATTTTATTTTTCGAGTGCACATTGTGCCATACATTTCCTATGCGCTTGTTTGCGCTTCAATAACATTTTGTTTATTGACCGGCCCTGCTATCTAAGCCGGGTTCGTAACAACTGACATTTGTTTACCATTGTTATTGTGTATATGTATACGTACGAATAATTCGTATTGCAAAAATTTACTAATCATTCGTAATACTTACCAAAAATTCGTCATATATAACAATTTTTTGGATCAGTGTAGTTAATTAGTTAACAGTTTTCCTTGGCAATTCTGGCAACACAATAATAAAAAACCTTTTCATCCAAGCAAAGCAACTGTCACTTCTTCGAGGAAGCCTTTTGTTTTCATAATAAATCTACCGCAAAAATATTATCATTTCGGCATTGATTTCGAACGACGAAATAACGCAGATAAATTGTTCGAAAATGTTCAAATATTGTTTCCAAAGAGGTTCCGTTTGGCGTGCTTTGCTGTTTAGTTCTGCAAAGAATATGTAAGCTCATAAATTCAGTGGAAAGGATTCAACGAATGTATTTATTTTCATTCACAGATCAGTCACGCAACGCAACTCGTTTGCATGCTATGACAGAAGCCCTGCAAAAATATTGGTTCCAACATGTTCCCCGAATGTTACCCCTCTTCGCACTATGTTCATACAAACGCAGGATACTCCCAATCCAGATAGTCTCAAGTTTCTCCCCGGTACTCCGGTGTTGGAGAAAGGACAAACGATGGACTTCCCCACCACCGCATCGTCTCTCAAGAGTCCGCTGGCCAAGCTGCTGTTCCGCATCGAAGGTGTGCGGTCGGTATTTTTCGGGCCCGATTTTGTGACCATTTCAAAGCACGAGGAAGCCGAATGGCGTCTCATTAAGCCGGAAGTTTTCGCCGTAATAATGGACTTCTTCGCTTCCGGATTGCCGGTGGTCATAGATGCGAAGCCCACCGAAGACACCCAAATCCACGAGGATGACGACGAAACGGTACAGATGATAAAAGAACTGTTGGACACTAGGATCAGGCCAACGGTGCAGGAAGACGGTGGGGACATTATTTTCATGGGTTACGACGATGGCGTTGTGAAACTGAAGATGCAAGGATCGTGCTCATCGTGTCCAAGCTCGATTGTGACGCTCAAAAATGGGGTGCAGAATATGCTGCAATTCTACATACCGGAAGTCGTTTCCGTCGAACAGGTCACGGACGAGGTGGATGACGTTACCGAGAAGGAGTTTGAGAAATTGGAAAGCAAAATTCAACTGAAGGAAGATAAATGAGTTGATGCGTATGTGATCTGTAAATTATGAGAAGATGTGATATATTCGTGGAGTGAATGTTTAGACACAACGCTTCATACATTTAGTTCTATTTTAGTAGGGTTTATAATATAGTCGAGATAATGACAGTGCGTTAATCACTATTAATTGTTTTCATCACTCAATAAGCTGCTGCTAAATCATGCACCAAGTAAAAGATAAGTTAGTCCTGGAATGCATTGTGCCGTTATTTCAGGGTTTATAATTCATCATCCAAATCAAAGTTCTCCGGAGGAAAATCTCCTATTTCTATTGCTCTCGCAGGGACAAAGCTTCCATATTTGGGAGGACACTCAAAGTATCTCTTCCCATTACAACTCCCGTCGTTTACGCCGAGTGGTTCATCGAATTGAACTCCTACAAAGATTCCTGGCTTACCCTCTAATTCCCCCTTATACATGACCGTTCCCAGTCGTGTGGGTTGCCCTTTGGTGGTCACTCTGCACCGTGATCCGATGGTGGCCTTGTCGAGCTTTTGTGCGTCCTCTGCTTCCTGCTTTTTTCGTTCCTCCTCAAGCTTAGCCATTTCTTCCTCATTGTACTTACCGAGTTTGTTTCGCTTCAAATAGTTCCTCAGATTGTCCTGTTTTTTATCGTACTCTTCCTGACTGAGTTCAAATTTCTGAACGTTTTCTTGGGTGGCGAAAGCAAAATTGTCTATAACGTGAACTCGCATTCCGTCTTCAATCGGATAAAATCCGAGCATTTTATTATCATCATCCAGACGGGCAACCAGTCTTTCTCCGCTGTAAAGCTCCAGTCGCATTGTGGCCGCCGACCCGCCAGTGATTGGTTCGAGTTTTGCCTTGATGAGAATGATCGATAATATACAATTAATCTTCCAATTAATTTAATCGTAACACGCCCACCTTAAATTCGGAAATCTTCAGCGATTTGCTGTACTTCCGTTCGAAGGACAGCGTATCATTCAGAGAGTTAGAAACATTAATCTTCACAATATCCGAGCCGGTGATGATTGTAGCTCCTTCCATTTTGATGATCTACGGCAATTTCACGGTAACGAATCGCACAGACGGTACCGTTTTCTGTACTATTTTCTTCTACCGATGACTAAACTACCGAATGTTCGTCCGGGGGTGGCGCAAAGAAGAAAAACAAACAACAAAGAATCTCGATGCGCGATGACAGCTGCCTGGATTTCAAAAAGTTTAGTACAAAAGCTTCGCGAGTGGAGTGAGGAGCACATGCGTTTGTTTACATGTTGAAATTCAGTTACTAGTGAATATTGCTTTTGCGTTCTTCTGGAAATATGCTGTGTCCCGAGGTTTGGCGCTTTCGAGCACCGTCCCATGAAATAGTCCAAAAGACGGGTATCATTGATTGGAAGCACCAAAAGAAGGATCCAATCAGGAGAGGCATCCGATCGCATCCCTTCAATCAGATGGTGAGTTTTCGTAGTATCAGCGATGATAGATGTAGTGGGCTAGCGGTGGTAAAGTGCAAGGCGCGTAGAAGTATATCCTAAGGTGGGCCAACTTGCTAAAACCACCAGGGGTTAGACATCAATTGAATATAGGCTACCCAAAATCAAAATCAATATGGCGTCATTTGTTTATCAACATATCATTTACGAGGATTGAAATCGAAAAATGCACTGCTTTATTCTAACTGCATGAGCGATTTTCATATTTCGGTTTCACATGGAGGTGTTCACATTTAACATGGAGTTTAAAGTTAGCCACTATTCGACTATATAACCGGCCCGAGTTGTAAACAACAGTAATTGATTGAACCAAAATGTCAGTAAACCGCAGCAATATTGGGTACACTCGCAATATGAGGGATTTGACGTTTTAGTCGTACCCCTGAAAACCACTCTTCAGCCATATTGGAAGTCTACTGTGTTTTGTTTGTAAACAAAACACAATACGCTTGTGCCGGAGCTCGCTCGTGATCAGTCTGTCTCTTTCAGGCTTCAAGGAAATAATTCCCCTTCTGCTTTCTTCGGTACTGTTTTCATATACCGCTCCCCTAACCAACTTAGTGACGAAACGGCCTCACCTAGTACCATAGACCCGTCTTGGTAAAGTGATCACCGGCTTGTTTGGTACTACAGTATGTTACCTCTAATTCGACAGGCCTGTAATGCGGCACGCATAATTGAACTTTTTTTTTGTAAACATCGAGTTTGGGACTGTAGTTATCGCCCCAGATTGAAAGTCGCCATCAGGCGTTGGCACTGTATCACTGTCATCGCGAATGTCCAATTACAATCAATTATCAATTACCAAATACAGGTCACAGTCACCTCTAAAGGCGGTTTTATATCATCGGGTACGCAGCATAACCGGCACGAGCCGACAAATGGAAACCCATTTGCAATAAAACAGCATTTATCAAATATTTACGTCGTAATTATCAAGTCAGCGCACTTTGGATCTGAAAACACTTTCATTCGTTTCGATATCATATCCGATTTATTTTTAATATTGCGATCTTTCGCTTAAAATTAAACAAGTTAACAAGCCGCGTTGATGGCATTGAGCTTCGTTTACCAGTTTAGGGGGGCGTCAAAAAATTGATTGATTTTCAGGCGGAATGAACACGTTTTTAAAGTTAAAATTATGAATGAAAATTAACCTTTCCGTACCAAATTAGACACTTTTTCCAGGTGGTGAATAAATCTTGTACGAAAATTGTTTTGAAGACAACTTTATATTATAATGAATAGTTTCAATAACAATGTTGGAAATGTATAGATAAAGGGTTAAATAAAAGTCAGAAAGTTTTAAGTAATTAAATAAAGGGCTGTCTACATAGCACGTGAACAAAAAAGCATGATTTTAGACACCCCCCCCTCCCCCTCCGTGGACAAGCGTGGACATTCCTTATACCTAGAGTGCGTGCGATTTGGCACAGGGGCAGTGCCTTGCCAAACAAAAATGGCACAGAAATGGCGTGCCATGGCACAGTGGACATCCATACTTTAAGGGTCACACTCGAAAAAATCGATTTTTTCTTGCATTTTTGAGAAGCTTATGTCCTCAGAAATGTTGTCCTGAAAGAATTGTTCGATATTTGATTTCGTTGAAAAGTTACAGCCGAAAGTATGAGGTCATGTTTTTTCAGCTGGTGGTATCGATATCTCAGGATCTACTCGACCAATTTGGCTGAGTTTTTTTTTTATCAGCATGTGAAAATGAATTATTTAAATCCTTACATAACCGCTTTAATATCTAATTTTTTCGATTTTTTATGAGCTTATAAACTGCGATTTATCATTAAAAATAACTCATTTTTAGCACAAATGGTCGGTGTTAAGTCAGACCGGACCATGTGACATTTTTATGATTTCGAAAAAAACGAACATAAAGTTTAATGCTCTGCAATTTTCAAAGCATTTACTTTTTTCGTTCAATATTGTTCTCAGAAATGTTAGCTACTCTCTGACAATACTTTGACGTATGATAGTTGTAAAAAACATCAAGTATGCCAAAAAATGCAGTTATTTGGCTGCCTATACGTACATGGTCCATTCTGACTGAACCAAATGAAGCATTTATTAAGAGTTGGTTCACTATGACTGAACAATTTCGAAATATTTCTCAATCAATTAACAGTTGTGAGTCAAAGTGTGCCATTCTGCTATGAAAATTAGAGTGAGAAGGATTGTGAGTTTGGAACTGCATAAACATTTGTTTGCTTTCAGCATAATAGTCTCTGCCATCTACTGTTGGCATGAATGTGATTGCACAGCAAACATGTTGAGCATAAACTTCCCATTTTCAATCATCTTAGACAGCATTCGTCAATAGAATCGTCAAATTTGAATTCATTGTCATCGCTACAGCTGAAATAGTACATTTTGCGATCATTCACACTGAAGGCCAGCATTTTTCACAGACCCGTTCAGTCGGAGTGGACCAAGTTATTTTTTGACGTAGAACTACGTCTTTCATTAAGGGTAACAAATCAGAAAACAGGTCACGTTTTTATGAAATAAAGTTAACGTTAATAACTATTTTTGCCGCGAAAGGATTTTGGCGATTTGCATACTAAACGAATCGGAAATTCCGTAAGATTTGCTATACATTAGAATTCCCTGGTTTATAAATGGTTAAAAATCATGAAAACTTTGAGCGTTTTCATTTTCACATACATTTGTTCTGTACATTTGTGTGCTTTCCAGAACAGAGCAGTCAGTAACGAGCAACTTATCGACGACCAACGGAGGGGAAGTCGTAGGATTTCAAGTCTCCGTGAACAAAGGAAAAGTAGAAGAATGAAGGGGAATTTTTGCTCAGAGTATAAACAGTGGATCTCGCTGAGGCAAACTTTCATTCGGCATCGGACTGTTGAGCAATCCAGCTCACTTTGCTTTCGCTGCGCTTCGATCTAAGATTGGACTCCACCAGTGGTAATCCAACTTGGATATCGTCGTGTGGTTTTTTCAGTTCGTTTTTGGCGTTATTCGTATCGTGTGTTGGTGATAAAGTACATACCATAACTGATAAATTCATCCGACTTTTCTGGAATCCAGGACGGGATAGCTGCCTGTGATGATTATCCTTAAGGTCTCTCTCTCTAGTAGAGAGAGTGTGGTCGCAAGACACAAGGTCGGGAGAATACGGGGAATTGGTGGAATTAATTCAAACTTCAGGTTTATCAGAGTCTCACGCGAGGTGTTCCAGTGTCTGTATATACTGTATATTCGACGACTTTTACTTGATACTCATTTTGATGGGGTTTTAAAAAAATATTTATTGCGCCGTTTTGTGGTGGCGGTCATTTTGAATTTGCATTTATCATAAATAACTGCTGGTCAAGCACTTTCATTTAATACCCATATTGATGGGCTTTAGAAAAAAATATATATTTTGCTATTTTGTGATGGCGGCCATTTTGGATTTGCATTTTCTATAAATAACTGTGTTCTATTAATCAAGCCCTTTCATTTGATAGCCATATTGATGGGGTTTCGAAAAAAATATATATGGCGCCATTTTGTGGTGGCGGCTATTTTGAATTTGCGTTTTTCAAAAATAACTGTGTTGTTCTATTACTCCAGCTGTTTCAAATGATACCCATATTGATGGGATTTAAAAAAAAAAATATGTATGGTGCTATATTGAGGTGGCGGCCATTTTTAATTTGCATTTATCATAAATAACTGTGTTCTGCTAGTCAAGCCCTTTCATTTGATTCTCATATTGATGAAGTTTCGAAAAAATATATATGGCGCCATTTTGTGGTGGCGGCCATTTTGGATTTGCATTTTTCAAAAATAACTGTATTCTATTACTCCAGCTGTTTCATTTGATACCCATATTGATGGGATTTAAAAAATATATTTATGGTGCCATATTGAGATGGCGGCCATTTTTAATTTGCATTTATCATAAATAACTGTGTTCTGCTAGTCAAGCCCTTTCATTTGATTCTCATATTGATGAAGTTTCGAAAAAATATATATGGCGCCATTTTGTGGTGGCGTTTTATAATGATAGCAGAGATAAAGTTGTGTTGACAAGAAGGGGGTAAAATTTCTATTATTAAGTTCGTCGCCTAGCGCCTAGTAGAAATAGGGATTTGCCAGCTGTGCCAAAGTGTGCCAACCGTGCCATCTGTGCCAGCTGTACCATTTGTGCCATCTGTGCCAACTGTGCCAAAGTGTGCCAACTGTGCCACCTGTGCCAGCTGTGCCAATCTGTGCCAACTGTGCCAAATGTACCATGGCACAGCTCTGTGCCGTACCAAATGGTACAGAATTTTGTCGTGCCATGGTACGTGCCGTGCACACGCATATTACTTATGTTGTCCACGTGGAAATTCCTCCGGTTTTGAGGAAAAAATCAAGAAATTCTATTTTTTCGCTTATATTTCATTTCAAGTTTGTTTCTATATTCTATTCCTTATCTTTCGTGTTAAAAATTATAGACTTACCAATGGTAACGCTTTGTCTTGAAATCTTCGATTTTTTTCAACATTGTCCGGGAGCTCATCATTTTCTTCCGAATTCCATTTACGTTATCTCCATATCCTTTTTAAAATATCGATTGTGAACTTATTTTCGAGTATTTTTAGTAAAGCTGGCTGGCTGTTTGAGTTTTCAAAAAATCAAACAATGAAATCAAGCACTTTGTTTGAAAACAGAATTTTCTCGTCTAAACATCAATGACTTTCGCTTTTACAGGTTCGGTAGTGCCCAATGGCCATAATGAACCTAGTAAAAACTAAACATCTGCAGCATCATCGTGATCAGGGATGGTAAAAAATCACATTCAACGATCAATGAATAAGTATATCCCTCTAGTCGGATGTTTTTAAATCACCCCCAGCAGGCGAGGCTCTTTTATTCTTCATATGTACACAGAGAGAATACTTGGAACGGTGAGCTACCAAGATCTCAAAAAAGCAATATGAGAGCGGAATCCCAACTGCTTGCACTCTCGAAGCATTACTTCTACTACTCAGGTTTTATCGTGAGTGCAAGCCACAAACGATTAATCCCATTCCATAGAGCGGATGATGAGTTCTTGATCGGAAAGTGTAACAAGAGACGATCAACTGAAATCTTACGACACTCATCGAGGGATTTTTAATTCTCTATTGCACTGTCCGCAGTGAGTGGCTGACTCAGTCTCGTGTCGATTTTATTTTGCTGTCGTCTCCCGCCCGATAAACAGCAGACGGGTAATGGATGCAATTGATTAATTTTATTACCAGCAGATTTGTGGCGAATCTCATCCCGCCCAAAATCGTTTTTAGATTCCAATAATTCTGAACATTCACATTTCTCTCCAAATAATTTTTCCAACAGTAATTCAATTAGTGACTTCACGAAACACCTTTCGAATTCGATTGAATTTCAGACCCTTTTTTATTTTGTAGATAAAACGGATCACATATTTGATTAATTCAATTCTGTGTGGTTACGTTCTTCGTTGCGAATAAATGTAATGAAATAGTATGGACGTATGACATTCATGTATCGTGGACTTCCGACATATGTGGCAGTAGATTTGTCGAACGACTAATGTTTTTTTATATCCCTTCAAACTTGTTGCATCTCTCAAGTGCACATACTGCTTTGACCGCAGATTTGCATGGTAGAATCTGGTTAATTTCAGGTATTCAGTCTTCATATTGTCGAATGAATACTGTTGGAACAATAGGTATCGCAGCAAATGATTATCAACATCCTACCTTATCATCAAACGGTATGCGAATAATTTCAGTGAACTGACGGCATTGGAATATATGCTTTGTGAGGACCACACAATTATTATCAGAGCGAATAAACGTCCGACTGGAAGTCATGAACATCAATTCAATGTGCCCAAGATAAATTTATCCTTTGAAGGTCATTAACCTTTCTAAAGATGATCAGATGGAATATATTCCAATGTCGTCTGGAATAACCTGTCCAACACCTTATGATCGTTATATTGTTTTTGCTATTATTCTGATGTTTCATAACACGGCACTCTATTGATTATTCGCCGAAAATGAATAAAAAATATCCTTGAAGTTAGCCTACGGTTTTAGTAGCAGTGCAATATGGTGAGCCAGTCTCAGGATAAGAAAACATTTAAAAATAAAGCTTTTTTTTTTGAATGAATCTATAGTAAAACAAAACGTCAAAAAATTTCTCAGCTTTGTGATAGCAGATAATCATTATCCATTTGAGTTGTATGAGTATTCCATTCCCCCACAAACTGTGGATAGTCTATCTGCATACAAATTATGTAGAGTGCCACAATCCAAAAAAATTATGAGCAAATATTTACGTGCTTAAACAAAAAAACACATGTTGACATATTTGCGCTAATTTATGTTTTTTTATTAATTCAAGGTAATCAAGGTCTTTTCTAGACACCAGTTTACTCGGCCCCGAAAAAAGTGGTCTGTATTTGGGCAGGCGGAAAAATATATCTCGCAAGACCACGTGTTCGATGTCGTAAAAGCCTTGGCCAATAACGCATTTACATTAACTCATAAAATTAGTGATTTGAGAGGGATTATTGTTTGTAGTCTCTTGATTAATTTAAACACCATCTGAGAAATCCTCCGTGAAACATGAAACATTAAAGTCGTCCTATCTGCTGTAGCGCATTTTTTTTTATTTTACCCAGTTTCATCGAAGTAAACGCGCTCGGAAAGGAAAACTGAACGCCCGGATGAGAGAGCGAGAATCGTACGTCATAGAGACACTCATTCCCATGGAGCAAATTCTTGTTAGGAGTTGAAAGCAAAACGAGGAAGGAGAGTAACTCAATTATTCAGACTAGTTTCAGTCTAGTAATGCTTTGGTCAACTCAGAGTTACCAAGAGAAAATCATTTGGTTATGATGGGTGAGGATTAATAGTTAGTCGCAGTTTGCACAGATTACGATCTGTGCAGTTTGCGATTAATCGTAAATCACATCATGCTCCCTTGTTTTCCATCCTTGATCGTGATCGATGATTCCGTTGACCTACGACCCTTAATTGCTAAATCATGCTAAATATTGTTCTGAAAAATCTTAACAGTTAATAATCTGAAGATGCAATATCTGGTTAGTAAGGCGGATGGAGTTTTAGAAGTGCCCTAGAAGCGTTCTGGATCGTTGATTCTAATACGTTCAGCTGCTAGCAGTAATTCATCGAAACTAGTTGCTTGGTAGTTTTTCTCGAAACATGTTTCTTTCAAACTGGCTTACACGATATCTCGAGTTCTACTTATCCGACCTATGTTTATATAAATACAATCTGTATTGCATCTCTCTATCGCATGAACCTATAAAAAATCATAATTTCGTAACTTTACTATTTTAAAAAATCAAGTAACTTGAAAAAAATGTTTTAAACAGCTTTTTTTTCTTAAAATTTCCGCCATTTTGTCAAAAAACACGTTTTTGACTTTTCCGAGGTTCATGTGATTGTGGCATCTTTACTGATTCAGTATCTGTCCGATTTGTCTGTTTCAGACAACCAGAAGGGCTGGAATCGTGTACGCAATTGCACAACTTTTTTTTATACCCCTTACTTGATCAGCTTCTAATTATGGATATATTTTTTTCCGTTCAATTTTTGTTTCATTGTTTTTTTTTTTTTTATCCAAAATATATATTTTTATTAAGGCTCATATGGCGTCAACCTGACGGGGCCGGGAGTTCAATATTTCGACAATGTTTGCCTTATAACTATGTTAGTAATATGTAACCGATTACTCACGGTTGGCTCGAGGTTAGTATTACAAGTGTTTTCGTAATTGTGATGTTGCTGTCTTCAATGATCTGTACCTGTGCCCGACACGGGATACTTCCTATTGGGATGCAGCTGACCATTAATCAGCAACGCCCCCCTAGTCTGTACCCCATATCTAGCGTGGTGCGTCTTCTCGAGGAATCCAGGATAGAATGGTCACTAGCCGGCGCAATCATCAGCTCGTGTTGAGTTGTCATGAGCGGTACAACCTTTGGCTCTTGTTGAATGATCAGTGGACTGCACAACCTTTGGCCCGTGTATCTGTAAAGAGTGTGTGTATGTATTGCCGCGACTAAGTAAAAGTTTATAGATCGAATAGGAGGGATACGAAACAGGGACACAACGAAGGAAAAATCATTAAACGTTGACATCGGCGTTCCTGAGGAACAGGTATAGATGAAGCAGAAGATCAGGATCACGGCTACCTAAGATATCCCGGACGGGGATATCCGATTGTCTGCCTTTTGCTCTCAGTGATCTAGAGAGCTGAGAGCGAGCAGCATGGAACCGGATACACGACCAGACAATATGCTCGATGTCGTGGTAGCCATCGCCACAATCACAAAGATTGTTTGCTGCGAGCCCAATTCGATAGAGATGCGCGTTTAGGTTGTAGTGATTGGACATAAGCCGAGATATCACGCGAATGAAATCACGACCGACATTCAATCCCTTAAACCAAGCTTTCGTCGAAACCTTAGGGATAATCGTGTGTAACCAACGACCGAACTCATCTTCAATCCACATGCGCTGCCAACTAACGAGTGTGTCCTGACGAGGAATGTGAAAAAATTCGTTATAAGTAATTTGCCTTTCAAAAAGTGTGCCTTCTGAAGCTCCCACCTTAGCTAGCGAGTCCGCTTTCTCATTCCCCGGAATCGAGCAATGAGAGGGAACCCATGCTAAGGTAATCTTGAATAATTTTTCGACCAAAACACTCAATAGTTGTCTTATTCTTGATAGGAAATAAGATGAGCGTTTATCAACTTTCATTGAGCGGATTGCCTCTATTGAGCTGAGACTGTCTGAAAAAATAAAATAGTGGTCGATGGGCAATGTTTCAATGATCCCTAATGCGTAATATATCGCACCCAGTTCAGCGACATACACGGAACAAGGATCTTTGAGTTTGAAAGACGCACTGGAATTTTCATTGAAGATGCCGAAGCCAGTGGACCCGTTTATGCATGAACCGTCAGTAAAGAACATTTTATCAGATCTAACTTTCCCATATTCTGCCGAAAATATCTCCGGAATGTAATCGGAGCGTAGATGATCTGGGATTCCATGGATCTTTTGTCGCATGGACAGATCAAAATTGACAGAAGAATTGCAAAAGTATGGGAAGCAAACTTGGTTGGAGATGCCCGGTGAAGGGTGCACTTCATGGGTAAGGTACTCATGGTATAGAGACATAAAACTTGACTGAGGAGTCAGTTGGAGTAGATTTTCGAAGTTATCAATCACCAATGGATTCATGATCTTGCAACGGATGAGAAATCTGTAGGATAATTCTGTGAACCGAAGAGTAAGCGGGGGTACTCCTGCCAAAACTTCGAGACTCATCGTATGTGTCGAATGCAAACACCCCATGGCTATACGCAAGCAACGATATTGTATTCTCTCCAGCTTGAGAATATGAATCCTGGCAGCTGATCGGAAGCAAAAACTGCCATATTCTAACACTGATAATATCGTTGTTTTGTATAACTGAATGAGGTCTCCTGGATGGGCACCCCACCATGTTCCGGTTATTGTTTGGAGAAAATTGATTCTTTGCTGGCATTTCTGTTTCAAATACGCAATGTGTATTCCCCAGGTACATTTAGAGTCAAAATATACTCCAAGGTATTTGAAAAACATCGAGTGCTTGATCGTTTTGCCGGATAGGTGAAGCTGGAATTGGGCGGGTTCGTACTTCCTAGAAAAAACGACCATTTCGGTTTTTTCCGTAGAGAATTCGATACCCAGCTTGAGAGCCCACGTGAACAGGTTGTTCAGGGTATCTTGCAAGGATTTTTGCAGAACGGCGGGATTAGTACCCGTGATGGAAATAACTCCATCGTCTGCAAGTTGTCTCAACGTGCAATCTCTAGTTAGACAATCATCTATATCATTGACGTAAAAACTGTACAAGAGGGGGCTTAGGCAGGAGCCTTGTGGGAGGCCCATAAAACTGTAACGAGAAGATTTCAAGCTGCCATGATTGAAAAACATGTGCTTTTCTGAGAGTAAATTGTACAGGAAATTATTCAGAATTGGTGAAAGTCCACGATTATGAAGTTTCTCTGAGAGAATTTCCACGGAAACTGAATCAAATGCCCCTTTGATATCGAGAAAAACGGAAGCCATTTGTTCTTTGCGAGCAAATGCGATTTGGATTTCAGAAGATAGCAGCGCGAGACAATCATTTGTCCCTTTCCCTCGGCGGAAGCCAAACTGCGTATTTGACAGCAAATTGTTCGTTTCGACCCACTTGTCCAAACGAAGTAGAATCATTTTCTCTAACAATTTACGAATACAGGATAACATTGCAATCGGCCTATACGAGTTGTGATCGCAAGCCGGCTTGTTGGGTTTCCGTATGGCTATCACTCTCACTTGTCTCCAGTCATGCGGGACTATATTCAGCTCCAGAAACTTGTTGAACAAGTTCAGCAAACGATGTTTTGCCAAGTCGGGAAGATTCTTCAATAAGTTGAATTTAATCTTGTCCGACCCCGGAGCTGAATTGTTACATGAGAGAAGTGCAATTGAGAATTCTACCATCGAAAAATTCTCATAATCGCCTTGGAGCGGAATGTCGCGTACGACGTTTTGTGCAGGAACGGAATCGGGACAAACCTTTCTTGCAAATTTGAAAATCCAACGGTCAGAGTATTCCTCACTTTCATTTGTATGGTTCCGGCCACGCATTCTCCTAGCCGTATTCCAAAGAGTGCTCATAGCTGTCTCCCTTGACAAACCATTGACGAACTTCCGCCAATATCCACGCTTTTTTGCTTTAATCAGACCTTTTAGTTTGGCTTCTAGAGCTTGGTACTTTCGAAACCATTCCACTAATCCAGTTTTCCTGAATTTTTTGAAAGCGGATGATTTTTCAAGGTAGACCTTTGAGCACCCACCAAAGTGATGGAGGACGACGTCGGAAAGTGGTAGCAGGAACACGTTTCTTTTGAGCTTCAAGTGCGCTTTCGTAAATCAAACTCGATATAAAGTTATACTCTTCGAGTGGAGGAAGTTCATGCATTGAAACAAGTGCTTCAGATATTATTTCTGCAAATTTTCTCCAGTCAATATTTTTCGTGAGGTCATACGCAATATCGACTGACTCACGAGAACCTGATTCATTGGCGATCGATAAAATTATTGGCAGGTGATCACTACCGTGGGGATCTTGGATTACCTTCCACGTGCAATCCAGGGATAATGAAGAAGAGCAAAGTGATATGTCTAGCATACTTGCCCGTGCAGGAGGGTTGGCTATCCTAGTTGCTTCCCCTGTATTTAAAACTGTCATGTTGAAGTTGTCGCACAGATCATAAATCAACGTGGCACGGCTGTCATCATAGTGTGACCCCCATGCTGTTCCATGGGAGTTGAGGTCACCTAAGATTAGCCGCGGCTCCGGCAATGCCGCGATGATATCAAAAAACTGATGGCGGCCGACCATGGTTCTTGGAGGAATATATATCGAGGCAATGCAGAAGTCTTTGCCATTGATTTGTGTCTGGCAAGCGACAACTTCAATGCCTATCATCGATGGGAGAGTGACTCTATAGAAGGAGTGACATTTTTTGATCCCCAATAGTACGCCACCAAACGAGTCATTTCGATCGAGGCGAATAATGTTGAAATCGTGGAAATTCAGTTCGTCGGCTGAAGAAAGCCATGTTTCACAGAGGGAAAATACATCACAGTTAGAACTATGAACTAAAAATTTAAATTGATCTAGTTTAGGGATGATGCTTCTGCAATTCCACTGTATTACAGTGGTCAAATCCTTGACCTCTTGCACTGAATCAGGCATCGAGGGAAATGAACGCTGCTAAAAAACCACATTTTTCTTTCAAAAATGTTCTCACAATCGGAAGCAAACATAATACTATGCTTTTAAGAGGGTCATTTATATTTAGAGCATTTAAAATGTTGTCCACCAGGTCAGAAAGCGCAAGCAAACCAGATTGTGGCTGTTGCCTCGACCGCGAAAATGGAACAGACCGGGTGGGTGCTGCTCCGGGAAGTGTTGAGGACCCCTGGTGCGTGGAAGAACAGCTTAAACCAGGAGGTACTTGCTTCGGTCTATTCTCAGCACGTTCAATTCGAGTTTTCATTCCAACTTGGGAAGATTCGGTCGTCTTTCTGGGGAGTGAAGGAAAAGAAGTAATTTTTCTTTTCCTGACGGCACCCTGCGATGTACCGGAACTTCCTGCATTGGAAGCGTCAGCAACAGGCTCGTCGTTCTGCAGAATGGAGTAGGGATTGTCCTGAGTCGTTGGAACGGAACTCTTAAGCATTTCTGCATAAGTCCGCTTGGAACGTTCCTTTAAGGAACGCTTGATTTTTTCCCCTCGTTGTTTGTACACCGGGCATTGAATAATATCATGAGGAGTCCCGCCGCAATGAAGACACTTGTGCTCTTTCGCGCAAGGATTCTCATCATGGCTCTCTCCACAATCTGCGCAACGTTTTTTATTGCAACAATAGGCGGCCGTGTGACCGAGTTGCATACATTTGTTGCATTTCATTACCCGGGGTACAAACAACCGAACAGGTAAACGAAGTGCACCTATTGCAACGTAGTTTGGAAGGGCGGAACCCTCAAAAGTCACACGAAAAGAGTTTGTCCGATTGAGAACCCTTTTGTCATTTTTTTGTGACACAGATTTCAGTCGATCGCATGCAAGAATCTTCACAGTTTTTAGTGAAGAGTTCCGACACCATCGATAATCTCTTTTCGAGTCAAACCCTTTTCGGTTATTACGCCGTCTATTTCGACGTTGCAACAGGGCACGTATACGCGATACTCAATCGCAAAGAGGTCGCAGCGCGTGATTTCGTTCGCTTGGGTCCTGCTTGAGACGACAACTCGTAGTTTGTCTGGCCCCATCCGTGTAATCTCGGTTGTTTCATTGTTGCAAGATAGATAAACGAATAGTGATATAATGGATGGGAAAAATATTCTTTGTTTTACTTTTTCGGAGCTCGAAGAAACGTCCGAAATTCGTGTCTCTATCTCCCCCTCAATCTGATCGAGTCAAATCCTATCGGATTGTGCAAATGTTGCAACCTTGAAATGAAGAATGCAAAAGTTTATTTCGTTCGGATTGTGATATGTCAAATTCGGTCGGGTTCTGCAATATGGGTTAATACGTAGTCCATGCATTGTAGCGTTTTTCGTGATGCTTCGTTTCTCATGAACGGTGAATTTCGACATCTGTAGCGAATCTACTAATTCATGTGCATCAAGGATTAATCTTTTCTTTTAATTAATCAGCGGTAGCAGCATGAACCTTCCAGACAACTTAAAAGAAGCGTATTACAAAAATTAGCAGACATCAATGAAGAACAACATCATTGCAAGAAATAGAACTCCAGAGATACGGCCCGTACGCTCATGGAAAAGTTTGTTGTTCGTTCAGAAATGTTCAGAAATCCTTGAGAGTTCTCGAAAAAAAACCAAACAGTTTTGTCATCAAGAGCAAAAGCTGTATTCAACCCGCACTTAAGTCGTGATTTTTAATACTACAAAAAATCCGACATTCTTTGTGTTATTGGGTGTCAAAAAATCGTGTAAATTCAAAACAGATCTCATTAAATTTTGATTGTTAACTTGAATGTTTTACTTTAGAAAATACTTAACGTGTCCACGTGGACATTATCAAAACCCCCTCCCCCCTTACCGTGGACAAGCGTGGACATTTTCGTAACCCACCCCCCTTGTCCACGTGGTATGTGGACAGCCCCTAACATGATGTAAAAATGTTCATTCAAATTTTATCATTTGAAACCTGGCTTCGTGTCTTCTAATCTGCTAGGTATTAAACTAATGAGATTGGGACTCAAATTATTACTTATTTATTTAACTGGCTTTCCGTCTTATGACAAGGACTGATGAACAATATTCCTCCAATTCACTCGGTTGTGGGCTGTCGGTCTCCAATTTCTTGGGCATCGTATACTCGCCGCCAGATCTCGCTCCACCTGGTCTAACCATCCAGCTGGCTGTGCAAACACCATCTTCGCAGGGTAGTTGTCCGGCATTCTTGTAACATGCCCTGCGCACAAATTTTTTTATAAGGAGCTATTTAATTTTTTGCGTGTTTAATCTGACAGACCCTGTACTAAGCATTTTCAAAAAGTTGCAGTTATATCCAGTAATAAAATGTTTGTCTATAGAACCACTATTTTTTCGGAGTTTCCAGAGAAGTCCAGAGAAGTCGGTTGAATCGAAGTATATAGTGAAGGATATACTAACTATCTTCATTGGCCATTTGAACTTGATTGTTGTGTTTAGGCGCGAAACAATAAAAAAAAACTAAAATTCTAGTGTTTCAGAACTATAGAACCAGATGGAAAAAACTCTCACTCCTTTTAAAATTAACGTCAATTACAATAACTTTCTAATTCGTAGCTTATATTTAGTTCTCAATCAGTTCAAATAATCCATTCGGGGTGGTTTTGACCAAGCTGCGCCATGTTGTAGTATGTATCTCGTTCTACGCAGAGGATACTGTTCGTTTAAGCTATTGAAATCACTCATACTGCTTGTAAACTGTTTCTACTATTCGTACGATCACTCCTTATAAGTTCTTGATAGCGTTTTGATCTGTTAAACCAGCTGATCAGTCCAGAATCTGAAGCCCTTATTTATCAAACCATGCCATGACTTTGCGGATTTTATGAATTGAAGCAAAATTACCCAGTTATCACATTAGTTTTGATGTAAAAACAGAAGTAAATGGTCCTGAAGTACTTCGTTGCACTTCTGACTGTTCATTCGTGTTTATGATAAGCTACCTAAACAAGGCCTTTTTGAGAAAATTCTCCCCAAACCAAGAAAATTCCATCTCCAAAGCTGCAGGTCCAAAAACTAATGAAGAAGCTAATGCCTTGGGTTTCACTATTTCAAGAGAACTTCTCTAATAAAAATAAATCCAACTTGAATAGAATTTCTTCATATTGGAAGGACTTACGGAACGTGTCATGTAATTTTTCAACTCGTAACTTTGCAGGCGGCAGTTTGATGGTTTGAGGAAAATATTTTCAACACGGCCTGGTTCAGTCAGTCAGAAGTCAGAAGTGCAACGAAGTACCTCAGAATCATTTACTTCTGTTTTTGCATAAAAAATACCGTGAGAGTTGGGTAATTTTGTATCAATTCATAACATCCGGAAAGTCAAGGCATGGTTTATTGAATATGGGCTTCAGATTCTGGACTGGTCAGCTTGTTTACCACATTTAAACCCTATCAAGAACTTATGAGGAGTGATCGTACGAATAGTAGATGCAGCTTACAAGCAGTATGAGTGATTTGAAGAGCTTAACATATTAAGGACCGCTCGTTTCGGGGCAAATTTGAACGCTTCATTTGTTCGGATTCCACGAATGAGATCGTTTCCTTCGATGTGAATGAGACGAAGGCGAGCCATCGGTAAACCTTGTCAGATTCTTGGCAAATCAAGGATTTAACCTTCAAGTGTAGAAAACACGGGTAATTTCGTGATCCATCCGTAACAGAAGGAACGCGAAACACGAAAAATCTCGTGAGTGGTCCACAATGTTTTAAACGAGCAGTATCCTCTGTGTAGAACGAGATACACTACAACATGACGCAGCCTTACCGATACCACCCCGAATGGATTATTTGAACTGATTGAGAACTAAAGATGACCTACGAATTAGAAACTAATTGTAATTCATGTGAAATTGACGTTATTTTTTTAGGGAGTGAGAGTTTTCCCATCTTGTTCTATAGTTATAAAACGCTAGTTCTTTGATTGTCTCGCGCCTAAACACAACAATAAAGTTCAAATGGCCAGTCTTTTAAATGAAGATAGTCATTATATCCTACACTATGTACAGGGTTTTCCAACTTTAAATTCCGAAAGTATATTGAAATAAAACACACTTAGAATTCGAATTTCGATGAAACTTTTATTTCAAATTAAAGTTTGGTTTATGCCATTATGTGTGAAATACAACATCATTCAAATGTCCAACTAGGGCTTCCTCGCACACCTTGACCCGGAACAGGTAATTTTCGATGACTTTTCGGCACATATGGGGCGGTATCTCGGTCATAACTTCACGAATGTTGTCTTTCAAATGTTCAAGAGTTTGCGGAGAGTTGGCATAGACACGGTCTTTCGCATAACCCCACAAAAAAAAGTCTAGCGGTTTCAAATCGCATGATCTGGACGGCCAATTGGCATCACTAAAACGCGAAATTATGCGTCCCTAAAATTTCGTTCGCAATATGGCCATGTTCGGTCGTGTTGTGTGGCAGGTGGCGCCGTCCTGCTGAAACCACATGTCATCCGTATCTATATCTTCAATTTGTGACAAAAAAAAATCGGTTAACATGCGGCCATAGCGCTCACCATTCACAGTTACCGTCTCGCCGTCCTCATTTTCAAAGAAATACGGCCCGATGACTCCACCAGACCATAATGCGCACCAAACAGTGACTTTTGGCGGATGCAATGGACTCTCAACAATCACGTGTGGATTTTCTGAGCCCCATATACGGAAATTTTGGGTGTTCACATAGCCACCGTGCTCGAAATGTGCCTCATCGCTGAAGAAAATTTGATGCGAAAATTCAGCATTTTGCTGCTGTTGTTCGTTCACCCAATCGACGAATGCCCGACGCATTCCATGGTCACCACGCTCTAATTTTTGTACCAGTTGGAAGCTCAATTGCTGAGCACGCCGTGGAATCGAAACATTCGGGTCATCCTCCACACTGGCAGCAACAGCAGCAATATTTTCGGCCGAACGCACATTACGATGATGCACAGGTTTCACAATATCCGCTACGGATCCAGTTTGTTCGAATTTACGCACTACATGAGCGATTGTGTGCTCTGTAGGCCGTCCATGATGACCAAAATCTGTCCGTAATGCTCGAAAAACATTTGCCGGTTTTTCATCATTTTTATAGTATATTTTAACAAAATAAACACGTTGTGCGATGCTAAAACGATCCATATTGTAAAATGGCAGACATTCAACTAACGATATGACGCTTTGGTTGACAGCTATGTCAAACGGTTGTCAACGCAGGGCTGTATACTTTCGGAAGCCCGAAATGGAAAACCCTGTACTTCAATTCAACCGACTTCTTACCTATCTCTGGAAACTCAGAAAAAATGAGTGGTTCTATAGTTGTGAAACGCAGTGTATTATTTTTCTCGAAACACCGAAACTTGCACAATGAGAATGATTTGCTACTCCCAAGCATAATTTGTTGTTTTCTTTGTGCAATTTCGCTGGTTCAGTCCACTCAGGATCGTTTCTAAGTTCTTGAATGATTAGGCCTTTCTAATCCGAATCGTGGAAAACTGTAAGTGGGTAATATTAGCAATTCTACCCCTGTCAGCTGTGACACATGTGCTTCCAATTCTATCCATTTCCAATCATTATTCTTTCATAATGTCCAGAAGCTGAAGAAACTCAGAGATGGTGCATCTATGTTATTCAATTACGATTCGGGTTAAATCATTATGTGCTATTCCAAACTTCCTTTTGAGACGTTGCTTGATCTGCACACGATAAATACGCGACTTAAAACGTGCGGCTTCTGATCTGGCGTATAGCAAATTGCGCACCTTTAATACTTATTAGTACAGCGTATAAGTATATGTGTTATATTTTGCATAGTAAGAGTGTATGAGATCGGAACTGTAGATGAAAACAGAACAGATCAATCGAAGAAAACTACAATATCTTCTGCTAATTCGTGAAATCCGTTTTGCTCATCTCATTCGGCGTCTAATTTTAATTAAGTTTCCCGTAGAGCGAAAACTTTGTAAATAAATTCATCTCTCATCTCCCACACTTATTGAGCAAGGGCCGACGGAGAAGATATCTCGGTGCGCTCGCGCTATGAGATACTTTTCCGCACCATCGTTCCCATTCATGCTGTGTGAGAGATTCTGATGTAATTTGAGAAAAATTACTTCACAGGTCACCGTCGTGCTGCCGGACGTGAAAAGCATCCCGGTCGAACTGGAGACGGCTCTTGCCGACAGCGATCACTACTTGCTACGCAACATATCGCTGCAGGCATTCGTCGCACGATCCTTCATCGAGGCATTCGTGAAGAGAGGTTCCTGTTTTCAACCACTGTATTCCTTGATTCGATTCTATTAATCATTTTGTGTTGCCAACAGGGACATTCTGCGCAGTATCTTTCCGCACCAAGCTAGACACAGACGATTGTGTGGCGATCACCCCAGGTGGGATATTGGTATTACACCTGAACAAGGAAACATACCAAACGCTTGGTCTCGAGGGACGGGTGTCTGAGTTTGGTCGAAAGCGAAACAGTAAATACGGTAAGTGTGATGAAATGGTGCATTTGGATGATGGAGAAGAGTATTAGTTCGAAGAAGAATTTGGATGGGAATGGGAGAAGATAAAAAACTTCATTGTTTTATTTTCTGCTCAACATAATAATATGTGATGGATGTACACTTTTCGGTAGGAAGCGCCATCCGATTTGTTTGGCTGTACTTATATAATCTACAGTTTAGATAGCTGTTTCTGACATCTTTGAATGTTTTTAGAATAACTTGGAAATGCCTGCTTTCGCCCCATTCAAATTTTTCATTGATGTTTTTTGAAGTTGATATGATGTATTCAGAACTACATTTCTCACAAAGCTAACTTTATGTAAGTTTCCTTCGGTTTTCCGTATCGTTGTCGAGACCGGTCTGAAAACAGTCTATAAAACATTGCATGAATAGTTATCGATAGTTATCCACACCACAAACTGTTACAACTTAATAAACAATGCGTTTTTTCCTAAAATGCCCACCAAAGCGAAGAGTTTTGGTGCCAGTATATTTGCTATTGTTTACTAATGCATAATACTGATAAAAACCATAATTAATCGTAATTTTTTATGTTATCTATCAAGAAGGAACCACAAGAAAATAATTAAACATGAGATCCAAAACAGAGTGTCTTCATTGGAAACATTACATGTACACCGTGTCTAATATTTCCTCATACAAATTCAAATTTCGATTATTTTATATAAAATATTCAGATTTTATTGGTTATTGTTTTGAATGAAAGGATGATATACAGCATATGTTTCGGAATAACCTCGCCTTCAATCTGTTTGAGGAACTTCAAACGTTTTTCGAAACTGTCACAGGCGGCACGCACGACTTCCATCGACATTTAGACCCAAATTCGGAGGACCACGGCCTTAAACGACTTGAAAGTAGACAGCTTTTGCTCGTTTCCCTTCGACAGCATGTATGACCATACGAAGTAATCCAAGGGGCTTGGCTTAGATCGGGAGGCCATTCATATTTGGCCAAAATGTCCGTAAATTTTCCCGACACCAGTTCGAAATCAGATTCGCCGTATGGGAAGACGCTCTGCCCTGTAATATTCTGCAAAATATCCATTTATAAAAAAAAATGTTTATGTTAACGTCTTTCTCAATGAAAACAAGTGGTAGATCGCGGCTGCGATTACCTCCCCAAACCATCACGGATGCGGTGCTTTGAAACATATAGCGAATTCGTTTTTGTTCAGTTTCATCCCCAGTGCCGCACTAACTGCTGTCAAAACGTTTTTTTATTCACTCAGTTTCGCACTCAGTGTCGCACTAGTTCGCCCCGAAAACTGTTAGTTTCGCACTGAGATGTTTCACGGGTTGGCACTCGGGTTCACCAATACAACTATACTGAACTGTCAAGTTCCGAATATTATTTTGGAAAATTTAAAAATAAAGACTATGAAAATGGAAACCTGCTGCTGCAAACCTGCTGCTTTTGCTTTTGTATTATTGGAAGCGTAATCCAATTCGGATTCTGATTTTGAAGAGTATATTCGAGTAGACGGCATTAAGCTACGTGCGCTTTCATTGGGAGGTGAAAATAATGATGGATATTCAGGTGGAATAAATTTCAAAATCAAAATTATGAATGAAAATTTACTTTAACGTATCGAATATTTATTTTATGTGATTAAATAAGAGGATTTTTCCGATATCGCAGAAACATATTGAACGAAAACTGTGTCTAATGATGATTTTATATTATAATAGTAATTATTTGTGGAACAAACAGGAAATGCATCGACAAATGGTTAAGTGAGTGTCAGAACTACATGTGTTAGGTAATCGAACAATATGAAGTACAAATTTTCATTCAAACTTTTATATGTTTACACTGCACTTGGCCCTTCTGATCTGATGGAGAACAATTTACCTCCCAAGCACTAATATCACCACCAGACGTCGACACTGTACATTTGCCGTCGTAAATATAAACAAATCAGACTATATAACGTACACCAACAAACCAACGCATTCGTGAAACTGAAAACGTTTTTTTATTACAGAGTCAGTTTGGCACTGACTCAGTTTTAAAAACGAATTCGCTAATACAAATGAGACTCCAACTCTTCCAATGCAGAAGGCGTCTAATGGTTGGTTTGTGTACCCATCTGCAAGGCACAGAGGGGTGTTATTTGCCCCAAAGACCGAAACAAACTCGGAATTTAACCCTTCTATACTCGTCAGGGTTGCCACATTTGATTCTGTAAAATTTCCTGAAAAAATCTGTATATCTGTATTCTTAGCAAAAAAATCTGTATCGAAAAATTAAGGGACAAAATGAAAATGAAGGTTTATTTTAATTTTGAATTTATTTTTCTTATTTATGGGTTGTTGAAGTCGTATCAATGCAACAAAATAAATGATAAAAAGTTTTCTTCTAATCCTCTGAATTGTATGATGTTTATACATGGTTTGGTTGAACTTAGCTTTCAAATTTCTCGTCAATTTCATCCATCCATTTCTCGTCATCCTTGAAACTACTTCTTGAGCAGATACATAGTTTTTCGCTTTCATGTAAGAAGTCGGTTGAAATTGAAGTACATAGTGTAGAATACAATAACTATTTTCATGTATAAGGGTGGGTTTAGACTAGTGATATATTCGTGTGAAGAAATATGATGAGATTTATAGAAATCGCATCAACCGTTTACACTTGCGCGAATTTCTATAATGAATATATTCATATTTTCGGTGAATTTATTCACCTGAAGTAGAACTGCATCCAACTTAAGTGATTTCTCACCAGTGAGAAATTCATCAGCGTTTACATATGCCTGAATTTATTCTATACATTCTATACATATATACCTCGAAGAAGTGTATCGTATATTTTCTCACCCGTTTACATCTATTTTCGGGTGAATAAGTCCATCTATAGCTATAGATCTCCCTAATGTAAACCCGCCATAAGACATTAGTGTTGTGTTCAAGCGCAAAACATTTAAAAAACTAAAATTCCTGTATTTCATAACTATAGAATTAGATGGAAAAACTCTCACTTCTTTGCAAAATTGACGTTAATTTCACATGAATTACAATAAGTTTTTAATTCGTAGGTCATCTTTAGTACTCAATCAGTTTAAATAGCCCATTCGGGGTGGTTTCGACCAAGCTGCGCCATGTTATAGTGTGTATCTCGTGTATCTATGCAGAGGATACGGCTCGTTTAAGCAAATCTTTCATACTGCTTTTGAGCTACATCGACTATTCCACATAAGTTCTTGACAGGGTTTTGATTTGGTAAACAAGCAGACCAGTCCAGAATCTGAAGTCCCTATTCATTAAACCATGCCATGACCTTCCGGAATTTATGCATTGATGCCAAATTACCTAATTATCACATTGTTGTGGATGCAAAAACAGCAATAAATGATTCTGGAGCGCTTCATTAAACTTTGAACGATTCATTCGTGTTTCATTCGTGGTAAGCTATCTAAACTAGGCCTAGGTATAGGTACCGCCATTTCTGTCCTCTGCACTTCACTTTCGGTACACTCCAGTGCCGTCGAGTGAAGCTTTCACACCCGGGACGGAAGAGTTGATTTACACCCTCCGGAGAAACAATCATATTTATTAAATTTATTCAAATTTATTAGGTTCATTCTGTACTCATGAAGTCGTGTACCCGTGTATCCGAAATCGATTGTGTTTACAACCGAAGAACACAGCTCTCGTTGTTGGAAAATTTATTCTTCCCTTCCGACAAATAATTTGCGTTTTATTAATACTATTTCGGATTTTATTTCAGAATGCATCGAACTGTTGCATTGAATTGTATTGAAATAACTCTTTAAAGAAAGGTTCGGTGGCCCTGGAACGCCCAACTTGTACCACCACTGTGTGCTGGATCCGATTGCAGGAAAGTGATGGGTGACGATTTTCAGCCTTTTTCGCAGAACGGCAACAGAAAATCTTGGAAATCAAATCTGTTGTGGTGGTGGCAGCTACTTCTTACTTTCGATTCGAATTCACTTTCAGTTCTCACCTGATGATTTCCAATCCACAGCTTACACTGCTGGAAAATTCCTTTATTCCATCCGACTTGCTATGTGTCGCACTTTGACGCCACTGTTAACCCGGAAACAATGCCGAATTCGCGAAAATTGAATGATTGATCGGAAAGTCATCAACCACAGAGCCCAAAACCACTTCTATGTTTGCACAAGCTCTCCCCCGGCAGGCAGCTGGCATGAACCACGTTGACGCCGATTTCAGCTAGTTACGGCTGATAATGATTGGAGTTGCAGCTAAGATCGTTGTTTTCTCCGGTCTGGAAAAAAATGCAATGTGGATGGATTTTCCGACGGTGAGCTGAAGGTCGGCTTATCCGAGAACTGCACTGCGTATAGCCCGTTCTGAGCATGTTCGTGAAGCAGGCGTCCGTGATAGTTTTGACAATGGTTTTGTCAAGATTAACCGCGAGCGATCAAGTCTCCTCCGATGATGAAGCGAAAGTTGTTTCGAATGATGACGGTCAGGTCGCTTATAAACTGTGTTGATGAACCGTCGCAGTACACTGCGATAAACTGGATAAATCCCTAAGAGCCTCGATGAGTGCAGACATCAGGCGGAATGTTGTGTTTGATCCCCTTTTTTCTCAGACTGAACGTCAGCTTGGAATCGTATCCAAAAAACGATGTCAAGTATGTACGAATCGAATCATGGCCGGCTGGAATGTAAAGCTGTTTTACACGACCAAGCTATCCACATAGTCATTTGTGCTGTTGTACAAATAAGTGAGAATATAACATCACACTATAAAATTAAGTTGGATCTTAAAAGCAGAGTCCAACATTTTCGAACGCGAAATATGAAAATCGACTCGCCTCTCAGTCGCTTCGCTTCGACTAGGAGTACTTCAGCATTCGCCGTCAACATGAATTGAACTGACTAGGAATGAATTAACGAGCGTTAAGAGCGAGGATGACTGATGAACTATTCTAGAAAATTGTTGTTGTAATTGACGTAACGTATGAATACGAATCTGCCTCTTCATTCAACCTGACTTCAATACACCACAACTAGAAATAAAATACCAGATATATTATTCCCCGCTTTTTCATGTAGCGATAGGCAAAGAAGAAAAGCAAAAAATGATAATAAACAGTTGTAAAAAATTAGCTTGTTTGTATTAGAGACTGTGTGTGTTACACAGGCGATGTGATGTATTTACGTTGATACATACATACATGATACATGAGAGAGAAAAACGAATTCAATCTGGGGGGAGTCACCTCAATTTGCCATTTGACGGTGAAGGTGGAATGAGATGGAGCTTCGTTGGAACAGTTAGTGACAAGACGGTCCGAATGACTGTTGATTCATGTTGACGGAGAACTGCTGGAAGAAGCAAAAACTCATTTCCAATTGAACGCGTAGACCGACGGCTTCACAGTCTCCTGACTGCAGCTGCATCACAGCTTGTCGATAGACGACAGATGACTTCTTCTATTCGCTCTTCCGGTGTGTCTCATTATCCTAGATATAGGAATAACTCAGCGTAATCAGGTTCCCAACGACCGCCTTCCCATTTCTATTTCATCACAGTCGTTGCTGGTGCGTCTTCCGTCTCATAATGGTTGTTAGCATAGAACACATGTAGTCGTTTCCTACGAACGGTGCCTGCTCCTCATCTAACTTTCTTGTTGTCGGTAGCAGCGTTCTGAACCCCTACGCATAGTCCAGAGTTTGGAGCTCGGCTCGTTAGCATCCAAAACACAGTCGACAGCTTTGAGCGCATGCAAATCGTTACCAAGTAATGATCCAAGTCTGAGGATAAACCACTCGTCGACGAGAACATGTTCAATTTTGTTTATTGTTTGTTGGTCAGGTGATCTCTATGTGGCCTGGATATTCTCGCGGGGAAAGAAGGTACTTCAGTTCGCGGGGAGCCGCAACGCATCGATAGCCATTGTCAAATCGAATTGTTCGTATCGGTGGGGAGACTGCCTGTTAGAGATGTGCCATCCGCTCATGAGCTGTTCATTCGAATCGCTTCATCATAGTGAGCGGATTCGGATCGGCTCGCAATCAAAACAACGCAGCTCATCAGCTCATTACGGAGCTGGAGAGCCGTGTCCAAATGACGTTCGCTGATGAGCTGTTGAGCTGATGAGCTGCTGAGCTGTTGAGCTGATGAGCTGCTGAGCTGCTGAGCTGATGAGCTGCTGAGCTGTTGAGCTGTTGAGCTGTTGAGCTGATGAGCTGCTGAGCTGTTGAGCTGATGAGCTGCATAGCTGTGGAGCGCAAAAGCAGCAGAGAGTGTGAATTTTGTGACGCGGATGAATTTTTCGTCTCCCGCGCTTTATGATATGACGTCAGTTTGTTTTCGTGTGTCCCTCTTTAGTGTGTCCGTTCTTTAGCTTTAGCAGAGATGCCAGAGAGCAAGAAGGTTTTTGTTTTGAAGATATTCAATCGTTCCATTAAATTTTTCTTACATCGCCAAACAAAATAATAAAAATTATTATATGCTTGTAAATGGAATTACTATATTATATTGTTATTTAAACATGACTGTTCAAACGCATAACTTTATTTCCACGTGCTGAATCAAAACAATTCAGAAAACTACCCGCCATAAATGCTGATGATTGATAATGGTCCTTTTGTTACCTTTGTCATGGCGAAGAATTGCTTCTCGTTGCGCCTATTAATGGATTTATTTTTATATCCTTGGATGCAAAAAAAAATATCTCGCTAGTTTTATCAAAAAACGTTGTCTCAGCCAATATTTCTGAAGGCATTTTATTTGGCTACTGCTGGTTCTTCTGTTGTTTAAGTTCAGCATATCCTAAGCATCTTCTATGTTGGATTTCAGCATTCAATATTTGTTGTATATTATATTATTAGAATACATATGAAATTTAGTTTGTGTACAAATACAAATTAAATTCGTTTATTTTTTTGATTTCCGTCTATTAAGAAAATGAACACTTTAAAATGTCCCATGGTAGTTATGCAATTGTGTGGACAGCCGCAAAATTCAATTGAGCTGAAGAGCTGTTCCGAATGAGCAGCTCACTTGTATGAGCTGGACGGCTCTGAGCCGCTCACCATGATGAGCTGATTTGCCCATCTCTACTGCCTGTCCGATCATCACTTTGACATATCTTACCTTCCATCTTCCGTTCATGTTCTCGATGACGATCTTGATATCTCTACTCGAACAGTTGTCGTAGACATCCTCCAGCTTCGGCCAGAGCGCAATTCTTCGACATCAAGTGTTCCTTCTTGCGGGTAGTACACGCAGATGAAGCTGTACTCCGAATTTTCTTCCCGTTTCGGTATAACTACTGCAGCGCAATGATACCGAGGTTCAAGCTAATCCAATATGTCCCTGTCGCCACCCGAGAAAATCAGCGATTTCCGGATGCAAATGTCGAATTTCTAAACGGCGATCCTAGTTCCTTAATTGTTCCAATCCGTATTACTTTCTTGATTATTCGTAGTGATATTATTTCACCATGTTACTTCGCAAGGTTAGCGATGGCAAGCCTCTCGACTGGGCTACCGTTTTGAGTGTAGCTGGCAAGACATCGCATGTCATTCTACAGCCGCTCCCTTGGAGACGAGACGCACCCAGGTTTCTGGCTATCAAGCTAAGAGTGATGAAAATTCCCTAATCTAGCGGTTGTCAAGGGGAATTTTTGTGGCCACTACGCAATTTATTAGCCTAACTAGCGGTTTGGATGTTTTTCTGGGGCGCTTATTCAGTATATTCGTTCGCTGACGTTCGCTATCCTCAATCTGCAACGCACCCGATTCCTTGTAAATGAAATTGGGTTGTGAGTTGTTGATCAATGTAAGGGTCATATTGAACAATGTAACTACGACAGCTGGAGCGTTGGTCTATCAGATGTTATTTTTTGTACCACACGAACCCCTTGTCTCTGAACTCTTCCTAGAACTACTCTTCTTCAAAATTATCGTTATGAGCTGCCGTAACCTGTATGTACTCTTTGTACCGTAGCACAACCACAACCATGCCCAAGCTGCGTCAACCAGAGCAACTGGAGAGACTGGCCCTGAAGCAAACAACCGTATGGCTGTGTCATATTGCCGAACTGTTGATGCCAACCATGCTCGTCCTGTCGAAGTCGGGTAATAACGAGGCACAGAAACTGCTGAAAGCGGTCGTGTTCGAACTGCGCGATGAGTTCGATCACTGCATACCAACTCACTTGTACGATGAGTTGGGTAAGGAGTTGGTCCAGCAGATTACGGATTTGATCGAACGGGTTAAACAGGCCCTCGATATCCGAGCCTCGATGGCAAAGTTTATCTGCCAGGTCAATGTTGCGATCGCTATGTCCGAGGTGCTTCTATCGCGGAAGTTGAGGGTGCTGAAAATCGACGATCTGCCGAAGATGATGCGACATGTATTCTATGCGAGGATGAACGAACTGAAAGGTTTGAGATCTTTGAACTTGGGATCAATGAGTGGCGGTTGGAAGACTCATAACATGGAGGACACGGTTTTACAAGGAATTGGCACAATGCGGAATTTGACTGCGCTAACGTTGAACTACGATTGCACAGATACGATACTGCGGGCACTGGTGAAGAGTTGCCCAAATTTGGAATATGTTGATTTTTCGAACTCCAAATACGTAACGAACGACAGCATCGATATTCTGACTAAACTTAAGAAGCTCCAAGTGGTTCTACTTCTACGCACGCAAGTCACTATATCTGGAATAATAAATCTGTTGGTTAAAGCGAAGAATCTCGTTGATATAGGTCGGTATGACGACCTCGGAAGGTGTCTCGAATTCATCGAGCAGAACTATCCACAGATAAGCGCACTGAAGCTCCGCAAATTCGAATCCCGCTTCGCAACAACTCATCACATCCAGCTTCTCGCTGAACTTTGTCCTGACATGCAGCATGTTTCGATCTTTCACAATATGCTTCTGATGGATCTGATGACATTGATAGGTTTGAACAGCCTATCGGAATTGTACCTGTTATCGTGTGATTTCTTCGCCGATCAAGTTCGAGATGTTCTGCAAGTTAAAGGTTGTAATCTAACGCATCTTCACCTCGAACATGTGGAGCAAATTGACATGAATGCACTGATCTACATAAGTCAATATTGCCCGGATTTGAAGACGCTGGCCCTTTACAATTGTGTGATGATTCCGTCTACCTCTTTGTACACGCGGCGATACGCCATACCGCCTTTTATGAATCTCGAAAGGTTGTCCTTCGTTGCAGAGAGTCCTTCGAACCATCTGGAGTTCATACTAGCGACTGCGTTGAAAATCAAATTTATCCAACTTGGAACCCTCACGTACACGAGTGATGAAGTGTTTGATAGGATTTTTCTGAGGAATCCCCTCCAATATCTAGAGGATATTAGAATAATCAACTCGGAGGAGTTGACAATCGAGACGGCATACAGACTGGTAGAGAGTTGTCCCAATTTGATGATATTGAATGAAATAGAATGCTGGAAAAAAGTGAAGGAGTATGAAATTGTGCAGCTTCGTCAGATGATCAAGGAGAGGAACCTTGCGGTTCGCACGACACCACTCAGAAAATATGCACAAGAATAGATCACATATTTGTATATATTGCATTGTAAATATTTGCGACTAGCGTAATTTATTATTGAAATTCTAATTACTTGTTGTGTTGTTTTTAAATAAATAAGAGCTATTAAAATATATCTTTTTTACAATAACCTACTCCACTTCATTGAATCCAAACCTGTCAGGTTACTCTTCTTCTCCGTAAAACGTCTAAAATAATGTAGTCTCTATTCATATCTTGCAGTGATCAGCATCGATCTGAAAACCCTCCAACCGGAAACGCGGCAATACGCTCGGGTTAGGGAATGTTTGATCCGCGAAACACTCGGCCGTTTCGATCTGGCAATCACATGGACTCCACCGAGTGCCAACGATGGTACATCGAAAATTTGCCCATCTTCGGTGGCGAAATATTTTGCCGATTTGAAGCTAGGTGAACAAAACAGTCCGCTGGTAGAGCTGGTCCCCACGAAGGTTAAAACGCACACGGAGTACAGTCTAAAAGTACCAACGTTCAGCCTCGATGAACAATCGGACACGGAATATTGCACCGGAAGCGAACTGGTGGAGTACATGGGAATGCTAGCGCTATCCTGTGACACAGAGGGAGAAGAGTATCTCAACTCGTACGATTTCAGCGGCAGTCGGGTGGAGATTGGCAACGCTAAAGTGATGCATTGGAAGGGCTTCTTCACAGCTGGTCAGGTTGAGGCGATATACACATCTGTTCTCAACGCACTCAAGACTGAGCCTCATGTTCCATGGATTGGAATGTATGTACATGGATTTCCCAATTGCCCGATCAGCTTTGGAATGCGAGAAAACTACTTTCATACTGATGGAGACAATTCTTGTACGATTATTGTGAATCCAAAGGGGGAATATCTCTGGTATCAATTGATGGGAAACAATAAAATACCAAAATAATCATAAACCATTTTTTTCTACTTTTCCATTTATCTAATGTATGCAGTGAGTCGATCCGAGTTCGTCATCATAGCCACTAGAACAAAATTCAATGTTTTTCTTTTGTATGATCACTTGATAGAACTAAAAGAAACTGATTGTACCCTCTATTCAGATAGTGTGATGTTCGCAGTCACAGACATCGTTATCCAATAAAGTATTGGGTTCTCCAAGAAGTTAAATTTACCGCCCGCAATCTTCTTTTACGATACCGTACCGTACCGTAAAGTCGCTGATCTCGCGTTCCTTTGCCATGTTCCTCATTGAACGCACTGGGTTCGTCCGAATCCTCTTTTTGATGGCAGTGATTGCCCTCGGAATCCGAGCTGATCTCGGACGAGCTGTGGCTATCTCGCGGATAGTTGTCCTTTCTTTTTTCGATCTAAAACCCTTTTCACGGTCTACCGGGACACTCGCACGGCGATTGAAATGCCTTTTTGTGACATCTGCGCGTGGGACAAATCATGAATACGCTGCCACTTCGACGTGGGGCAGCTGTGAAACTACCGTACTCGGCTTCAGCTTGCGCGCTAAGAAAACCAAAGCATTATACAGGTGAAAGGGGAACCTTATTTGTACGATGGTGCAAACACTATCACGCATACGGTATGAGTTCCACACGCTCTTTATCACTTAATGTAAGATTTAAATGGCTGCGCCAACGACGTATGCGAATGGTCTGCTATGGGTGAACTTGAGAAGTGCCAACGAAAGGGCACTAGACTTAACATTTGTAGACACGCCAGGCGCGGTAGACTTTGTTGAGGTTCACTATCAATTTTGTGTTGTGCACCCGTGGCCGAGTGGTTAGCGTCTCACATTATCATGCTGGGTGTTCGGGTTCGATCCCGTTGTGGCCGGGGGATTTTTCATCAAAGAAATTTCTTCCGACATGCACTGTGGTCACGCGAATTCTAGAGCTTGACCATCGGAATACATTCAAGGCGTGTTATTTGGCTTAAGAAATCTCAACTATGTATTAGTAAATGACGCTAGGTAATGCATAAGTTGAGACGGCAAAAGTTCCACAGGAAACGCTAAAGCCATTCAAGAAGAAGAAGATCAATTTTGTTCCGCAATGAACTGCTCATCAGACATTTGCATTAATAGGTACGAATCAGGTTTAGAACTCTACGGCGTTCTAAGATAGATTTTCGGCGTTGTAACTTCTGCGTACTTAATTATGCTTTCCTGACCATACATTAGAAGCAATATCTTATCGGTCATAACGTGGACATGAAAACGTCGAACATTCTGCGAAAAAAATGCGCAAAACTCCTGAATTCTCACATACGATTCTTTTGATCAATGACTATCACTGACGGCTATAACCTTCGTTCCGTCCGAACAGGGTACACAAATCTTCTACAGCCCTTCTTCACACACTTACAAGAAGAACTTTCAGCAAATTCTCAAAATAACCATTCATTCATTCATTGAGAATTGATTCAGATGCAACTTCAAGCAAATGATTATTAAGCCAGCGGTAATCCTACGTCCACCTTGCGGTTATATCACATATATAATCCACTTTTTAATAGAGACGATGATTTTTATAAGAGTGGTACGTACACCTGCCTTCAAAAAGGCAACATGGTTTCAGACACAAAAATGAAAATTTAACCAAATTCGGATCAATCTAACTATGCCAAATGAAATCTTGAAGTATTCATGAAAATAATGCATTTCTTTTTTCCCAACCTAATATCAGAAC